>NC_051070.1:89673574-89973574 GCF_004664715.2 Peromyscus leucopus | reverse complement strand
TTCAGTCATAGAAAGAAGATGAGTCACTCAGAGGCAGGGAATGGACCGGAATCCCTGGACACTCCTTATCCTCCCAGAACACAGTAGCTAAGAAGCCTCTTATTGTCGGGACTTGAATCACTCGCTGTACATGTATGGGCAGCCCTGACCTCTAGAATTTTCTGATGTTCCTTTCAGTCAAGGCTCTAAAACTAAGCACAAACACGGGTGGAAATATCCCAACTCCAGCTACAGAGGGTAGGGCATAGAGAGGCCCTTAGACATTTTAAGGCATATAATATATATTAGAAGAGCCTAGAGCTGTTGATTACTTCTTCGGAACAGACTAAATAACCTTTGTCCTAGAACCATATACCAGGCACAGTGGGTCATGGCTTTAGGTATGCAGTGCTTATAATATGGTACTCCTCAGGACTAAGCATCTGAGACAGTTTGTACACTTCCCTGACAGTGACAGTGTCTCTGGTCTATATCAGGTCTGTAATAGGTGCAAAGCAAGGCAATCTTGCTCTGCCCTCAAGGAGTCAATTGGGTCTCCATTCCTGGGTTTGGGGACCCCTAGAGCCCTCTAAGCCATATTCATTTTCTGCCTCTGCCTTCCTCTTTTCACAGGCCTGCACTCCACAGGCTAGGAACAGTTCTGTGAAAAGAAATGTGAAAAGGGAAGACACTTGCTTCATTGGAAAGGAACAAGTTAGCATTTCCATTTCTCAGATTGGGCCGGAACTAGCGCATAAGCCTCAGAAGATCAGCCCAGGGCCCAGTCCAACTCAGTACCCAGCAGGCCTCCTTTTCACAGAGCTAGAAAATGATATATTTTCAGCAGAGCTTAAAATGATCATCATGATTAGAAAGCTACTTCAGTGCACTGAGTCTTTAGAAGCCAAGATACATTTATCTTTAACATGATCATATAATCTATAGGGGTGTTTTGGGGGTGTTTTTTTTCCTTAGGAACTGGGCTTCCAACCTTAGAAATTATACTTGGCTTCCCTGCATGCACCCAGGGTGTGTTAGCAAGCTGGCATCCTTTCCCGAGCTAACTAGCTGTGTGGTCCTCCTATACACCAATAGAAAAGTGCTACCAATTCCTCTTAAGGCAACGCCATCCTGGTGGCTGCATGAGCTCTGGAAGGTGACAATGGACAATGTAGAGCAGCAATAGACACATTAGATGAAAGGAACTTTAATGAAGCCACTTTACTGACCAGGTGCTTTCTCAAAGGATATGTGAGGATGTGACCCACTTCTCTGGAACCTTTTTCAATAGAGCTGGTCCCCCTTTGCAAGAGCAGTGCCAAGGACAAGATCTCACACCCGTGCTGAGAACTGCCTACACTGGGCTAGCTTTTCCTGTGAGGGCTTAGCAGGTTTCTGGTATCATAAGTTGACCCATGTCAACATTATGTTACAAAAAAAAGTTACAATAGATGTAGGCAATTCCTGAGTTCATATATATGAAGTTTCTATAACACAGTTGCATGCCAAGGACATTATTACATTTTAATTATAAAAAAAAAAGAATATCTACTTATTGGAAAAGATAACACTGGTAATGAAAACAAAACAAAACAAAGCAAACCAA
The DNA here is from genome assembly GCF_004664715.2 of Peromyscus leucopus. Lineage (NCBI taxonomy): Eukaryota > Metazoa > Chordata > Mammalia > Rodentia > Cricetidae > Peromyscus > Peromyscus leucopus. The sequence goes on along the minus strand of NC_051070.1, from coordinate 89,971,989 downwards.
AAAGCCATTCTGTGAGTTCCCCCAAAGACAGTAACTTTTAATCTCATCCCTCTTCCAAAGTGAAGCCAATTTCAATGGTTTGATATATTTTCTTCTAATGATTCTTTAGCAAGCACAATCTACTTTTTAGTTTTCAAACAATATTAAAATAGTTGGAATGCAAAAAGAGATTTTCAGTCTCTTTCAAAACCAAAAGAAAAAACAATAAGGGTCATTTAAGATCTCCCTCCACGCTGAGGTTTGGGGCTGAGAAACCTGCCTTCTTGTGTTTTGTTTTTCAGGGAAGGGATTCGAGGTAGGCACTTGCCAATGTGAGAGAAGCTGCATATGTTATAATGCTATAATAGAGCTTTTTTAATTCATTTATTCTCCTGCAATTAGGGTTCTCCATACCATGTAATCTATAGATAGAAATATACCAAGCTACAGGTGTTCTCTGCACTGCTGAGAAAGGACGGGCGTGCATGGCCATCCACATAAATAAGCCCTCCTTAGCTGGGGATGTCATTTGAAGAAGGACTTGTGTGAAGTCATTGTGGATTGAAACTGATTACAGCCTTCAATTTTCTTTTTCACTAACCTCTCAGAACATGTCTACTCTTGTCTCACCATCTGAATGCTGAATTGGTCTTTCCCTACTTTGTTTTAATAGAACCAGGATTGCATTTGAAGTTAAGCTGCAAAAAACCAGTCGATCAACAGATTTTCGAGTCCCACAGTCAATATGCACCATGTTTAATGTTATGGTTGATGCCAAAGCTCAATCAACAAAACTTTGCAGCATGGAAATGGGCCAAGAGGTAAAAAAAAAAAAAAAAAAAAAAAAAAGACTTTCCCCCTCTCCTCTCTGTTGATAATGTAGAAGAAAATGTCACAAACGCCTTCCTTCTACAAAGTCTGCTAGGTTCAGAAATGCTCTCAGCATCTGCAGATGAAGCTGTGGATAAGTGTTCAGCATCCATCAAGTCAATTTCCAAGGCGTGTGCTGATGAGCATGTTGGTCACTTGGAAGGATTCTTGGAAGGACTCAGTGGTTCATTTAAGCTGGGGGATGTTTGGTGACCTTATTCATAGGCCATTACCTGCAGCAGATGTGGGAGTGTGTGAATGCTCATCACTTCCTGTGTGTAGTATCTTAGCCCTTGACTATCTGGACAGCAGGAGGGCTCTACCTCGCATCAAGCCACTCCCAAGCTATTCCAATAGGTTCTGTGGGTCCAAATCAACTTGCAGGCTTTCAATTTTCCCTAGAATGAAGTGACCGTGAATCTTCCCTGACCAGAAGTTTATTCCTTTGTAGAGATTCTGATTCTAAAGTCAGATTTAAAATGTGAAGGGGAAGGAAGCAGCAACTTGGACTTGATTAAAGACGATCATGATCATTTTTCTCCAATGGCCTCAAGCCAGCTCGATATTCATATACCAATTTAGAATTAATTCAGTAACATTTCTGGCAACTCTATGCTGTTGCCAATTGGCATAAATTGCTCCTAAATCAGATCTTTCAATACCAGCCTTACATGCTCAGAATTTTTACTAAATTATATTTGCTCCTTATCCGTTCTTTATTTTCTCCTTCGGCACCTTCCATTTTATATGTGGGTTGGTGGTATTCTCTTCTGGCAAGATGTCCTCAGTCTTGTTTCCCCGACAAGTCAGCTGCCTTAGCCACCCTTGCTAGCTTGTGCTCTAGTTGATTGCTTTCAAGCCTCCCTGTGGAGTTAAGTTCTAGGCATGGAGTCAATACAGGGCCCTGAGTTCTCATCCCCAAGCCACATTGCCACATGAGTCAGAACAGTGGTTCCACAAAGCCATTGGTATCACCTTTCCAGAATGCTCATCATATAGTATTTCAACTTGTCTGGGGTATTGTAACAGAATTAAAACTTCTAGTGGACAATTCTTGAGGAATGACATCCAAGACGTCCTCTGGCATCTCCCACACAAGTACATACCCATACCTGCACCAGCATACAGATACAAATATGAGCATATATGTACCACACATAAATGTACCTGCACACACATTTTTATGCACATGTGTACCAATGCAGAAAAAAAAAAAGCACACAGGAATTTAAGCTTCTGTCACAGTCTCTGATGATGCTGGCACTGGTGGTCGTCCTAGAGCTGCATTTTGGCAAGCAATGTTCCAAGGCTCTCAGTTATCTGAAAATGAGCCAGGGAGAAGGGTTGGAATAATTGGAGGGGAGACCTGGGTTGCCAGTCCCTTGGATAAGTGTCTTGAATTGTGCTGCAAAGTGGACTTGGATAATGCTGGCAGCCTCTGTGAGCCTCAGTTTCCCGATCTGTAAAATGATATCACTGTTCTACGTTTATGCAGCCTAATTTAGCTGCAGAATCAGTTCTTCATTCTTTATCCAGAAGCCTAGCACATAAAACATAAAAATAGAGTTGATCAGGATGGGGGGGGCTGGAGCCCCAGCTGGTGGTTTCCTTCCCACCTCAGCACCTCTTCACACCACCACTTGCCTACGCTTCCCTGGAGGATTCTAAAACCCATGGGTTTCACAGAGCCCACTTTGCAAATCTCACTGAGGGTTCTCAAAATCATCGAGTCTCTCCAAGTTACTAAAGATTCTTGAGCTTATAATTTCTGGATCGGTGTCAGTCTGGAACCTCTCTCCCCTTAAATCTTCCTCTGCTTGTGCTCTGGCCGCTGGTGCTGCATTTTAAATCCTCAAGGTGCAAATCGCATGCATATAGGAGTCACTCTTCAAAAGTACACACTTCTACAGTTGGATTGTGTTCACAAAGCCTGGCAGTTATCACAGTCAGTTATATGACATGCTCGTGGTCCTAAAAAGAAACCAACCATGCATCAATAGCCAATATTTTGTCTGTATTCCCAGTTCTAGGTTATCATCAACCTGTATCCTGCAGGTATACCTGTTTCTGTTCTGGGGTTTCGTATAAATAGAACCAAGCAATTGGTGGGCTGTATATGTCTAGCTTCCTTCACTTAGTGTAATGCTTTCAAGATCCATGCATGTTGTAGCATGTATGGTCTTTCTATTTGTAGCTGAATAACATTCCAGGAGATACATATACCTTTACCCAATTTTCTAGCTAGGTTATTTGGATTCTTTATGTATTCTGCTCATATATGTACATGATTTGCCTCTCTTCCATTCTGTTTCCTTTTTAAATATCTTCTCTATGATAGCATGGTGCCCTTCAGAGCAAGAACAAAAAGAAAGCAAGGGATTTTTTTTTTCTTTTACGATTAGAGACCAGTTTGTAAATTTCTTCTCAGAGCTTTTGAGATAGACATCATGTCTGAGATTCACAAGAATGACCCCCTTTCTCATAGACAAGAACTGACACCATAGGACTGACCTCTCTGTGTCCTTAGGAGGTCCTCAATCCCTTCTTCCAGATTGGCTTGCCAATAGCCTTGTGAAGATGCCGTACTCCTTGGTCAGATGGCTAAGCCAGCCATGTCACTGTGACCTCAATGCTGGAGACCTGGGGATAATTGTGAGAATGGGGAAAGCTTGTCCAAACTCCATTGGGAAGCTGGTGAAAGCCATAGATCCATTTCCTAGGAAATAAATATTTACAAATGGTATTCTCATAATTTCTGGGGGCCTGTAGAGTTTCTTAATCCAAACCATAAGTCCTTGTTGAACTTATGATTCTTATGAACAAATGATGTGATGTAAGTTCACACCTACCCCAATGGACTCCAGCTCTTATGTTCACCATAAATCATTTCTGGGTGAAACCAGAATGATCTTGGCTTAACTTTGGAGTCTGGTTTTCTAAAAGACAAAGAATTCCAATGATTAAATAACTGGATCCTATGATGCTTCATCTTATTTATCAAGCTGTGTGCTCTTAAGCAAGTCACTTATGCCTGTTTGTTGAGTGACATGTAAGAAACAGTATGTAATACACAGACTTTTGACAGTGGAGATGCAGTCCCCGAACTTCTGGGTAAGATCAAAGAGTTGTAACACTTTGAGGCTTAACAGCAGAGTCTTATTTATTCTGGGCATAGAATTTAATGAAATAGAAAAGACTGTATTTTTTCCAATACAGCTCAACACTTTTTAAATGAAAATAATTACTGAAGTTTGTACATGTATTTCCCAGAAATAATACATACACACCCAAATAAATACCTATATTAAGGACTCATCTAACACTGCATTCTAATCATTTGTTCTCCTAAGTACATCTGTTCCCAAATCATGTTAGAAAGACCTATCAGAATTTTCTTTTAAGTATGATGAGCTAGCAGCACCTAAGTGACCAGCTTGTGGTCACTCCTTATGTAGCATAAAATGGTCAGGATAAAACCACATGTAATTAAATTGCTTCTCAGAAGCCTGGCATGGTGGCTATGGCCTGGAGCAGAACTGCAGTGGGAAGTCACACGAAATGGTCCATAGTTCACAGAATGATAGGATTCATCCCTAAAGTAAAACTGGCTTTAACGGGGCCTGAGTAAGGATGGCTAGAAAGACTCTAGAACTGAGATAAGAATGCTTGGAGACGACTGGACTTCCATTTTCATGTGGTGTGTACTTTGGAATATCAACCATTATGCCTGTTTTACAGATCTAGTTTCTAATTCTGACCACACCTGGACCCCACCTCCCTCAGCCTGTTTCGGACTAAGCACTAGTGAGGGGATGCAGTCTCCAGTTTGACAGTCACTTCCTGAATCTCATCTAAAGGCAGCTGTTGAGACATTTGTTCACCATACTTTTCCATCTTAAATATTTATTTTTTCATTAAAATTTGTGAAGTACCAATAGAGAGGAAATTGTGTATTAAATAGTTTCTCACTTGGCCTAGTGTGTTTTCATCTCATTTCCAAGGTCAGATGGTCTTAACAGAAAGATAACATACACACAATCTGTTCCATGACAAGGCAAAATGTGCAGCGCAGGAAGTCAAGTGGGATGCTTTTCACGTAGCAATCCTGGATTTACAGTGACTTAGCCATCAGATGCAAAAGTGAACTTCCCTCTCTTCACCACCAAAGAGAGATGGTTCTCTTAGTTACTACCACCATGATTCAGAGCATGGGTCAAGTGAACCCAAGAAGGCCACAGAGAGAACTGGAAGATGCAAAACCTGCTAGGCTGCAGGTGGAGTGGAGTAGAGGCAGTGTACAAAGGGCTGCATGGCACGAGCTGGCCGGGACGATGGGGACGAGAAGTTCCTATGTACGTGCACCCACTCCGTGAGGCTTCCCATTCACACAGAACAATAAATCACCCCAGAAAGAGCAAAGAGTGGTGTTGGGGGCGGGGGACTCATTATTGTTCTAGAAAAGCAAGTTAGTCAAATAAGTTACCTATGGCAGGAAAATCTGGCAAGAAAGAGGTGTGTGGATTTTGTTATTACCTGAATAGCAATGAGGAATTCTTTAATATTTATCTCTCAGTGACATGATTCACAGAGGCAGTATTAAGGCATGATTGCCATACAGTGTGTAGAGCTGAAGTGTGTTTAAAGAAATGTGCACAGCCATATAGCTACATGCTGATGGGTCTTAATGAGCCTCCTGGGGCAGTAGTGATTGGACCATGTAGAAATTCCCTTTCTTTCCTTCCTTCCTCCTTTCTTTTTTTCTTCCTTCCTTCCTTTACTTGTTTTTTTTTTTTTTTTTTTAAGTCAAAGTCTTACTCTGTAGCCCAGGCTGGCCTCAAATTCATAACAATCCTCTTGCCTTAGCTATCTCCCACCAAATGCTAGGATTATAGACATGAGCCGTTAGAGTGGCTCCACATACTTTCTAAACTGTATGTTCATGTATTATGTCAGTACTTGGGTAGGTCTATGTCAGTTTTACATTCAGAGTGTAGTTCTGGTTCCACTGTGGTGATAAGAAAACAAAGTGGCAGAGATCCCAAACTAAAGTTAATCCTGGAACAAAGAGGCAACATAACCATATTAAAACTCTCTAAGTGAGGGACTAGCTCAGTCCATGGGGGTGGCTGTGCAAGCCCGTGGACCTGAGTCCAGTCCTCATTACCCACATGAAAAGTCAGGCATGGTGGTATATGTCCAGACCAATAAAAGACCTGTAGACAGCTCCTGAGAAATGACAGCCAGGTAGTCCTCTGGCCTCCACAAGCAAATGTGCAAGTGTACACACACACACACACACACACACACACACACACGCACGCACGCACGCACGCACGCACGCACGCACACGCACACGCACACACACTGGAAAAGATGTTTATTATAACAGGAAGATCATAATACTTATATACACTGAAAGGGAGAGATAGTAGGACTACATATAAATTAGTATGTGAAGGTATATCATACCTCAATAAGCTATGGTGTCTCGACCTTGTTTCTGCATGGAAGGGCACGTTCCTCATTAACCCCTTAGATACAAGGCACACACCTTAACCTGAGTTAGGATACAGAGAATGCTTTCCATCTGCTTTTACCACTTCCATCAAGGTTGTTAAGAAGCCCCTCGTGCACTGTTTCATCTTGTACTAACTTTCACACAGCCAACTCTTCTGGCTAAGCATAATGTCCTAATTAACTTAATAAATGTGACTCATTTACATCAATCCAAAGAAAATCTAGTAGAACAAGTCAGTCACATGACAACAGAAAGTGAGGATATGATTCTGGGTCTTATTTCAATGCCTAAAAATGAATTTGGAATACTGTCAATATTCCCATATTCTTTTGCTTTAACATCCTTCTTTGTGTCTCTAGTACAGAGTCCTATGGATTCTGTTTCTTGTTTTTTAAGCTTTGGGTTTATGCTATTTACAAGCAAATCTTTCTTGAATCTAGCAGTGTGGCCAACAAGGGTTCTGAGTCATCAGGACAGAACACCATGCACCATTTGCTTTTTTTCTCCTGAATGCAATCTACTGAAAGGAGGCAGAGGATGCCTCTGTGATGGCTTTGTTCCTTCTCTACCCTTTGTGGCTACTTGAGGAACTGAACACATGATAGTATTTGAATTGCAACTACAGTTGGTAAAATGTTTTCACATCTAGATACTCACTAGATCTTCAAAATAGCTCTATGAATCTGGGAGCCTCGGTGCCAGAAAGGGGCTCGGACACTGAATTCTTAAGCACTATAACTAAAACAGACCAACCAAGCAGCTTTTGTGTTAAGTTTTGCTTTGTTCTTTATTGTTATATAGTTATACCCATTATGGATACATCTGATGTCTTGATATGTGGAAATCTATAGAGACACATAGAATAGTCAAGTTAAGGTACTTAATATGTCTACTTCTTTAAACAGGGCTTGGGGCTTGGGGGAGAGAACCATCATGTGTCTCTTGGTTGTTTTAAAACATGGAGTTAAAACATATTCACTGAGGAGCCCCTTGTGGAAATCAGCAGTCTATATTGTCTTTTCCCATTCTGGGCCCAGGTCATAATGCTATCACCTGTTGAAGGTTTGCAGATAAGGAAACTGAGCTCAACGTGGAGGCAGTATGGCTTCTGCCCTCATGTTGGGACATTATCCAGGTCTTCCACGTCCTCTCATCTCCTTGCTCCTGTTCAATCATCCTGCTTGCCAGCAACCAGAGGATTGCAGCACATCCTATGTCTTATTTCTGTGTTTTCATAGCTTTGTGATGCTTTATTTAATTTTCATTTTCTCGTGTGTCCTTTTGTCCTGATTTTTATTTGCACTGTTCCTTTTTCTTTTTTATTCCTAATTAATCATCCTTCTGAAAGTTTGCTAAAGAGTGGGTAAGTGCATTTTCCTTTCCAAATAACAATGTTTTGTATTATTGTTTTTTGTGTTACGGAAATACAAAATAATTCAAATGGATACTAAAATGTTCTAATAAATGTCAAGGAGCTGGCATATAATAATTTGTGTTGAAATTGCTTTTCCTTTTCCCCTGGCATTTACAGCAGATTTTTGTTTGTGTGGGGGTTTGTTTTCACATTACTATTTAAATTTAATCGACAGCACCAGTTTGAAAAAATTTGGAAAAACTTAGCTACAGTCTCAGCAGAAGGTCTAGCCTGGGTCTGCTTTTTGCTAAACAGAAAGAAAAGGAAGAAAGTGTTGTTTGTCACAGTGGCTCAGAAAGAGACACTTTACTTGGACTCTGGGTCAGAACTGATATGCTCTGAGGCCCAAAGTACCTGACAGGTTTTTGCAAAATCAGTGTCTTAGTCAAATTCTCTTTAGAGGCATCCCCCAAATTGTTGAGGTTGCATCCCCCAGCAATTTCCCAGAAATACCATTTCCCTCCCCAATATACTAGATTACTATTGAATCAAGCTTTGTGAAATCTGGTTCAACACACTGCCAGGCCATTAAGCCAGCCAAGTGTGCTGTTATGTGTATGTGTCCACACACGTCAAAAGCATCTGAAGCCTTAGACGAGGAACAATGAGCTTGTGATTTTTTTTAAGCGCTTTGGGTCTCTTGCCATCAAAGACCAGAAGTCAGAATCATACAGCTGCTTCTAGGACTGTGGAAACAAACTGAGTCTGCAAGCCAGGCTTTTTTTTATAGATTGTATGGTCTAAAACCCATGGGCGCATGCAGTGCTGTCAACCACCCGACATGCTAATATGTGTCTTTCTGTCTTCTTTAGCATCAATACCATTCAAAAATAGATGAACTAATTGAAGAAACCGTTAAGGAAATGATCACACTCTTGGTGGCAAAGGTAACCTTCAGCGGCGGTGAAAGGGGGCATTGTGAATGTTGCTTTGTTGTGTCTACATTTCCATTAAAATGTAACACGTTAAAAAGTTGAGCTGGATACTCACATCTCTCAACAAACAAGATTGTACATCACCCAGCCCCGGCTTGCAAGGATTTTCTGATGTTCGTGAGCTGTGTGAAGATCAATTGATAAAGCGACATATGTTAACTTAATAAGAATGTGTCCCCAAACGTCACACTAGGTTATGAAGGAAACGTTTGTTTTGTTTCTCAGCACTGACAAAGTTAGATTTTGAAATACATAAAGTGAAACGGTAATAAGGAATTCTGCCATCCCGAAAACCCCTTTCCTCTCTAGTTTCACATGCAGTGAGAGTCATAATAAAACAGAAAAGTCAGATAAAGCTATTTCAGTCACCCTCATGAATTATAGAATTTTAACTAAGTAATGCTGAATGGGAAGACATTTATATTTGCCAGTGCTAAACTTCTGTTTCCCCCAAATTACTGATAAAATACAAATAAAAATAGATTGGATTAAATGTAGTGCTAATATGTAATGTAAAGACTGCTTTGCGCAGTTTGGGATTTGAAAAGTGCATTTAATATTATCGCATGCTATATGCAACTCAATAATATTTTGTCACTTTGCACTTCTGTAACACTCCGTATTTGCAATCACATAATAATGAAGAGAAAGCCGGATAAGTCAAATATTGCCATGCAACGGCAGTCTTTTCCTTTCTCCGAAGTGAGAGTTAAAAAATGGAATGCAGAAACGAGCAGGGGGCTGAGTTTTAGCCTCTAGGTGGCTGGGACATGTTATTCTTTCTTGTAAACAATTATAATTTGAAATAATATTTTTTCTTTTTGCTATTTTACTAGTTTGTAACTATTTTGGAAGGTGTCCTGGCGAAGTTATCCAGATATGATGAGGGGACTTTGTTTTCTTCTTTTCTGTCATTTACGGTAAGTAAAGAGCATCCTGATTTCCTGGTTGTTGTTTTGGTTCAGTTGTGGTTCTGCTTGTGTGATAAGTAATATGTGGTTTTGTTTGGGGTGGCAGTGTGTGTTAATTACATTCAAGCATGAATGTAACATATTAACACTGGAGAAGAGGCAGGGCATCCTGTTAGGGCATGGAAACTGTTGGTTCCACGTCATGTGTCAATGCACAGTATGCACACATAGCCTGCCTTCCCCCCACTTGGCTATGACAGGAATGCAGTGAGGGCCACCATTTTTCACCAATAAATATTTTTGGGATTGTATATGGTGACCTTCAGGTCAGCTGGAACTCAAATGCCTTTTTTATAGTCCTTACTCTACTAGTTACATTTTTCTTAATTGAGTTAGTTGCTCACATTTCAAGTCCAGGAGACCTCATAGAGAATGGAGGCTGCATTTCCAAGTGGATCTGTCCAGTACACAGGCCCAGTCTATGGGAGTTGAAATAGGGAGTCTCTACAGACTGGATGTGCTGGCAGCCCGTGCAATTCCTCTGAACAAGAAGTTCTCCTCGTCTGCCTGCCTGGGCTCAGGAGCTGTTTGTGTTTATATCCTCCGGAGATGCTGATATATCCTTTCCAAATTCTTTGAGGCTCCAGTTCTACACTAAAATTAGGTAAGACCGAGGCCAAAGTTTAAGTAGATGGACAAGCAGGAGGCAGCAGATTTCTGTAGATAAGTAATCAGAGAAGGTCATTGATTCTGCTTCCCTCTAAGTTCCTGCAAAGTGGGTACAGTAATGGTGCATGGGTTCTAAGCTGAAACAACAGAAGTTAGGGGCCTTTGTCTGTAATGATCTCCCAAGTGAGCATCAAATGCCAGGAAAGGCCCAGAGCATCATCTTAGGTACAACTCTTCATCTTTGGAGTCCCACAGAACTGAACTCCCTTCAGCATACTGACCAACTGTGTGAGTCTGAATAGGTCTTTGAGCCTGGGTTTCCTCACTTGTAAGGATATGGGAGGTGGATAATATCTCCCATAATGCCATAGTATGAGATGAAAGCATCATGGTCTTAGCTTATTTTAGGTAAGACTTGATAAATGGCATTGATTACTAATAACAAGTAATGAATATGATTATGATAAGTTACAATCATACATGCACACAACTTATTTCCAGACATGTCCTAAAAATGAGTAAATAAACAAATATATCCTATTTTGGTCTTTCATCTGTCCATAGTTTCCTCTTGCTAGGAACAAAAACAAATGTTGACTGATGACATTTCAAACAGTTACTAGATGGTATCCATCTATCAATATACCCAGCTTGTTTTGATGTGTAACTGTGACCTTCCCAAATATAAAGATGAATTAATCCAAGAGCATGCCCTAGAGTTCTTTAGTTCTTCAGACCTAGAAATCATTGTCAAGGGTGGATGGGGAAAGGGACAATGAAACATTGCATGCAATTTCACTCTGCAAATATATCCATAATGTGTCATATCTGCAAAGAAACCTACCAAGCCCACTCCTTTGACAAAGAAAGAAACCAAGACCCAGAGAGGGGGAGTCCTTTGTTTGAGGTCACATAGCAATATGTAGAGTGGGGACAAGAAGCCAACCCCCTGCCAGTTTCCCACCGCTGAGTGGCTTCTGGAGCGAGTGGGATTCCACTGGCAAATGCCTGGCGCTGGAAGGCAGATGGGCTCATGAGTGGGAAGGACTCACAAGAAGGATTCAGGGCACATGAGTTGGAAATAGAAGAGAAGAGGACTCACTACTCACTGCAACTGTGGGGATGATGAGGAATGGGGTGGAGGTAAGTGCAATATTTCTGCAAACTTCTAATGCCCGGAGAGAGAAGACATTGGCATGAAGACTTCATTTTGAGCCAATGTTTTCACCGCAGTGTGCTTGAACCCATGACCCAGGGAGGCCCCTTTGCTCTTTATTGCTTCTACGTTTGCCCCAGCCAAGACCCTTCTCTAACATGAGCTTTCCAAAAGATTTGTTAGCAGCTGGCTCAGGAGCCGCCAGAGGAAGATTTCAGGATCCTGGGAATCCCCTGAGAAAGTGAGAAACCCAGACCAAAGTGTCCCATGATGACTTTGCAGCTGCATTTCCCATCCTCTCATCTTTCCTAAGACATTTTGCAGCCTAGAGGCATGCCCAGCAAAGACACTGCCATACAGAACATTCCAGACCTGCTGAGCCTGGAACTTCCCTCCTTGGTGACGCTCCTCCCACGTGCTTGGCCACCCCAGGGCCACAGGCACCCACTTCGCATTTGCAGCCTGTGTTCTCGTTGCCTGCCAGGACTCCAGTATTAGAGAGGGGGAGCGGAATACTCAGAGGTGGCGAGAATATCTCCACACATGGATTCTGAGTTCCTGCCCAAACTGCAGAGGGCCTTTGAAGGATGCTGGCAGCCCAGTGGTGCTAACTTCTCAGGAATGGAATAGAGGTGAAAGGGTGGGGGCAGTGCTGGGGGGTGAGTGAGATGTGTGGGGAACAAGCGCAGGAAGCAGCTGTGTGTGTTCCAGGACCCAGGACAGAGGTGTGGAGCCCGTGCAGTCAGTCTGGTGTGCCTTCCTTTAATTCTGCTCCTGTTTTCTCATCCCATTCTGTGAGCGTTACTGTGCACTTACCACGTCCCCACCTCAGCAGGACTGCCAAAGATGAGCCATGTGCTCGGCCCCCCAGAAAGCTGACGCTTATCGACAAATATGCCACCCTGTCCCCCCTCTTTCTCCTGCTGAGCGCCTCCTTTCCTGGGTGGGCTTGATTTTGTGGTCCAAGCCAGACATTTTGGAAAACGTCTGCAGTGGCGCAGAGCAGGCAGGAATATTTATTTCTCATCTCCATCTGCATTGCTTCCTCTCTTGGAGAGGAGCTGGGGGAGGAGGGCGGATGAGATGTGGCTTCCTCGTGCCAGCCCAAGAGGCGCCCAAGCACACCCTCCTCTCCTCCCTCAGGGGCCTCAGCAGCAGTAGCAGCCTGGGATTGAGGGAGGCAGGCGCCTCTCGAACTTTTCAAAGATCAGCCCAGTTGGAAGATATAGTTAGCAACTATCCACCCATTTCCCTTGCCTGCAAGATGTGCTTTTATGGCAGATGACTGTTTGGAAAGGTCTCTGGCTTGTGGGTAGCTTCACGCTGTTCTTTTAGGAGGCCAAAAGGCAGGGCAAGCAGGTACCCAGGTCCTTCTCCCTGATCGTTCAAATCCTTTACTCACTCATTAGTTTACCAGCCTGTCTTTACAGAGTACCTATATGCCCAATCTTGAGCTAGGTGCTGGGGTCCCAGCAGTGCTCCAAAAGATGCTTTCTGCCCTTTAGGAGCTTACATTTATTGACGGAGCCCGGCAATAGGAAAGGAATGAATGATCGAGTGGGAGAAAGCATTGCCTAAGACACAAACGGAGAAAAGAGGAAAGTGGGGAAGATATTATTTCAACCAGGACCATCACACAAGATCCATCTTGGGAAAGCCATAAGTAGAAATTTCAGGAGCCAGCTGTGGACAGAGAGGAAGTGAAGGGAATATTTCAGAGAGAGCAGTAGGCTACAAAGCAATGAAACAAGAGACATTTCTGCAGCATGTGTTACAATAAACATGAAGGCAGTGTGGGGCAGAGCAGCTAGGTTTTGGAGGTGAAGACTGAGTTGGAGAGGTCAAAGGGCAGAGGTCCAGGAACTGTGATGTGATGTGTTGTGCACAGGAGCTTAAGCAAGACAAGTGATTCCCAAGCTTCAGTGGGGTTCAGAAAGAAAGACAACTCCAAACAGATAAACCTAGGCAAGGAATCTCAGTACTGCCCCTTAGCACAGAGCTGGGTGACCCAGAGCAATGCCCCATACCCTCCCCTTTAATTGCCTTTGCTGTGGTAGATAAATTCAGATGTCTAAAATAAGTACTGGAGCATAACTCCTGTTCCTTAAGTACTCACTGAGTGCCTGGCAAGACTAAGTGCTTTGAATATGTTTCTGGGACTCTCAGAGTGATTCCATTCTCCCAATGCCCTTTAAAAAAGCGTTGGAACTAAGACTCAGAGAGGTTGAGCACCCACCCCAGCTCCACCTGAGCATTCCTGCCACTAAGTTCCACAGCCTTCACAGTGGGGTGAAGACAGACATAGGGTGGTCTAACTCCAGCCCACACCCAAAGGACATCAGATCCTCCAAGGCACCTGGATTTCAGCCAGCTACAGTCCTTCCAAACACATCCATCCCATCTACTTAAAGAACGCACAGAAGCATTCTTGAAACAGGGCGAAAAAAGCCCATTCAAGGCTGCCAAGAACCTAAGCCCTACTGTGTGTCCAGCCTTCCAGGTCTCTAATTGCTCACATCAGCTGTTTTTCTTGTCAGGATTAAAGTTGTTTTTCAACTTGAGAGTGAAACAAAGGTTGTGGGAAAGCTGCAATCAGTTCCCGTGAGCCACAGTGGCAGCCTTTGTGCAGAGCACCTTGAGACAATCTGCCACTTTGATAATGACCAGAAATGGAGCAAAGAATGAACCTCTGTTCAGAGGGAACTGTGCTCACGAGGCAGCTGGGGGTTTAGACTAGGGTGAGATTGCATAGCAGTTTGCTAATGTTTTCTCGGTGTTTCAGTTTCTTTAGCTTGAGAAACCACCCAGGATAGGAGAGGTCACTGTACGATGTGGGCTGGTGATAGGTGACACAGATTCCTCCATTGTGGAAGGCTAACAGCATCAAGTTATCAACTGCTGGATTCTCGTGAGTCAGACCAGTTGGCTAATACAGCAAGTGGCATGTCCTGCCTCAGATGTGCCACAGCCATGAGTGTCAGGACTGACTTACTGACACTGAAACTGCGTGTTCTCCATGCCTTTTCTCCCTTTATCCTCACAGCCAGGCTGTGCTATAGGCTCAGTTCTCATTCACATGTGGCCCACTGAGTAATTCTCCAAAAGTCATGTGAATAAGTTACTTTTTTTATTTTGGCCAGAATAATTGCCTAGATGTATAGAACCCATTAATGATATCATCTGGTGATGCTTCTAGGACCCACCCACTGTTACTTTATTCTTAAGTGAGAGAAATAACTATTTGGGTGGCTGAAGAGATAGCTCAGTGGTTAAGGAATGGCACTTGCTACACAGCCTTGAGGATACGAGTTCAGATCCCAGCATCCATGTAGCAAGCCCGGTGTGGGTTGGGGCAGAAACAGGAGTGTGATGAGCCACAAGAATATGTTATAAGGAGCCCAGCTGTGTATTAAAGCTATACCTTGACTAGGCCAAGGGTCAGTCAAGTGGGAAGCCATTTAGCATGGACTATTGGTGTTACACAGCTTAATATTCACCTGTGCCTTGTTATGAATTTCTTGTGCTCACAATTACCACAGAATGTGTGCAAACTTCCTGCTCAGGCCAGTACTTCGATAAGGTTAAGTAGGCAAAGCCAAGCAGGCGTAGATGCTTAGTTTTGTTTCTTGTGCAAATGAGCCTCAGACCATCCCCTTGCCTTGAGGCCTAGTGGCTCTCCAGAGCAACTGACTGAGGACAAAAGAGGTTTTTACATATCAAGGTGGAAGGTAGGGTGGAGCAACATTCCTGAGTGGGCAGAGAACGGCCTGGGGAGCGGAAGAAGAAAACAAGCATTTTCTGTAGAGGCAGACAGAACAGCATGACCAGGGAGAAGGGAAGAACACAGAGGTTTGGTAGATGGTAAGGTAGAACTCTTGTAGAGTTCATCAGAGCCAGGAGTAGAGAGCAAGTAGAGATGGGGGGCGAAGAAACAGAAGACAAAGATGAGGCTGGAAGCATAAGAGCTCAGTTGTGAGCAGAACTATGAGATGGCAGTAAAAGAGGACAAAGAGGAACTGAGTGTCAGGACGGAACTTAAGCTGTGTAGACAGGATTTCATCCCAGAGAAATAAAGTAGGTGGACAAAGAGCTTGGTGCATCTAGATTTATTCCTGCCCTGAATGCCTGACGGAGCTGTGGCTGTATAGATAGAATTTTGCCTTAGAGGAATAAAGTTTACAGACATAAGAGTATAGTGTATGCAGATTTTTTTTCCCCTCAGATATCCCACGTTGGACGTAGTGTCTTCCCCAGACTCTGGTCAATTCATACAGGAGGATTACTGAAGCTTGCTAGATGTAAGCTTAGCCAAGAAGTGTGAGCTCTGGGTTCATGGAGAGACCCTGCCTCAAAGAAATAAGAAAGAGAATGATAGAGGGCTATATCCCATGCCCACCTCTGGCCTACACACACACACACAAACACACCCCACATGCATATGTACAATGCTCATACTAAATAAATAATGAAACAACAAAATCTGGCAGCACTGCTACTTTATAGAAAATTTATTCTAATCATCCTGTTTTGAAATAACACTCATGTAAGAGACTTTCCACTTCTCCCACTGCATTTGTGCTTCTACATAATTTCTAGTTTTATTTCAGTCCTTTAGTCAACACATTTTTAAATATATACTACATGCTCAGTACTAAGAGCTCAGTCATAAATGAAAGAGACTACGCCTCTTACTGTGTGTTTGCATGGTGAAGATTCATTCCCCACAAGTAATCACAAGCAGCATTATTATTTAGAGAGGGAGAAGTAGCCAGTGCAATGGAATTATAGAGCAAAGGCACTCAACCTTCTCAGCCAGAGACCAATGAAGAAAATTACTCAAGGGGTGTGGACATGGCCCTGTGTGGACAGATGAAAATGTGTCTGCACAGGAGTGTGCATCTGTGTATGTGCGTGGAAGCCAACAGGACCAACCTTGGGTGCCTAGGCTAGCTGGCCAGAATCTGACTGGCTCTGCTTCGCTATCACTTGGGATATAAATAAGCACTGCCGTGCCCATATTTTTATAGATGCATTTTGGGATCACCTCAGCCCCGGAAGTGACCCTTAAACTAGAGCTACTGGAGAATTAGCATCTGATCTGGCAAGGCAGGGGTTCAGTTAAGACAAGGCACAGAGGCCAGCTCCCTGGTGGTAGTCATGGCAAGTTGTGATCTTCTGACTCCAAAGTTGCAAACTACTATTAGAAGGTGACTTTAAAAAGCCTTACATATTTCCCTAGTTCATTTTGCTCATTATAAACTAACAAAAACCCTGTGCCCAGCCAAGTTCCTGATCTCAGAATCATGGCTCACCGCTATCTTCTGTTGGTCTCTTTCATCAGCCACTTCTCAACATTTTAGATTTTGGCATTGGACGTTGGGCTCTGGGGCATAGTCGATCATCTGGTAGCATAGACTCATTTCAGATTTCTGCCTTGAAAAGACAGTTAATACACCTGCCAACCAGAGCAACTTATAGGAGAAAAAAGATAAGCATCTGAAGTTGACTGGTCCTCTAATATTCTCTGGGGAAAACAGAATAGTCTTTGAAAACAAACATGAGATTTTTTGTTTTGTTCAGACTCTCAGGTGCTGAGCAAGCCACTCACAGAAATTCTACCGTGAAAGAAATACCTAATGAATTTGTGTGCAGTGTCAAGTAGGCTAATTGAAGGTTGTAGAGTCCACCTTGACCTCCAGCCACACACAGTGGGAGCTTATTCCAGGAAATTTAGAGAGAGAAGGTGAAGCCCAGGCTGAGAGAAATTGATAGGTTATTGGCCACTTCTGAGACCTCGTTCAGTTATCTGCAGAGTGAGGCTGCTGATGTCAGTATCGCAGAGCTCCTAGAACAATTGGGAATAGAGGGAACCATAGACTTTTCATGGTGCCTAGTGTGTGGCAGGTGCCCTGAGAATAGCACTTCTAACCCTGAGCATCAGTTTGCTCAGAACAGTAAGGAAGTTGAAATGACTCCGTCTGAATATTTCAACAGTGTTCCTTAGTGTGCTAGCCAGTCTCGAAGCCTAGGCTTCTTTCCATACAACATGAAGCAAATCTGTGAGGATTCACCTTTCAAGTTTCTGTGTCCAGATTTTTGATCTCAAAGATATTTTCCATTACACTTAGTGTATGTTTAGCATTTTGTCTTTCACTTATGCATAGAGCTTAGGACACCTATTTATTAATTAAAATTTTAGTTAGGGCTGAGATGTAGATCAGTGTTAGAGTGGTTACCTAGCATGTATGTGGCCCTGTGTTTGAGCCTCTAAAAGAGAGATGATAGATAGATAGATAGATAGATAGATAGATAGACAGACAGATAGACAGTATCAAACATTACAATCAGTTACTCAGCCACCAGGTTTTAAATGATTTCTGTAAGTAAATTACTGAACCAGGAGTTGTAGACAAAAGACTTTTTAGCTGGGCATGGTGGTGCACACCTTTAATCCCAGTACTTGAGAGGCAAAGACAGGAGTATCTCTGTGAGTTCAAGGCCAACCTGGACTACATAGCAAGTTCCAGAATAGCCAGAGCTACATAGAACGTGTCTCAAATTTTTTTTTCTAAGTAATGTAGATATTTGACAATGTAGATACAGGTATGTATTTATGTCACATGCACACATGCACACATCCATGCATACATATGCACATGTACTCACGCATTAAGTACCCCAACCACATATGACAGGGTCATCCCTTCTGCACTTCCTTTTCATCTTCGTCTTTACATCAAGGTGATGTTTCTACTTAGTCTGACCATGTTTTATACTTCCCTAACATTCACATGTGTCCTGGGGGCTTCAGCTCAACCCTTTCAACAGGTGGCGATGTCTGCCTAGATTCAGTGAAGTCACGTTATTTGTAGGATTTATTTAGTTTTTACCCTTTCTCTTATCTAGAGTGACACTAATTTTCCATTTACAGTAGAAATTGATTTTTTTTTTTTGTAATTAAGAATTTACTATCAAACCCATCAGAAGAGGAATGCTAAATAAATACCCCAAAATGGGCCATGGGCTGCAGCCACAATTAGGAAGGTGGAACAGGCACTAGAGGTTTGGAAGCACAGAAACTTTCTACCCACCCCATTTGTCAGAGGGATGGAAATGAGACCAGAAAAGGCAAGCACACAGCATGACCCCCTAGTCACAGAAAACTCCTGTCTCTTTACCTAAGAAGAGGAAAGCATGAAGGAAAATCTCCATCATGCAACACACCTAATTGGTGAGCATGGCCGTGCTGATGTAATGACTCACAGCCTGAGGACTGGGGACACGTTTCAGTCAGTAGTGCTGGCTACACTCATGTGAGACCCTCATTTCAATCTCCAGTACCCATGGAAAAGCCAGGGGTGGTGCCACGTGCTTCTCAGCTCTGGTGAGAGAGACATCTCTGAGGTTCATTGACCAGCCAGCCTAGCTAACCAGTGAACTCCAGGTCCCAGTGAGCCAGCTCAAAACGAGGTTAGCTTCCAAGGAGCAGCACTTGAAGTTGAAGCACATCTCTGGCACATGCCACAAACATACACACTGTCCGTCAAGTTCAATGCAGGAAGCCTAGAGAGAAGTGAAACATGGGGGCAATGGTGACCCCATCTTTCAGAAGGTGACTGTAAACAGGAGCTCAGTGAAACCACTGACCTAGAGTGCTCTGAGGGTAGAAAGCTTGGGGAGCAAACCACCAACCCTGTCTCTCGGGGATGAGGTTGGGGGCTAAATGGCAAAAAAGCAGGCGAATTTTATATGACAGTCAGCAGGGTGGAGTCTTTGAGCTGAACTGGGAACTAGATGCCCTGTGGGAGGTAGCTGGCTTTTAAGGATAAATTAAGGTAGATTCCTGGTAAACAGAACTCTGTCTTACAAGAATCCTGAAGAATGCTGAATTTATGCTGTTTACCCAGGAACATTCCTTCTGTTTCCTCAATCAGAGTGCTTTGTTTAGGACACTGTCACCTGCCCTACCATTTTGGGGCCCACTTAGGACCTGACAGTTACTATTCAGTGATATCAACAGAGGCTTTGCCCACTCAGCACCATGGTTGTACTGAAGCTGGACACAGGGCAAGGCATGGCACAGGCCCTCTTGGAGTTTGAGACCTAGTCAACTTCTTCTTGTTGAGGGATGTTCAAGGGGAAAAGCAAAACCCATAAATAGCAGGGTCAGGCCGTGTTCCCATTCTAGTCAACACAAGTAGCTTCCATGCTTGCTTCAGAAGTCTACATAATTACAACTCACAACTCTGAGTTTCTAAAATGCAAGGATGTCAGCTAAATAAACAAACTGTGAAGCTGTACAGTGTGACCTTTAGGAGAGCAAGCCAGGTAGGTCAGCTCCTGCTGTAACTAGCTGTGGGTGTTCTAAGGAGGTCCCTTCACCTCCCTGAGCCTGCTTTCTTCATCTGTTTGTGTGATGTTCATCAAGCTCAGCCTCAGCCAGGATAGACTGAGTGGACAAGGATGCTCACATCCTTCAGGCTGAGTAGCATGGAGAGAAGCTGGATCTAAAGGAGTCCCTGGGTCTTGTCAAACTGCTGATGACAAGAGAGGGCAACTGGAAGGAAAAAATGGGTCTGTTTGGCTCAGGCATCTGTTCAGAATCTCCCTGGGGGGTGAGGAGGCTTGAGAACATATTCTCCTTAGATGTATTCTCTGAGCACAGCACCCCGGCAATGGAGACAGAATCATTCTCCTGCAAATAAGGCTACAGCTCCGGAGCAGGATGTGCAATAGGATGCTTCTGCTTTAGTAGAGATAGTTGCCCACCTCCTGCCCGACTCCCCCTCAGAGTGGGGTGTTGGCACGGTGTGTGGGAGCACTGTTCCCTCACTCTAACAGTTGACTTAGTTCAGGTTTCTGTTGCTGTAACGATGAAACACCATGACCAAAGGGCGAACCGGGGAGGACAGTGTTCATCTGACTTACATGTCTGTAAGCGTGAGAAGTCAGGACAGCACCTCAAACGAGACAGGAACCTAGAGGACCACCAGCCCAGGGACAGCACCACCCACCATGGGCTGGGCCCTCTCCGTCAATCACTAATTAAGAAAATGCTGTACAGGCTTGCCTATAACTCAATCTTATGGAGGCATTTTCTTAATTGAAGTTCCCTCTTCTCAGATGACTTTAGGTATGTCAAGTAGACATAAAACCAGCCAGCACAATAGTTAAATCATAGCCAATGCTTAAGAACATGCACAGAAACCAAGTATTCCCTAATAGCCCTGCAACCAGGGCTCAATATTCTTGTGTACAGATGCCTGGGAGAAGCCAGAGAACTCTCTTACCTTCTCCTGGTCCTCCACCATAGTTATACATTTACTCATGAAGCCTTGTTTGTGAGGGGTGAAAATATAATGCTTTTTGCTAACCATAGTCATCATTTAATTGTTACCTGCATGCTAGAGCAGGTGATCTTGTGGAAAACATAAGAGTGGCCACAATGCTAACCATCACTCACAGATAAGGAAACTGGACTCAGAGAAGCGGTCTACACATTGAGTATGTAACAGTAAACCAAAGAAACTGTAATCCCACCTCTTTTCTGTCCTGCCTGGATGTCCCATGGGACACCTTAGCTTCCTGAAACCCAAAATCAGGAAGCTCAGTCTCAAGAATGAAGGGTGTGAACTAGGCACCCAGGCAATATGTAGGTAAATCTGTCGTATTTTCTACATTACTGTTATCCAGTATTAAGTTCATGACAACACAGAAACTAATCGCTATTCCCCAAAACGCGTAGTAACTGAGAGAACAGGAGCAAAAGTTGACACATAGCCAATACTCTGTTTTCTGTTATCTGAACTTTTCAAAACTGTATTCTCCATTTGTAGGCCATTTAAGGAAACTTTATACACATATAAAATGTTTCACTTTTTTCCTCCAGCAGTTACTTTCCAAAAGGAATGGATCATTTTTTGAGCCAGTGTCACAGTTCCCACATCTGTGAAAACAGCACTCATGCATGGGCCTCCCCAGTACAGCATGAAAATGGGGCCTTGTGAGTGTGTGCATTCATGGAACATTGTGAACGTGGTAAGATACACATGACCAAATGCACCATTTTCACTCTTTAGATTTTTGTGCTGTTAGGCAGGGATCACCTTTTCTAACTGCAAAGTCCTTTTCATCTTAAAGAACTCCGATCTGCACCCCTTCACGCCACATTCCAACCCGTGCTCACATGGACTGGAGCACTTCACAATTGGCCCAGTCTGCCCTTGATCTTTGGCAAGCAGCAAAGACATTTCCTCCCCTCCGGTGGCACAGCTCTGGGAATCCATCCTGCTGTCTATGATTCCACACACATTTCCAGGATGGTGTTTTTCTCCAGTCCTCAAGAAGCATTGGGAGAGGTTTTCACTGTAATTGTCACTTGGCCCCAGGCAGGAGCCACTGAGGCTTGCTCAACTGCTCACCCGCACACACAGTCCCAGTACATCCCACCCACTCGCACATTCTGTTTCCCCCAAGCAGTCAGTCCCTCCGTTGGCACTCAGTACACATTCCTCTTCCCAAGACGCACTTCGAGCATCCAGACTAGGGCTGGGGGGTGGCCAAGTGTTGCTTTGCCTTCGTAGAGGGCACACGTTCCATCCAAGCCATGACTCCATTGAAGAGAGGCACTAAGAAAGTTACTTTTCAAAAAGAGACAACCTTCCCATAAAAAGCCCTTCTTCACTATAGTGTTAACAGTTCTACGCTTGCTTTGTTTCTTAAACAATTCATCAGAAAATTAATGTAAAAACATACCTCAAAAAATAAAATAGTGAGGCCAGCCTGTTAACTCTTTCTGTCAGTCCTGAGAACTTGAGTTCATACTTTAGAACACACACAGTGAAAGAGGCAAACTAATGGACAAGTTGTCCTCTGACCACACCCCCACCATGGCACACATGCATGTATTCATGTACATATATACATAAATAAATGTAATAAAAATTTTTGATGAAATCATATAGAAGCACTCAATTTCTCAATTAAAAACCATCTCTGGCCTGCCACTTACTCCCTAGCATTTTTATTAGAAGGGTCCATTAGAACCACCTCAAGGGGCTAGGGGAATGGCTCAGTGTGCAAAGTAACTATTGATTAAGCATGAGAACCTAAGTTTTGATCTCCAGCTCCCTTGAAAAAGCTGGGTAAAGTCATGTACATCTGGAACTCCAGTACTGGGTGAGGAAGAGGTGGGCGGATCCCTGAGACTTGCTGGCTTGCTAGTTTTATCAAAATGGCAGTCTCCAGGTTCAGTGAGAGACCCTGCCTCAAAAGATAAGGTGGAGCTTGACAGAGGATGACAATGAGTATATCTCTGGCCTCTCCTACCCATGCATCACACACAGCGAGAAAGACAGAGACAGAGACACACAAAGATTTCTTTTAAATCCAATTTATTTACCTTATAGCTAACTACTGCCCTTGTGTGACTATTTCTTGGTTTGTTTTTTTGTTTTGTTTATGTGTTATGTGTTAAAACAGGGTGTTGACATGTAACCTAGTCTGGTCTTAACTTGTGATCCTCCTGCCTAGACATGTGATACCACATCCCGTTTATGTGCGGATTCCTTGACAGGCCAACCTTAGCTATACCTGCTACCTTGTTCCAGGCAGCTTTTCCTCACCTTACCACCCTCCCTCTTTCTTCTTCCTAGCAATACTGTTTCCTCTTTGTAGCTTTCTAACTATAAATTATAGCTGTTGGCCTTTACTTCTTGCTTTCCCCACAAAATGAGGTTGCTGACATCCAACCCCTTTCTTCCTGCTTCAGACTCTAACAGGGAACAGAGTAGCACATCTCTCCATCCCTGTCCTTCAGTAACTATATTTGTGAATGTCTTGAGTCAGACCACTGACAAACCTTGTAATGATAAAAACTGTCTATCTGAGCTGTCCACAGTAGTCACTACCCATAGCTCACTGGGCTGAAATGTGACATGTGCACAAAAGCACTTTAAATGTTCACATTCAAATCATCACTTGTACCTGTTGAGTAGTACGGGCCAAGAGCAACCTCCATATCCAGAGCAGCCTGCTTCCCCAGCAAAAATGAGCGTGATGGCTGACACATCCTTCTTCCTGTGCCCCAGGTCTGTTCTGAGAACTCAGCATCTCTGTGAGGAAATCCGTTGTTCCCATTTTGCAGATGAGAAGAATAAGATCCAGTAGCCTGTCTCATGAGTAGTTGAACTAGAACTTGGTCACGTATATCCAATCCCGCTCATAAGCCTAGATGGCCTCAAATCCCAATGAGCCATCCCCACAACCCTTTTCTGATCCATTTATTCTGCTGCTCAGGGACAGGGTCATAGCTTCCCCCTAGCTGCCCAGGGAAGTACATATCACAGAGGTTATATTCAGTTATATGGCATTCCTTCCCGTTTGTGCCCTAAAATGAAAGCCTGATAACTGGAAGCAAGGGGAGAATTTGGGCGAATGTAGGAAGTCTAGAAAAACTGGCAGCTGGGCTCCCTGCCCATTCTCGGGAAACTTGTTCCTTTGAGCTGGTAATTCCAGCAGCAGCAGCAGCAGGACATCCGCCAGCATGTCTCTACACTCACACCACCCTGAAGGCACTGCCCTTGCCTGACCTTGAAAGCTGAGCAGGGTGGGGCCTGAATAGCACTGGGATGGGAGAACAGCTAGTATGTGATGAGAGTTCACCGTGTCCCTTTATGATCCCCTTTGAGCAATTCCCACAATAGCCCAAAGAGGTCAGCTGAGCAGCTTGCAGCTGGAGGGTTGCTAGGTAGTCAATGTGGTGGCTCCTGAGTGACACCCAAAACTCTGCCTGGCACAGGGAGAGTGTCTGAC
This sequence comes from Peromyscus leucopus, assembly GCF_004664715.2. NCBI lineage: Eukaryota > Metazoa > Chordata > Mammalia > Rodentia > Cricetidae > Peromyscus > Peromyscus leucopus. The sequence continues at coordinate 89,947,724 of NC_051070.1, read as the reverse complement.
ATGGGCAGCCTGGCTCTAATCCCTTTATGCCTCTGCCAAGTCTCCCTGCTGGTCATGCTTCATTGTCTGGTCCCTGTGTGGAAAGGTGCTTTTATTTATCTTGAACATGTTTTCTTCCTCTGATTCCATAGTTTTTCCTAGATACTCATTTCCAGAATTTGTATGAATACTAAACTATTAATAATATTTTTTTTACCCCCAGAGTATTTATAATCCTTTCAACGTGTGAGAACTGCTTCCTGTCCCACATTCTTTCTAGAACCTGAGTCATATGCCCTCTAAGAGTCACATTTTTTAAAATCTGGAAGGAATCTAAGGAAAAAACAATTAACCAGATCCTCATTATAATAGCTAAGGAAATGAAGCCAACAGGCTAGGCAGCTAGCCAAACCTACCAAGTAGTTAATGGTCAGCATAGGATTGGAAATTGGTGTTTTCTAATTCTTTTCACACACTGAACTATCCTGCCCTTAAGTCTGTCCTAATCCACAAGTGAAAAAATTCCTTCTATAAATCAAAACATAATGAGTTTTTTCTGACTTTGGGAGCCATGTGGTCTCTACCATGACCACTCAGCTCTGTCCTTTGAGCGATGGACAATGTGTAGATAAATGGACACACATGATTAAATAAAGCTTTACTTCTGGATATTGAAATGTCAATTTCAACAGTTTTCATCTACCAGAATATGTAATTCTTCTTTTTATTTTCTTTCAACTGCTTAAAAATATGAAAGCCATCTCAACTTACGGAACATTGAAAATCAGACAGTGGGTTGAAAAAATTCGGCCCATGGACCATAATTGGCCAATGGAAACCTATTTGGTATAGCCACCTCCCTTGCTGCTAACTATGAGTGAGTTAAACCATGATGATAATTCAGAAAGACAGTCTTAAGTTCTTACTGCACGCCAGGTGCTCTGCTAGCACTGTGTGTGATGCCAACCTTCAGAGTCTCATGAGCACTCTCAGAGGAAGACACCGATCGCCCTCCTGTTTTCAGATGAGATTATAGAAACCACGGAAGGTTGAATGATTCCCCCAAGACTTTAGACCCAGTAATGAGGGCACTTGCTGATCCAGCTGTACCCCTTATTATTTGTAACAACTCTTGAGAATTGTTTACCCTTTCTGAGCCTTGGTATCCCAATCTGTGATTAATTGGACTAATTAGATATAAAGTGGCCTGGCCAGTGTTCTATGCACACGTGCCCCTAGATACCACTGGTTGTTCGAATGAGATGCCTCTACATAGTCTTGAGTATTTGAATGTCTGCTCCCCAGTCATTAACAGAGTTTGGGTGGGCTTAGGAAGTATGGCATTACTTGAGGAAATATGTCACAGGGGGTGGGCTTTGAGGTTTCAAGGGCCATATACCATTCCAAAACTCTGTCCTAGAGCATCAGCAGCTTCCCCACAGTGTCCTTCTGGAGAATACATGCAGTGGATAGTGTTGAGGAAATATGAGAAAAGGTGGCACCTTACTCAATGGCTTGGCTATCTTTTGTTACGTAGATAGTAACCCATGCAAAAACAGTTGGCTTAAAGTGGTCTTTGTATCCAGAAATGGTGGTGCACAGGTGCAATTCCAGCAACTGGGAAGTAGAGATGGGAAGACAGGGAGCTCATGACCATCCTTAACTACAAAGCAATCTGAGTCCAGCTTGGGCTACATTAGATCCTGTCTCAAAAGAAAAACAAAACAGTTTTGTGGGTTTGGATTCTGAGGCAAGCTGGGGCAGGAAGCTATTCGGGTCTGTCACTGGGGTTGTACACTTGGCTGCATGTGGCACGTGGTGGCTGAGCTGAAGTGTCCTGGATGTCTGCTTATGCAATTTCTCTCTTCGTGCAGCCTCCTTCCCCTAGTGAGAGGTCTTATCCTGCCAGGCTTTTCCATGTGATTTGAGTTTCTCCACAGTGTGGTAGCCTTAGGATGGTCCCATTTAAATGGCACTGGCTTCAAGAGTGAAAACACAGAAGCCTTCATCAAGACTCCAATCAGAATGGACACTGCCATCTCTATGACATGCTATTGGTCAATGCTGATACAGGCCAACCTAGATTCATGGGGAATGCAGGAATAAACTCCAATTCTCAATGGAGGACCAGTGAGCATGGGGAGGGAGGAGCAGGATTGATGGCAGGAATCTTTAAAAACAAGTAACAACATGGGAACTGGCCCTCAGGTCTGTGATCCAACGCAAAGATCCCTTTGCGTGGTCTGTGATGACCTCTCTATGAGGTTATACCTGAGGAGAAGAGCAGAAGGAAGGACCAGCCCACAACCTGGGGTGTGCCAGTGGAAAGGGGAAGATACCAGGACTCTTTTCTTTCTGTGAGTTGGAAGCAACCGTATCCAAGCATACGATAATGTAAGGCCCCACCAACTAGCACACATAACCAGTTGTTGCCCTGACTCCATCCCCATTAATTCCATTAATGTTTTATGTGAACTAAAGGGATTGATACAAGTAAAATGCTTGGAACCATGTCCTTCATGTGTCAGGCACATAAAAATAATCCCTTTCTTAGGCTGGGGAGATAGATCAGTCTATAAAATGTGGAGACCTGAGTTCAGATCCCCAGAACCTGTGCAAAAAACCCAACATAATTTCTTGTTCCTGCAAGCCCCGACATAGTGAGACGGCAGAGCCAGGGAGATTCCTGCAAGCTCACAGGCCATCTAGCCTGGCTCACATGATGAAGTTCCAGGCCAATGACAGACTTGTCTCAAACAAAAAGTTTATGATGTGCCTGAGTACCAACACCCAAAGATGTCCTCTGTCCTCTCTCTCTCTCTCTCTCTCTCTCTCTCTCTCTCTCTCTCTCTCTCTCTCGCTCTCTCGCTCTCTCGCTCTCTCGCTCTCTCGCTCTCGCTCTCTCTCGCTCTCTCTCGCTCTCTCTCTCTCACACACACACATATACACACACAATGCACATATGTCCATACACCCACATGTGCACTTATATGTGTTCACATTTTCACATTTTTAAAAATATGTATCTTTTATTAATTAATAAACTATAGGACACATGCACACATACACGTGTGCGATTAATGTTGCTATTAGCTCTCTTCCTTTATCAGGGAGGAAATTGATGCTTAAAGAGATTAATTACCTGGCCCACTCTAGCAGGTAAAAGAACCAAATGGCAGCCGAGTCATCGGCCTCCTGACCCCCACTTTACATTAACAAGGACCCTAATTCTCATATGTGTGGCAAAGACCAGTTCCTTTAGAACTCAGAGTTTAGAATTCCTCATTGTACTTTTTTTCCTTAATTGTCCTATCAGAATGCTCAGAAACTTACTTCTAGAAACTTCTAGAAACCTCTAACGAGTAAAGAGTGTCTTACTAAATTCCTTCCAATAGTTTTTTCTCCAGCCAACACTGCATGCCCAGTGGTGAGGAAAGAGAGAGAGAAGCTCTTCTTCCCTATCTGCTCTACTGTCTAGGGCCAGTGAGATGGTGCAGGGAATAAGGAACTGCAGCCAAGCCCAAGGACCTGGGTTTGGTTCCTGGAACCTACATGGTAGAAGGAGAGAATTGACTCAGAAAGTTGTCCTCTAACTATACAAGCCCCATGGCCCCATGTACATGCACACATAGATACGTGCTCACTCTCTCTCGCTCTCTCTCTCTTGCTCTCTCTCCCCATGCCTCTCTGTGTCTCTGTGTTTCTCTCTCTCTCTCTTTCAATCAATCAATCAATCAATCAATCAATGTAATAAGAAGAAAATGGTGGATAAAAAAGTGAACTGCTAAGAGATAAGATCATTTTAGGGATGGAATTGCTATGACCAAGTCACCATTTTATTGAACTGCCTTGACTTAATTCACGTCTTTAGGATTGCCTTGTTGCCGTGAGAAAAACAAGAAGGCATCAGACCCCACAGCCAGCCCTTGAACTCGGTGTTGCTGGTCCTTTGAGGTGAGGGAATGCTCAGCAGTTCAAAGCAAAGCAGAGAAGGCGGCAAAGAGTTCTTAAGAAGTCCAACAGGCAGGGGTGGGGTTCACTCACACACACGGGGAGTAAATCACTCCCTTGATTTGTTTTAAGAGACCGTGGGGAGAAAGGAAAGCCTAGGCACTAACTAATGCAGTCATCTGCCTTCAGATTTCCTTTTTCTTCCATCTTTGAGTCTTGCCCACCAGATTTCTGTTTGAAAAAAAAAAGAGAGTGAGAGTGAGAGAGAGAGAAAAAAAAAACCTAATCCACTTTTTTTTGTCTGTGCATTGATTTAATAGTATCAAACCCTGAGGTCCTCATGGCCTGCACCTGGGTTGCTTTTTCCCCTAATGAAGCAGAAGTGGTTTAAGCCCCTGCCGGGCTCCCTGTCAAAGCTACACAATGATTAACTCAGGTCCCCTTATTAGGAATGGGCTGAAGAAAATCCTTAGTCATCAGCATTGGTGAGTGTTCAATGAAAAGATTACCTTGGGCACCTGAAAAATAATGGAAGTGCTCAATAGAGGAACCATTAAGCCCGTCTACACACACTAAGTCAGGTGGAGCATTGAGGTAATTAGCTGGGACATGGAAGGCAAAGAAACACTTTTGGACCTTCTACCCTGCCCGAGTCAGTCCTATGATTATTTAAACTCCTATGTATTTCCTGGAGAAGCATACACAGATGCACACACACACACACACACACACACACACACACACACACACACAGGTTTTAAAAATTACTTGGGAAAAATACAGCTGAACAACAGATCCAAAATGTAACTTCTGTAACTTCAGGTCTTATTGGTTCTTCTCTTAGCCTTAGGGTTTTCAGCTGGATGATGGGAATGTTAATAGGGCCCCGTTCAGAAGATTCATGTAGGGATCAAATACAGTATGCAGTAACTTAAACTTACTGGTCAACACTAAACACTCAAAATTAGACTTTAACCTACAGTTACCAGTTGTTAGACGGCCTGCATTGCTGAGTACTGGAGAGACTGTGTGTTTGGACATCACTAAAGGAGCCAGGAGTCAAGAGCATGGGGCTTAGCATCACAGCTCCTGCTGTGGCCTCTGGTCTACAGTGACCTTCCTTGCAGGCTGTGAAAGGATAGGCGCCACCCTCACTTCTACACCCTCCCTTGATTTCCATCTCCTTTTCTAGTCTCACTTCCCAGAACTGGCTCTGCCTAGGGGCCAGGGCCAGAGGACTAAGGAATACTGCCAGAGAAGGAGACAGTGACATCCCATGAGAAAGGCTGGTCAGAAAATCAAGTTCCAGAATTGTAGGGCCAAATAAAGCCAAACTTCCTACCTCTCCTTTAAGGGTGAGTGAAGCCTTGCTCAAAAGTGATGCACACCTGTATCTGAAGGCAAGCCCTTCTTCTTGCCTCTCTCCCGTACCAACATGTGCGTGGGTTCCAGGAAAGGGACAATAGTTTCACAAAGCACATAACTGGGGCAGGAGCCTAAGAAAACACCTGGAGAACTTGGAAATACTTAGATAGGCTTTAAGGAGGAACAGGATCCTGCTTGGATCCTTCATCCTGGGAATCAACTCCGATAATTGATGGCACCCCAGCTTCCTTTTTATAGCGAGAAATTGCCACCATTTACAGTGCCGAGTGAAGCTACCACCAGCAGAGTGAGGAGCACGGGCCCCCCCAGGACTGGCCCTCTCCGGCAAGCCACTGTTCCCAGCAGGCCCAGGAACAATAGCTGCTCTTAGTACTATTAACGTGATTGGATGGACTTGGCTGGATCATCTCATTCAGTCTTGGCGTCCCTTTGAGTAATGTTATTATTGCCCCATTTACAAAGGAAGCTCAAAGGTACCAAGAGAGAAAACGGGCTGAAAGCCAGACTTCTAACCCAGCCAGTCCTGAAGCCATCCTCTTGGACACTGGGAAGGCTTCTTTTAAAGTTGAAAAAGAAAAGATATTACATATATACACACTCGTACTCTTACACACACACACACACACACACACACACACACACACACACACACACACACGCTCACTTTTGATAACCACTGATGAAAAATTTCTTGAAGAAAGAAGTTTGTTTTGGAAGGAAATCTCTTTTCTCCATCAAAGAATATATATCATATATCATGGACAAAAGACTTGGCTAGACTGGGGGAGCTGTCATTCATTTGATTCAGAGGCAGTTGCTGGTTCATTCGTGGACAATCGTAGGTTTTTGTGTGTGTATGTATTCACTGGGGGCTGCACACAGAGGGTTTCAGGTGAAGGCCAGAGGACAACCTCGCATGTTCTTACTTGGGCACTATCTATCTTATTTTGAGATAAAGTCTCATCATCAGTTGGCCTGGAACTCATTGGTTGGCTAGGCTTGCTGACCAGTGAGGCCCAGAGGTCCCTCTGTCCCCCCTCTTTTTGACATGGGTTGTGGTGATCAAACTCAGCTCTTTGTGCTTGCAAGGCAAAAACTTTACCAAGTCGTCTCCAAAGCCAGCATCCTTGGATTCTGTGCAGATAACTCCAAAGTCCTAGGGGTTGGGAAGATCTGCTCATGCTTTTCTCCCCAGAGTGCAACTGTCTAAAGGCCTAAAACCAAAACGAGCTGTGGTGCTTAAAGACCGTGCTACTGGCATTACACAGGGAAGGGGCTCTGGGGGCAGAGTCTAGATCCTGCTCCTGTTCCTTCTCAACCTTGATTTGGAAAAGAGAGAAGGGGATTGAGGAGAAGAAGGAAGGGGAGTTGTTGGCCATTTCCTACCTCATGAAGAGGCTAGAATGAGAGAAGGAACAGCCTGGAGGCGCCCCTCAGCCTGGTAAAATGACAGGTCTGCAGCATTTTTCCTAGTGAGAGGGAGGATGACTCCCCGAGATGACTGGTCTCTGCTGGGACTATGCTTGCTGGCATGCCTTCTAGAGCCCCAGAATTTTCTTCACTCACCCTGATTTAGTGTCTTGAAACTGCCATAATGAAGCTCCAGCCTGCATGGATTCTCTTTCATCAACTACAAAAAAGTTCTAGATTTTAATACTTGCCCAAGCAAGTTGTCTTCTGTTTCACTTTCCTTCTAGACTTTCTAGACTTATACCTCCAGTCTCCCTTTATCTTTACCTTTAACATCTTAAAGGTTAATGGCCAGAACCCTAAATGATAATCTGTCTCCTTCCAAATAACAATAGAAGTACAATCCCCCCTACACACACACACACACACACACACACACACACACACACACACACACACACACACACACACGCTATTTTTCTGTTTTAATGGGGATGAGGAAAAATCAGTACAATCTGGTGGATGGCCAGGTAAAGAATAAGTCAAGCCGGGCGGTGGTGGCACGCCTTTAATCCCAGCACTTAGGAGGCAGAGGCAGGCAGATCTCTGTGAGTTCGAGGCCAGCCTGGGCTACCAAGCGAGTTCCAGGAAAGGTGAAAAGCTACACAGGGAAACCCTGTCTTGAAAAAACAAAACAAACAAACAAAGAATAAGTTAAGCTAGGAGGTGGTGGCACACCTTTAATCCCAGCACTCGGGAGGTAGAGGAAGGTGGATCTCTATGAGTTCAAATCCAGTCTGGTCTTCAGAGCACATTCCAGGACAGGCAGGACTACACAGTGAAATCCTGTCTAAAAAGCAAACAAAAAACAATAAGCCAAGAGCTGAGGAGACTGATGACCTTAGCTCATCCCGCAGAACCCATGTGAAAGCCAGGTTCAGCAACATCCTCCTATGGTCCCATACTGGAAAGCCACAGACAAGAGAGTTCCTGGGGCTTACCTGCCAGCCAGTCTAGGCAGATTGTTGAGCTCCGGGGTCAGTGAGGGACCCTGTCTCAAAAGGCAATTAAATGGAGAGGGATCAACAAAGACCCCTAGTGCTAACCTCTGGCCTATGCACGTGTACATGAGCACACACACACACACAAACTGGGCTGGACTGGAGGCTGGTGCAAGTATAAAGGCACATGAAGTTTTCATTCATGTCACAAGCTTGCCTCGTCTTCCCAAAGGAACAGAATTTGACTGGTGTCATTCTCTAGATTGGAACTGAGTGTTAGTGGTAATGGAGAGTAGGCGTGTTTAAAGGTTGATCATTTCAGCTGTGGCGAAACTCCTACCAACTGCCTGCCAAGCATCCACTTGCCAGAGCAAAGGAGGCGATTTCTCACTGAGAACAGGTCTTTTGTCAGCACCCGCTCTGACCGCTGATGCTTCAGCTCCTAGGGCTTTCTCTTCCCTGAGCACTGAGAAGATGCGAAATTCCAGAGGGGGAGCCTGGGCTCATGGCACTGCATGTACATCTGGTTTCACTGCCTTGTGGCTGAGAACATGGACACATAAATCCCTTAAACCTGAGCCCATCAGGGTAATTTACAAAGTGGAAAATATTATCTAGTAATTCGGAGGTATCATTGTACATGAGGAAAATGGGGGGTGGGGGAGCAAACTGCCTTTTTGCCTGATTTGTTAGATTTTGGAATAGGATTGGAATGGACAGGTTTAGAGAAGGCAATCACTTTATGGAAGTCTCTTTATGGACCAACAGACGGTTTCTTCTCCCGGCAGCCTAACCACTACTGTGTTGATCACCGCTGTGTTCAGTCACATCTGTTGAGTGCCTGTTTCTCAGCCTCCCTGAAGCGGGCGAGTACTGCTCCCTTCCCTCCAGAGTTTCTTTTCCAAGCCAGGAAGCAGTTTAATGGGGACAGCTGAGCAAGGCTGAGTTAGTCTTTGTTCCCATGACATTTCGTAGACGTCAGACATTGATTAAAATATATATATACCAAATTATAATTGCAGCTGGTGTCACTAAAAGGCAAAGGGAGAGAGTCATCTAGGTGCTCAGACGTTATTACAGACAGGAAAGTGCATTGCCGCCGCTCAGTAGCTGATGGATGTGTAAGCCCCCACTTTAACCTTTACCACACATAGTCTTGGGTTTCCTCAGTGATCAGATGAGCAGTCCTACAGAGTAGGCCTTGTCACTCTGTTCCAGAACTCTGGAGGCCAGCCTAGGGGACTTGGCAGCTTCCCCTATGGCAAAAGCAACTTCTGACCCTCGAGGTGGACCTCTTTCTACCCCAGACATGCTCCTTGGGATTATCCTCAAACTCACCTGGGTGTAGATTTCCCAAGCACCTGGAACTCACCCAGGTTTGTTTATCAGTACTTTACTCTACTTGGTTTTATGCTTATGACAGCCCTGGACTCTGTGTGGATTCATGTCATGTCAGCAAGTGAACTGGTCATGGTTAGTATCTCCCTCTGTTTAGGCTCAGAGAGGCGAAGTCACCAGCATGTCGCGTGGTTTGCATATGGTAGCACTGGATTTGAACCCAGGTCTGAGCCCACACTCCTGTTCCAGCACTATACTCTGTCACTCAAAAATGAATTTCATAACCATTCGCCACACTTTTCTTTTCTTTTCTTTTCTTTTTTTTTTTTTTTTTTTCGAGACAGGGTTTCTCTGTGTAGCTTTGCGCCTTTCCTGGAACTCACTTGGTAGCCCAGGCTGGCCTTGATCTCACAGAGATCTGCCTGCCTCTGCCTCCTGAGTGCTGGGATTAAAGGCGTGGGCCACCACCGCCACCGCCGCCGCCGCTGCCACCGCCGCCGCCACCACCACCCGGCTGTGTCGCTACACTTTTCATATGGGTTTTTAGTGCCTAAACCCAAGGGGCATATATCGACATATATAGGGGCAGCCCTGAAAGTTCTGCTTGAAACCCTGTGGAAAACCATGCATGTCTTTCTAGCCTGAGGGACTCACCGCATTCCTTTTACTTCAAAATCTGAACTATCAGATACCAGGCCCAGAAGAATTCAGGACAACCTGCAGCCAGATTATGAAAACTCAGGGTACCAGGAATACCGACACTCTGGATTACTAACTTAAACTTGAGAGCCCCGAGAGCCCGCTGCCAGGTTGGACAGTCACCTGTCCCTTCCTTAAAGGCAGGGAGGGAAATGCTAAACTCCTCTACCAGCTCTAGAACCTGAACCTGTAAAACTGCTCACCCTCCCTGAAACAGTGGTCATAGCTTGAAAAAATATTGGAGGATTTTGCATTCTAGTCCCCTTTTGTTTTTCCTGGTCAGCTCCGTGGACTGACATATCATCTGAACTCAGACAATGACTGAGCTGTAAACGGGCACCACAAACACCACAAACACTCGCCTTATGTTGTACTCTCTCTCCTCCTCAGGTGAAGGCAGCTTCCAAGTATGTGGACGTGCCTGTGAGTATCTGAACATCCATCACTACGTGTGTTTTAGTTGATTTTTCTGTTTTCCATGGGGTTTTGTTTTTTGGCTTACTTGTTTTGGTTTTTGGAGACAGGGTCGCTCTCTGTACTTCTGGGTGACCTAAAACTCCCTGTGTAGACCAGGCTGACTTGGAACTTGCAGAGACCCTCCTGCATCCATGCTGGGATTAAAAGCACACACCATATTTGGGCTTTGCTTTCCCTCCTGAGTATCTGAGCATTGTGTTTTGTTTGACTGCATCTGTTTCTGTGCTTTGCTTTGCTTTCATGGTGGGTGCTGACTTCACGCCTTGCCCCTAAGCTCTGTATTTCTAATGTGGACCACAGAGACCAAGACTAGGCCTGTGTTTTCCAATGAGGAGGAGGCACGGTTCCTGTGTCGGGAAGGAAGGAAGGACCGGTGTGAGGGTTGACCCAGTCCCCTCTTGCTTTTGTTCGCCTGGCTCCCTGGCACTCACAGTCCTTCTGCTTCTCCAGCACACGCACCTTATGGCCCTGAGCTGGAAATCTCAACAAGGGTTCCAGTATTTTTTGATTTAAACAAATAAATTCTGAATTTGTTCATTTGGGGGTCAATCTGCAATTGTTTTAAGGAAAACTTACAAAACTGTTCATAATTAGTGCTAACCTCATTAATGAAGAGAGCCCTCAAAGTTCACAGAGAAGGCACTTGAAGTTGCCCAAAATTTACATTTAAATTGAGGTTAAGTACTACACATGAATGCTAAAGTGTGGGATTACCTGAGATAAACCAGAAGACATTTATAGACGGACTTTGCCCTGCCTATTAGCAAAATAAAATTGGAGAGATTTTTAAATATATTCCAATAAAGGGGGGAAGGAAATGATGCTGTTTCTTCATTTCTAATAAAAGAGGTGTGAGTCTATTATAAAATATTAAATTTAGGAGCTTATCTCAACAGTCGCTGAGGGGCTGGCACTGAGCGGTTCTCATTCTGAACGTGGTTAAGTACCCTCCTTGTTCAAATACTTATTTGTGAAAATTTGTTTTTTTCTAAAAGGATTTATATTAACATTTAAATTCATTTCCCCAGGAAGCTAAGTGTGTAATGGTTTATTGCCTTATTTCTCAAAGGAAGACAAAAATGGAAAATTGGAGTGAATGTTACATTAACATGCATTTTGTTTGTTTAATGAAAGAATGTACAATCAATAATTATGTTTGAATTTATACAATACTTCTCATCAAGGGACCCCACTCCTCCTGTAGGCAGAAGAATGGAGAAGAGAAAAGGCCCACAGAAGCACAACAAGGAGAAAAATAAAGCAATTTACTCTTTAAGCTCCAAAGTTAAAAACTCTCCCTTTATGTGGAGTCTCTGGCCATGCTTCTCCATCTTTAAAATGGAGACCCCTCACACCTAGGTGTGCTGCATACATAAATAGTGCTACTCATGTGGAACTCACACAGCCCTACCTGGCCCTCACTAGATATTCATGCAGCATACAGCAAAGGGCCTTTCAGGGTGTGATGATGCCCAGAGCAAAGGATGCATGGATCTGCTGCCTTAGCCCTGCCCACCAATGGGCTTTCTGAGTGTCAGTAGCAGACATGCTGAGCTCCTGCACAGAGATCTGTTGTCTGTAGCTGTTCGGTATAGAGAGGCAATCAGATAGCAACACTATTCAGGCAAGGCCCAATAGATAAAGAGATTGGATTTAGCATCAATATCAAACCACATGAGAGCAGCATTTTAGAAAAGTCAGAAAGGACTCACTATTGTCGATCTTTTATGCCTCAGCCTAACAATTCCCACAGGCCAGGTCCAGCTTTATTCTGAAGATGGGGTAAAATGGACTCAATACTAGTGAGAGTTCTCTATGATCAGTAATCATGAAGACACTTGTAGATTGATGGTGCTATATTAGGAACTTGAGGATAGAGAAGAACAAAAATGACCTGGCAGAGTTTCCCTTTCCAAAGGGACTGAAGAAAAGGACACAGCATGGTCCCCAATATGGTTTGTCTACCATTGATGACACAGAGTGTGATCGTAACCACTGCAGCCAAGTGTTCTGAAGCAACCACCAAATGCCCAGCCTTGTTTTAAGCCTTTTAACATTTAATCTTTGTAACTTCTCCATTTCAGAGATGGGAAAATTGAAATGGAGGCTCACTTGTCAAGGAGGGCCAGGCAGATGAGAGCAATAATGCTCATACTTCACACTGTGTTCTTAAATACTCTGCCATACTATAGGATGAGTTTAGTTAATGCATAGACACATGCTTGGATAGTTGAGTAATTATTCTACCATTAAAAAAGAATATAATTAGTAAACCAAACTCATGATTGTGCCAGTTGTTTATGACTTAGAACAATGCTACACTTTAAAAGTAAATTGATGAAATGTATACTTTAATAGCCAGTAACAGTATACTAAGTATTACAGAAAATAACTAATTCCATAATATTGATGCCACATAATACACATATGTATATATAGTATTTACATATAGTAAATAATCATTGACTTTTGAAGATGGTCCTGTAAGAGGCTGTCATTCATTTCATCCTGTTCAATAGAAGAGGAAATTGAGGTACCTAGAAGGTTAAATAGTATGCCCAAGGTCACCTGGGCAGGTAGGCAAGGAGGAGTCAGGAGTGCTGGTTAATAGTAGAGCCCGTCTGCTCTAGTTCCAAGAGACAATGTGCACAAAATCAGCCTTCCAGTAGTATTTGTACTTTGGAAACTGGAAAGCAGTACAAATAAAGGGGTTGGTAGGTAGGTTGGTAGGTTGGATGGATGGGTGCATAGGTTTGGGGCTTTTTTGAAGAACCAGTTCACTGGCATACCACACTTACCTATTTTAGTCACTGGTGGCCGTACCAAGATGTATAGCAGTAAGACATGTCAAAACTTTGGGCATTGTTTGAATATATTATCTTAAATTTCCAACGCTTGTCCCCAGAGGTTCGAATTTTAGTAGCCCTTGGGTGGAGCCTTTAAAATCTCTTTCTAAAATGTCTTTCCCATTCTTCTATAAAAATATGAAAACCAGTGGGCTAAATCAATAGTTACTGACCTGAAACACCTAGAGAGTTTGGGTTTTGGGGTTTTGTTTTTATAAGTGATTTTCCTGGGTCACTTGGCAGACAAATTAAAACAGATTCTGTGGAACCAGGCATCCATTTCCATAAAGCTTTCTAGAACCTTTGTCATTTGCTTTTAACCCTGAATGTGGTCACCTTAAGTCATGCCTTGCTCTGAATTCTTTATGTTGGACTGTGAGGTTTCAGACACAGTTTGTTTAGTCCCGTGTGCTGACCATGAGTTCATTATCACGGAGATTTTCCTCTGAGTCCCACTAGCAGAAAGAGACACTAGTCCCCCCATAATTCAGCACATTTCTATTTCTTAAATCTAGAGTTTAACCCTTCTTTGGCATTCATACTAAAAGCTTGCTTAATATGCCAAAAACTGGAGTTTGTATTCCCTGCCTATGTGGTAGGGACAAGCTGAGATGAGAATGTCAGATTTTGCTTGGTCCACAGGGCACCTTACTTCTAAATTATGTCTTCCACATGTGGTAGAGTCCGCTCTGCAGTTATTTTTGCATATATGTTTAGATGCTTTCCAAAGTCTGTGTTGTATTCTGTCAGTCTGTCCTAGCCATATCTAAAGCCATCACCCGAAGGCTGATCCTACCATGAAGAGACAGTGCTGACGTCAGTTGTTCAGTCGGGTATGCTTTTCAGCTTGTAACAAACACACATCAGTTTTCTTATTTACCAGTGGGTTTGATCTCAGCTGTTCTCATGGGAAGTCTACTTACAATGTATCACGCATCCTTCCTGCCCTTTGTACCCCTGCTATTTTAAATGATGTCCTGGTTGTAACTGAATCTTTCCTAAGTAACTCAGTGTTCACCAGGATGACTGCCTGTCTTCTCCCTGCAAGGTCTCCTGGTGTAGGAACAGCTCTCCCCCTTTTCCCGTGAACACCAACAGTTGATAAGCATAAGTGTCTGATGTGGCTGTCCGTCCTACCAGAATAGGACTCTCTCATTAGCACACTATTCTCAGACATCCCCTTCTTCCCTCTTCTCTATTCCCAGTCCATCAAGAGATGGAAGCCAGACTTGTCTGAATCAGGTGTGATACTCACATCAAAGGAAGGCTCTGGTGAGCAGGAGAAAGAGAACTAATTGTGTAGAGACTTCATTTGTGTCTATCTCCATCAAGTCTCCTTTTCCTTTCTGAGTCTAAAGTAGATGCTAATAGTAAGATTAATATCAAGGAGAGGGGATCATAGTAGTTCCGATTTGTATTGCAATGCATGGCTTTCAAGACATTTTTCTCTACACTGTTATAGCTGCCTGCCATGATCCTTGAAGGTCAGATAGGAGATATTAATCCCACTCTGGCTCTGTCACTAAGGCCAGGATGTTCAAATGATTGCAGAGCTCCAACATGAGATGGGGTAATAATCCTACAGTGGAATGAAGAGCTCAAAAAGGGAGGTGACTAGAGGTCTGGTCATTCATTCATACATTTTTTCATCCAGCAAATATTTACTGAGTACCTGGCATCATCCCTGTGTACTAAGAATCAGAGTTCTGCTCTTCACGGAGCTTATGTTCTAGGAGGAAAAGGCCGATAAAACTCCAAAATTAATACATGACACCGTATCAACTCTTTTTTTTTTTTTTTTTTTTTTGTTTTTGTTTTTGTTTTTCGAGACAGGGTTTCTCTGTGTAGCTTTGCGCCTTTCCTGGAACTCACTTGGTAGCCCAGGCTGGCCTCGAACTCACAGAGATCCACCTGCCTCTGCCTCCCGAGTGCTGGGATTAAAGGCGTGCGCCACCGCCGCCCGGCTCCGTATCAACTCTTGGTAAATGGTGTGCTGATAGATAAATTCATAAATCAATAAGCCTGGTGGTGGTGGTAGTGCACACCTTTAATCTTAGCACTTAGGAGGCAGAGACAGGTGGATCTCTGAGTTCAAGGCTAGACTGGTCTACAGAGTGAGTTCCAAGATAACCAGAGCTACATAGAGAAATTCTGTCTCAAAAAAGAAAAAAAGAAAAGAAAAGAAATCAATTTGATTTTTTAAAATCATGAGTTTTTACACCTCAAATGCATGTCCTTTTAAGGAAATGAGCTTTACCAAAAGGAAGGAATGCTGAGGATATCAGCATTGCAAAGTCCTGTTCCTAACGCGATAACTTACCAAGAGGCTGCCCCGTCTGACTTGACTTCATCTTACCTCTGAGATGGACCCAGGAAAAAGGCTAGATTGCAAGTATCCCAGGGAAGACAGCAAACAATAATAATAAATTTCCCAGGTTCCCCGGGCAAGGATCCCCATCCCTACTAAGAATGTCTTTGATGTACAGCTATCAGAGAGAGGAGAATGTAGAATGAGGCCAATTACTCCCATCTCATTGGAGAACTGCTATTGTTTCGTATCACAAAACTGGTACAATTATGGGACCATCATGGAAACTGCTCTATCCACTTGCTGAAAATTGCTTGGGAAGTGTAACATTTGATACTGTGGCTTTGGGGTGTCTCTCATTGTTTTTCAAATTAATACCTTGTCATTGTTTCAGCATGTGTTGAGAAATGTTACTAGCATCCCGGGGGCCAAGCATTGGCCCTTTGCTTGATAATTGTAAGCTTTGTATCAGGGGAAAAAATACAGTCCTACTGTTTCCAAACCTTCCTCATTTTCACCCTGGAAATTACAGGGAAGTGTTAACTAACTTCAATTTGCAGTGCCTGACAGGCACGGCTTAGAGCGAAATGATACTTTGTGATCTAAGGTAAATCACAGTAATGAAAACTAATCTTTTTAGTTATTAGCAAACATACAACTCTACTGTCGAAATTTAAGAGGTTTATGGCAGCTCTCCTAATGACCCGCATTACAGTGTTTTAATGGGTCTCTTTGGAGATCACTTTGATTTCTGACATCTCAAGCAGTGCACATTCTGTTTGGGATTTGGTTTTTTTCTTTCTTTTTTATATCTTATTTTTTCACAATAAATCATTTCCTAACTACTGGATGAGCCACCTGCCTACCTTTTCAGAAAATCTAATTAATTTAACAACCAACCCCCTTTTCCCTGACTTTCTTTCCATTCATTCATTCATTCATTCATTCACTCATCTTTTTCTATCCCTAGATTTCCAGGCTGCACTGGAAGGCAAGGACAAATGGCTGAGGGTCTTTTCTGAGCAAAGTGCACACAAATACTCAGGCTGAACTCCCCTTGAGAGGGTCTTGAATTGAAGGGACTAGTCATTGAAGCAGGATTTCTGAAGTACTTTCTCTATTTTGTTTTACAGAGAAAAAGGAGGAAAATAGTAGAAGAGAATTATTTTTGGGTGTTTTTGTTTGTTTGTTTTTAACTGTCGTCTAAAGCAAAGCTAGAGAATGCCACTGGGTGATCCAGAATTTTGGCCATCAGCTAAGCTAAGGGGAAAAAAAAAAGATAGTGTAAAAGACTCTATAACATTCTATCCCTGTCTTCTAAAAAGCACGAGGATCTAATATCAATTCCTCCCGGTCCAGAACTGAACAACGTATTCATAACAGCAGAGCAAGTGTGCAGGGGACCTGGGGAGAGGAAAGGGCGGTGGGCAGACAGTAATCCACTGAGGTTTGAAAAGTCCTTTTTCATATCTTTCTGTTTCTTTGCAGAAACCCGGCATGGATGTGGCCGACGCCTATGTGACTTTCGTCCGCCACTCTCAGGATGTCCTTCGTGATAAGGTCAATGAGGAGATGTATATAGAAAGGTTATTTGATGTAAGTAAATGCCTTCTCCTCCTTGCAGCCCAAGGAGGAGACCCTCCAAAATGTGACAAAATGAGAGACAGGGGATAAGTCACATTTTGAGAAAATGGATTGGTCCTGATTCAAAGAAAAGCTCTTCCTCTCCCTCTCTCTGCCTCAGACTCTTAACTGTCGTGTCTGTTCTGAACCCACTCCTGGTGTGGCTGTGTCTGAGTCCCAGTCTGTGTGGTATGTGGACAGCACACAGCCTCCCAGCAAGCAGGCGTTTTCTGCATGGAGCTGGTGAGGCAGATTCCTTGAACTGGCAAAGACCTTCTTCCGTCCCTGTCCTCCTCCTTGCAATCTGGCCTTGTGTAAGGGACGTGTTCCCACTGGGAATGCTGAGGCCAGCACCCCATCCTAGGGGTGGTGCCTCCATGATGCCAGCTGTGGCATGCAGATGTGCAGTAAATGTCACATTACTATGTCTTTCAACATGTTGGGACTTCTGCAAGACTAGACATCCTCCACCCCGGGTGTTGTCTAAGGCTTATATGTGAGTCGCTTGGTCAGTTTCTCTTGTAATCCATGGTGCCTCCTGTCTATCCACCTACCTCAGTAGAAGTAGGTAAATTCAGTGAAAGCCACATCAACCCAAACCAAAACAGAAAATGCAGGCTTCTCAGGAAGACTTAGTACCACTGCAAAGTAAGCCACTGAAGTCAAAAGGAATCTGCGTTGGTCTCAAACTGTCTGCCTGTCTGAAACCAAAGCAGATAGAATTAGTTCATGTGCCCAGGTACATTGCTTCTCCATTCCCGGGCCTCCCTGTGGAGACCCCACCAGAGTGCCTTGGGGCTGGTGTCCTGCTCTCCCTGCCGCCGCCAACGCCGCCGCCGTCACTGTGCAGACTGCTTCTGCCCGGTGAAACGTGAGCTCCTCCTCTCCAGGTTGCTGTGTTTTTAGTGCCAGCCCGAACACTAATGTTTTGCTCAACTGTGGAACCCTTGTTTCTGTATTTGTCCTGTAATTGTGTTCAGCAGTTTACGCTGTGTTTTGTGTGTTTTTGTCCCGTAGCTAAATGAGCTCACTGTTGGCACTGCTTTCAGATTCTGCAGCTTCCGACTCTCTGTGCTTTGTCTTCCAGCTCATTGGCTTTCCCAGTGTGTCCAAAAGCCTCCTTTCTGTCCCTCTTTTCCTTCTTCCTTTTCCCATCACCTCTGTTCTCTGCTCCGCACCCCTCTCTCCCCTGCATCACTTCCTTCGACAAAACCCTTGTTACTTTTTAATTCCCACTCGTCCTCTCTCAGATTAAAATGGAACTTATCTCTCATGTCAAATGTTTTATCACATTATATCAAGTGGCATGAATTAGAATCAAATAATCTTCCTGTGTACATCTTCTAGCATGACCCACATCCACCGAGAATGCCTCATACATGCATAAAGCTCGCCAGTGGGGCCTCCCCATCTCTGCATGCGTGCCTCTATGAAAGTCCTGAGCCCAGTTTGTCTGGGGCACTGTTGCCCATCCAATAGGCATTGAAAACAGACGGGCAGCATCCTCAGGTCTATGCCTAGGGTGTGGATTCTGCCCATCTCCACTGAATTCAGTTCCAAAGTACAAATTTTCAAGAAGCTTGTGGATTGCTCTTTTCAATGCCTGGGTTGCCTGGTTTTCTCCTTTGATCGGTATCTTCTGGTTTTTAGTTTTGTGGTGTGTGTGTGTGTGTGTGTGTGTGTGTGTGTGTGTTGTGTATATGTGTGTTGCGTGTTTGTGTGTGTGTTGTGTGTATGTGTTATTTGTATGTATGTGTGTACATGTGTGTGTGTGTTCCTGTATGAATGTGTGTGCTAATAACCTATGATCCCTGAAACGTTAAAACATCTAGTACTGAATTTGATGCTTAATCTGTGATTAGCCTGTCTTCATTGACAAATAATCCACCCTTCTCACTTCTTTTTTTAAATTACAAGTGCAAGGAGAAAACTTAGTGTGAGGGTATTCCTGTTGAAGGCTGGGAGGCAAACGGGCGTTTTTTGGCTCTTGTAAGGGAATTGCAACCAAATCTTCACCTGGAAGTTCAAAGGGAGCCTGCCTGGCATAGAGGGGAAACGGACTTGTCTAACTAGAAGAACACAAGCACATTCCAGCCCTCTGGGCTTTAATGTGAATCAATAATTAAAAGAAACCTTCCTAAGAATATACTTTGCAAAAGCAAGCTCTGTCTCTGGGTGTATGTTGGGGGGTGGTCCTTTCAAAAATTCACAAGCACATCCAGCCTCAGGTAGTAGTCCACTGAGCCAGCGTCGATGACACAGTGAACCTCCAAGAAGCCGCCCCCATACACACAGTTCAGTTTCACATTGCCCCCATTTTCTTTTCCCAGTTGTCTTCACTTCCCTCTTCGGAGCGTGTGATTTTACCATTCTAACCATGATAACCATTCTTTGTCCAACCTCCTAGGGACCAAAAAAAAAAAAAAAATCACCTTTTAAAAGCTTGTTTAGACATGAGTTCCTTGGCCACTTTATTACTCTCCAAACAAAACCTGGTCCCCTAATTTACGGAATTCATTGGTGCTAGGCAATCTAACTAATGTGATACAAAAATAAATAAATAAATAATATAAAACTTATAGAGTTGTTGAATCTGTCTTGGATTTAAAACATTTGTCATTTAAAAACCCAGAGCTTCCCAAAAGCTTCATTACCATGCAGCTTCAGTAATTTAATTCAGTACTTACTGTTTTTCTATAATCTAGGAGCAAATCATCAGATTACCAACATGTTTGATTATTTTCGGCTTCTGTTTCCTCAAGCATGGTGTTTATTTCTTTTGCGTTCATGCTCTGTAAAACTCTTGTGTCCAGTGAGCTAAACTGGGAATATCGAGGCAGAGGGGTCCTGTGAATGCTGCCATTCCCCAGTTCTTACTGCAGTGAATTGACTCTTTTGACCCCACACTCTAATGATGGAGGTCCTGGGCCAGCTTCCTAAACAATTGGCAGAAATCTATTGAGAAATACTTGTTGATCTGAGTGATTTTTCTCCCAAATTGTTGCATTTTGATAAATGGCAGAAATGAATAATAGAAAATTAGCATTTTGAATGAAGAAAAAGCTGTGTATCTCTGAGATTGTTTGCCGTTCGGGGTTGCTGGTTCTGACTGCCCTGTCATTCTCTGGTCCTCTGGTCCTGCCGGCATCTGTCACTTCAGAGGCACGGCCTGGAGTTTTTGTTGTTTTAGCCGTGTTTCAAGTCTTAGCTTTCTTTGCATGGTAGATCCCTTGAGTTCTTGCCGTTTTTGTATTGTGTCTTCCCCTGGCTGCTCTGCCTGCACTCTGGCAGGAAGGCGGGACGGCTCTCCTTGTGTTTGTCTGTAAGAATTCTGGGGTCTTATTTTGTTTTAACAAGGTCCTCTCCGGTGATTTCTGGGCTGGTTTTCTCTCTGCCTCATCACTGTACTTTTGGCTGGAAGAGGGTGCTTGTGGGAGATTATCAGCATAGCATTTGGGGCTCTATATTTGATACTCTGCATTTTGTATCTATTTTATTATGTAACTTAAAAACAGATTTTCCAAATTCATCTCCACTGGTTTTTTTTTTTAAAATCAGGCATTCTGTAGGTTTTTTTTTTTGGAAATGCATTTAGACATAATATTGCCTAAGCAGATATTTACATTTTTTTCAGTCAAAGTTTCCCTGTTTATTAACATGTTTGGTTTATATAGTCCTTCTATAAAATACCAACAGTGCTTGTTTAATAATATACCTTTAAAAGGGACTTCATCAATCCAAGCAATGTTCTGATGAGAGAGGAATCCCTGAGCCATTCCCCATGGTATTTTAGATGTACAAATGAACGCTTTATCTGCCTTTTTTATCTTTCAGAGAAAAAAATGAAGCACAATTATAATGTTTTCACTTGCCGAAAACAAGATTTTAATATTTAGGAACAAAATATCTAGACATTTAAATCAAGTGAACATCATGGTATGTATCACAGTGAATTTAAGGCATATCAGTGGAGCTGAATTTTAAAGGAAGATCACATCACTCTAAGACTTGAGTGGAAGCTTTGCCTCCTTGTCAGTTACCGATGCTTTATAAACAACACGGATTGCAATAAGCTCCGTGTTCTGAAAGAAGGGCTAAGGACGGGAGCTCGAAGAGAGAAATAGCTTGAGGAGAGTGATTTCCAATTGGAGTGTTCGTAAATCATGCAGATGGCTTTTCTTTTCCTCCTTCTCTGGTGATTAATTCAACATCTCCCTCAAAACAAAACAAAACCAAAAAAAAAAAAAATGAAAGCTCTCTGAAATTAGACACCAGATCACCAAGAGAAGCACCTAAGAGTTCAAGGTCTGAACAAAAATTAATTTATTTTCTTTCCTCCTTGTACTTCTTGAAGACACAGACTGAGAAGAAAATCAGGATTAAAAGAGATGTGCTTAGGGTGGGTTCATCTGCTTAAACCTCACAGGCTCAGGGAGGAATGATTAAAAAGCCATCTCAAACTTGGACGGAGTCCACACTGGTGGTAATGCCGCGCTGGCTCCAGCCTTCCTCCGCGGGCCTCACGTCACTGTGACCCAGGCCCGGGGAACATTTGACTAGAGATGATACATGGATTATCTAGGTCAATTATACACTTAATCTGCCTTCTGGAGGATTAAGCATTTACAGATAGACTCTGCATTTGGCTTCTCCCTGGCAGTTATCAGATCAGGAAAAGGCCCCTTACCACACAGCCTTGTAAGAGCTTAATCAGGCGGTGTGGACAGATTCAGAGGGATATGCCGCCTGGCATTCGCTGCCTTGCACAGATTTCGATTTGCTGTTCCATTTTCAAACTGAGTATTTGTTCACTTTATGTGGCAGCACAATAATTGGGTGTGAATATTTCCCTCTAAAGCGGTAATTTGAAATGTGAACCCTCTGCCTATTAAAATATGCTTGCTGGATTATATATAAATCTACTGAAAACCTTGTTTTAAGAGCCTTATTAAATTATAAGGGCCTGTATGTGTGAATATATATCAATCAAAATAGGAACCATGCCGCTCCAGGAAGTACGGACTGAAGACGGGCTACAATGTTATGTTGCTAAATCCATAAGGTATGCCACCAACTGCCAGATGAAGGAAATCGCTTCCAAGTAGGCATGGGGGAGAGGTGGGACACATTCGCCAGTTCAATAGGCAGCAGTTTTCAGGTCTGAACAGAGAACATCAAGGTGTGTGACCTTCTAGACACTGGGGGATAAGTTCTCTCTGCTGTTAGCAATAGCCACCATGGTGTCCTGCACGGCAGTTACAGTGCCGTGACCAGAGGCCCTGCCCTGGCCCTTCAGTCCTGCTCGGCAAGACTTTAGATGAGGTACTTAATGTCTCAGAGCCTTCCTTTAGGTAACGGGGTGATAAAAGCAGAAGCTCCCTCGGGCACTGTTAGGCGAGTGAGATGCCATGTCCATGTGCAGCATCCGGACCTAAGGAAGCATTTGGTAAGTGATACCTCCCACCCTCATTATTTTCATCTTCAATATTGAAATGGAAACCCTTTTCTTGGATGGTCTGTCTTGCTAAACAAAACTCCATACCTGTTCTGAGGTTTGTAAGCGCCTCCCTGTTGCTTAAGATGTTAACGTCAAGCTTGCTTATATTCCTTGTTGTATAGTAGCCTGGTTATTTCTTACTTTGCTAAAACATATTTCAGAAGCAGGCAGAATACTGATAACCAAGAATGATGCTCAGAAGTTAGCCAGAGTGGGACAGAGGCCTCAGGGTTTCCTCTCTAAGCTCAATGCCCCCCTCTGTAAACAAACTGGCTTCCTAGAGTTGTGCCAGTTTAAAATTCAAGTTCTTCCTAGTGCCAGGCTTTGAACAGGCCTGGCACTTGCTAAGTGCTCTTCCACTGAGCTGCACCCCCAGACTGGAGCACACTTTCTCATCGTGTCGGTAGCACGGTCGGTCTCTCGGTACCCCTTGTTCACTCAGGTGGTTCAGAATTGAGCTAGTATTCACCCCATCAACAGAACTGGGGTGAAGTAGTAGCACTTCTTCACCTTCCAGCCTTCAGGGAGATTCTTCTAGCAGAGAAGGGAAGAAGGGAAGAAGTAATGAATACCTAGTTGTTAGAATGCAGTATGTATACACTGTAAACATTTAGAAAACATGGTTAAGGAAAACTAAGAACACTGGGATGTTATGTTCCCAAAACCCAGAGATGGTCAGCTGAATATTCTCCCTTTCAGTTTTTTCCTAGTTGCATTCATTGTGTGCATTTTTTCCAAAAGAAGTCAGCAAAAATTGCTTTGTTTAAGTTAAAGATCTCTGAGTTCCATGACAATAAGTGTTCCCCTAATATGCTATCTGTATTCAGAATTCCTCCCTTGTCCCCCAATATTCTTTGTAAGAAGTTTGTGCGAACCGGGCTCCAATGCCAACACCATGTGCGGGCAAGGCTGCGTGTGATGTCACATACATTTCTTTTCAACCAGCACTGGCCCTCTTTCCATGCTCCCGACTTGGTAGAGGGACCACTGTGCCAATTGCTCTGCAGACTGGAGGAGTTTATTACCGTCTAAACATAGAACTGATTTGTTGAGGGGGAAAAAAATCAAGCTGAATTCAACCAAGTAGTTCTCTTAAGCATAATTAGTAACTTAGCAGAAACCAGGTTTTTTTTAAAGCTGTTCTCTGCATATGAGAGAATCTCTGAAGCCAGTTTTAAGGGGGGGGGAGGCTGAGCTGCAAGAGCGGCACAAGGGCCATGGCACAAGTCAGCCAGGCGTTGAGCACTGGGCTGCATTTTATGGAACACATGCCTACATCTGGGCTGGACGGATAAATCTGAGGACATGGCCTGGTAATGCTGTGGTGCAGGGATCAGCATGAGTGTATTCACCCGTGTGTGGAGGCTGGGTTGGTATCTGATGTCTCCCGCAATGGCTCACCTCTTCTTCTTTAAGACATGGTCTCTGCTGCAGTCAAGCTGCAGCAGTCCAATTCAGCAAGACTGCTAGCTTGTGAGCCTCGGGGATTGTTCTCCTTCTGACTCCCGACCTTTGGAATGACAGGCACAAGTCACTCACACCACATGCAGTTTTTAATGTGCCTTCTGGGGTCCAACACCCTTGCATAATGGCTACTTCCTTACCGATTGAGCCTTCTTCCTGTCCCATGGTCTAGTTCTTCTTAAGTCATTATGACTACTCCCACGAAGTATGGAACTGGTGAATTTGATGTAGGTAAGTCAACCTTACCATTAGGAAGGTTTCTTAGTTAACTCTCAGGTTTTCTTTGAGGTTACCAGTCTGAAATGAAGCCTCCATGTCAGTCTGATGTTGCACTTTTCCATCCTTTTCAGGTCACATTTAATTCGAACTGTGACCTTATCTCTTTTTATCCTCAATTACACACCCATTTGCTGGGTCACCCTTTATGTCCTATGTGATTATATATGTCCAAACTGCAAAATAGATCCATGACCCAGCCAAGGAAGGAGACACAGTTGACTCTTCCACTAGTTGTAGATTCTGGTGTTTGCAACATGACCTGAGCCATGCATTAGGGACTTGGAAGAGATGCATTTTCCAGGAAGGATGCAGGAGTGGGCAGAGAGTAGGGAAGGAGAAGAAGTTGCACACGCCTCTCTCCTTGGTTAGTAATTAATTTTGCCTCTTACACAAAACATACAACAGGTGTGTTGTATGTGAATATTTTTGAATATACATGTACTATATATTAAGTAAAAAACAGAATGTGTACATATGTATATACATATTATATATTTATCTTTAAGGGGGTGAGTTATCATAGCTAAAAAACTGTACTAACCACACATGTTTAAATTATAAAAAAAAAAATCTCAATTTATCTTCAAAAAGTCTATCCTCCCAGCCATCCTCCCAGTCCCAGTCACACAGTAACTTCAAGCTTTCTTTACCTCCCATTATGAACATCTGCTTTGCACAGATTTGCTTGTGTTCCTGCCCTTCTTGCAATATGTGTAGTTTTAACCAGGTCTTTAGCCAATGGAATAAACCTCTACTGGTAGATGATTCCTTTTTTTTTTTAAGATGATAGAAGTAAGCTCTACTAAGATGAAAGGGAAAGGAGAACGTAGGAGGATGTTCTGATAGCTCTAGTCCCTGTTGCAATTAATTCCTTATGCAAATATAAGTTCTCTCTTACTCTGTGACCTCCACAATACACAATAACAATAAAATAAAAGTCATTGATTCCTTTGAAACTGGATTCATAGGTATAGAAAGTTATTTCTCAGTGTTGGGGATAGAGCCCAGAGCCTTGTGTATGTGAGGCATGCACTCTACCACTAACTACACCCCAGTCCTTAAGACATATTTCTTTCCCAATGGACATTCTTCTTTCCATGCTGGGTGGCTTGAAGTTTCAGCAGGCTTGTACATAGAAAAGATAGAGGAACACTAATAGATTCAGATTAATTATATAAAATGGGAGATCTTTCTCCAAAAGGAATTGAGTGTTGATGGTTTCTTTGCTGGCATCCTGACAGATTTACTTCGCAGTAGCATATCTTGAAATAGGACTTCTAGATCTAGCTACTTCCTTCCAAGGCCATCCATTGAAATAAATCTTATTTACTGTGGGGCAAATAAATCTTCTATAAACCCAGTCTTTAATTTTCTCTGGAGCCCGTGTGCTACAAAGAGTTTAGCTGATTGTCTTAATGAGAACAGCTTTCTCTATTCCAGGAGACATTTGGTGAAGACAGTTAATTTGCTTTCTTTTCCAGAGGAGAATGTTCCATTAATCATCCTAAGAAGCCAGGCTGGTTGCTCTGTTACATTAAGGTCACAGTATCCGTGTTAACACGACCTGCACAACACTTTTGTATCTTAGAAAAGGTTTCTCTCATTTTCTTATGGCAAACTTGTGGCATGGAAGCTGTAAGTACATTCCTAAGCATGCTACTCATGCCCAAGTGTACACAGATAGGCATACACATGCACACACAAGGATACAGGCTCGTGTCTCAAGGTTTTACTATCAGGCCGCAAGTCAGCAACATTGCTCAAAGCTTGTTGTAGGTTTTGTTACTCCTTGTTTACTTGGGGGTTGTCTGGGGGGTTTTGTGAGACAGGCTCTTCCTATATTGCCCTGGCTGGCCTGGAACTTGCCTGGACCAGGATGGCCTCTAAGTTTCAGCAATTCTTCTGCCTTTGCCTTCTAAATTCTGGGATTATAGACCACAGGCATGAGCCACCACACCAGCTCTCTAATTTTATCCTTAATGATAGAATATGAAACATCATCTCTAGGTTCTTGGCATTCAGAGTATAGTCAGTGATCTCCAGCCTCAGCACCACTGGGACATTGGAGAAGCTGCTTGATTTCAGCCTTAAACCCAGCTGCACTCAACCAGTATCCTCTGTTTTCAAATACAAACCAAAGTTCAAAAGATATTGAGTAAACCCAGTGATTTCCAAACTTATTTTCCCTCACCTCCTAGGAAGAGGCAAATTTTACACCAATGGTAGAGTACTCCACCTAGCATGCATGCATCTCACACACACACACAATACAACAGTTTAAAAAAATGTAACTTTGCAGTCTAGTGTAAGCAGCATAGGGACACACACACACACACACACACACACACACACACACACACACAGCTTGTGAACCAATGTTTACTGCTACTACATGTAATGCCTCTGGTATGCTCTGTTCTACCTTTCAAAAATATTGGTGGTGCCAGGCAGTGGTGGCACACGCCTTTAATCCCAGCACTCGGGAGGCAGAGCCAGGTGGATCTCTGTGAGTTTGAGGCCAGCCTGGTCTACAGAGTGAGATCCAGGACAGGCACCAAAGCTACACAGAGAAACAAATAAACGTGTGTGTGTGTGTGTGTGTGTGTGTGTGTGTGTGTGTGTGTGTGTGTTAACAAAATTTCCTCTGATCAGGTTACAGCCCTCAGTTTCTAAGACATTATTTAGAACAAGGTTTCTCACACTTGGCCACATTGACATTTTGAGCTATATAATTCTTTGTTGTGGAAGCTAGTCTATGTTCTACAGGATGGAGTCACGTTCCTGACTCCTGCCTGAGATGCCAGCAGCAACCACCATTCCCCAAATTGTAACGACAGACATCTCCAGGTAGGACCCAATTTCCCCTGTGTGTAAAATCATCCTTGTTTGAGAGCCACTGATCTGGAAGTAAAGAGGTCACTGCAGAGTAACATCTCAGAGGAAGGTCAGCCTTCCCAGGTGGACACTGCACATCCATCCCTCTGCAAGCCCACTATCACATACGAATTGATGAGGAGAGCAGGGATGAGTTGAGTTCTTGTTAGAAACTTAAGAAGTCCATTGTCCACCCAGGAGTTAGCTCACACCCCACACCCCACACCCGACACCCGACACCCCACATCCCACACCCCACACCCCACACCCCACACCCGACACCCCACACCCCACACCCGACACCCCACATCTCACACCCCACACCCCACACCCCACATCCCACACCCCACACCCCACATCCCACACCCCACACCCGACACCCCACATCTCACACCCCACACCCCACATGGTGGAAGGAGAAAACCCATCCTACAAGTTGTCCTCTGATCCCAACACACACTCTGTCAAGTGCAGGGGCATGTACGCCTATGCTCACACACGCAGGAGCACACATGCACACAATAAAGGAAAGAAAGGTCAGCAATGTTAAACGCATGAATTGTTTTCTAATTAAATCCACTAAATCACCTTTTAAGGAAATCTCCCCTTTTTTTGTTCAGAAAATATATCTCTGACCTAGGAACTCACTCTGAGATGGAGAAATCCTAGTTCTTCAGGTCTTCTTCCTCAGAGAGAACTAAATCAGTATTTCCTTCTGGTGTAGTTTGGTTCTGCAGAGACAGCTGTCCATATCTGAAGCCATTTTCCACTCTCTTACCTTGGAGTTTGGAGATGTAATGGTGTGTAGTGGGCAGAGGTCAGAGGTCAGAGATGCAGCTAAACATCTGTGTTGCTCACAGCACAGACTCAGCCCACAATACAAAACTACCCCCATGCAGTGTCCACAGTGCAGAGAATAAATAAATAGATAAATAATAAATAAAAGCCTGCTCTGATTGATGCCTCTGCCCACATAAATCCTTTGTCTTAATAATTCGGCTGTTGGAGTTTTGAGTTTATATAAATTATTAGCATTGTCTCTGGCCATTTCATCACCAAAAAACTCTAAGAATGCCTTACCTGGCAGATATCTCAAAAACTTGTCTCAAAGGCCATCCTTTTAAAGACTAAAACATAAACACCAAAGAAGCCTTAGCACTTAACTTTCTCAGCTTGAGCTTAGCCCTCACCCATGTGCAGTTTCCATAGAGCTCCAGCCGCTTGGACAGAGCTGCAGGCTCACTGCCCTTCCCTCTGGGGGAAGGACCCATCACATCTGGGAGGAGCTAGTCCCTTTTTATCATGAAGGCATTGAGAACACAAGCTTTACAGTCAGGCATCCCTGAGCTCAGTACTGGTCCATCCCCAGGCTCATTTCCTCTTCTGTAAAAAATGTGGTTTTAATAAATGGACCCCCACTCTCTAGATTCAGAGAATTGAACAAGACAGTGCCTGTTAAGCACAGACCCTGGGACATACCTCACAGAAATGGCCCTGTGAGTCTTTCTTAGTGCTCTTGTCATTGGTGGCTTCACAGCCAGAAAGCAACCCATAGCCTTGTCTGATGTTAAAGATGCATCAGGCAGCGATAACGTCTACGTAGCTTGGGATCTGTAAACAACAACAAATGATCACAAGACATGACAGCAGGGAGCAAAAGCCCAGCTGTGCTGCAGGACCCCAACCACGTGATTGAGGGACGGGCACGTAGAGCACTTGCCTAGGGTATATGTGGAGTTCTGGGTTCCATCTCTAGCAACAACAATCCTTTTGGATGAAAGGACAGGGGCCACAGAAAGCCCAGGACCCGAGCTGGA
Source organism: Peromyscus leucopus (assembly GCF_004664715.2). Lineage (NCBI taxonomy): Eukaryota > Metazoa > Chordata > Mammalia > Rodentia > Cricetidae > Peromyscus > Peromyscus leucopus. The sequence continues at coordinate 89,918,775 of NC_051070.1, read as the reverse complement.
TCTATACATCTACACAGGCCTAGGATCGGGGCAGAGGATAGGTGGAAGTCTGTGCTTAAACATTAAACAAGGAAGCATTGTTCCATTTGGGGTGTCTTTGACTCCCCCACTCTGTAACTTTCCAACTTTCTTTTGTTTTGTGAGAAAGGGTATTAACCTGTAGGTCAGCCTAACACTGCCTCTGCTTCTCAACTGATGGGATAACAAATGCCACCATGTCCAGCCAACACTACATCCTTATGAACCCTATAAACTTGACTTAGAGAAAATGTGAGCACACAAGTGCTTGTATGTGCAGGTTTACATGTGTACAAGTGTGTATATATGTGTGTTCATGTGCATATGGAAGTATAAGGTAAAACTTGTATGCGATTCTTCACACTTAGGCCCTTATGCTTGTAAAAAAAAGTAGTTTGCTGACTGAGCAATCTCCTCACACTGTTTTGTGGAGAGATTCTTTCAGAACATGCACAAGTTAACTTCATTGAGTCATGATGGCTCTGGCCAAGGTTGTGGATATCTTCTCTGCAGGTGTTGGCTGTTCCATTAACCTCAAAGCCTGGCATTTTAATTAAAATGCATTGTTTTGTCTTTTAGCATATGTTCCTTATTCAGGACTGGGCACTAGACTGCCTTATACTGTTCCCATTTTAGCCATTTTCTCTACCAGACATTCTGTGTCCATGGTCTAAGGTTGGTGGAGCTGAAGGGTCAGTTTTGAGAGTGAGTTCTAAGGGGTGGATCTGGCCTGGCCGAGAATAGCCAGCTTTGAGGACCAGTTCACCACCACCGGTGATTTTGTTCCCAGCACACATTGGATAGCATGGTGGATAGTGTGGGGTAGGGGCGCTACTGCCCTCTAGTGGGCAGATGGCAAAAGTCCCACTCCCCACCACACCCGAGGTTTATCTACTCGAGTATCAATAGTTCAAAGCTAATGGATCCAGATTTTAGGATGAAAGATGACAAAGGATATTTTCATTTCTAATCGCTGTTCATACCAACCATACCTTGCAATCTGCAAGACAACTTCTTATCCTTTTCCCCTGTAGCAACATTGGGAAGAGATAAAATATACCATTATTTTCATTTGAAGACAGGAAATCCAAGGTCTGGAATTAGTCAAAGTCCCAGAAGCAGAAAGCTAGATCCCTTGCCTTGAGTCAGGTCTCGGCCCTGGTGCCACCGTGTCAGCCGCTCTCGGGCACTCACTTGGTAAGCAGGGACCCATGAGTCCCAGTCTTAGTCTGCTTCTAGTATCTTGTGTCCTCTTTCAAGTGCACTTTCTATTCTATTTCCAACTCTAACTTGAAAATAGTCATTAAGCCTTTCAAGGATATAATTATCAATTTTTTTACAATCACCTTTAATTCAAAATACAGTGTTCTGATTAATTTAGTGGGAAATGAATTTTTAGCCCATTTACTTACCGATGTATGTATTCGTTGTGGGGGTGCACACATGTGAAAATCAGAGATCAACTTACAGATGCCAGCCTGCTCCTTCCACCATGTGCCAGGGTCTGTGATTCTGACCATTAGGCTTGCTGGCAAGGGCCGTGCCCTCTGTGCCACCTCGCCAGCCTCCGCTGCTGCTTTTAGCTGTTTGAAGACTCCTTGAGCGCCTTTCCTGCTTCAGCTGCTCTGGAAACCCTTTCTGCGATGTCTTAGTTCTGTCTTCTGCCTCCCTGTGCGTCTGAAGCAGGAGCACCTTCTTTGTCCCCTCTGAGTCTGGTTTTCTTATGGTACTTGTCCCTGGGTGTCACTCTCCGATAGTGAAGATGTACAAGGAGTGAGCTACCCAGAGCAGGGCCACTGGGAGGGGGAAAGACTCCAACAAATGGCTATCTTGATGACAACATGATGACATTACTTAGAGTTTTTTTCATGTGCATTTTCTTCATGGCGTGTTGGAAACACCCATACTGTTTGTTAGAGATACTATTTCTTTTAAATTCTCCTAACAGCCGTGGGGGGAGGAGTCCCTCTGTGGGCTCTAATCATAGATAATTTGCATTTTATTGACGATAATGCTACTGAGTGCTCCTTGCCTGCTACCTCTGCCCAAGGCCTCTCCGGGGCTCTTGAAAGCTTGTGAGTCCCATGACTTCCTTGGGAGATAGGTTTTTATGGTTAGAAATTTGAACGCCTGGTTGGTAAACAGACTTCACCAATTTAGATTCTTGGGAAGTGGTCTATCCTAGACCTAACGCCTTCCTTTCTGACCCAAAGAGAGATATACCTAATCACCATGGTGTCTTAGGGAAAAAAGAAATTTAAAAAAAAAAAGAAAAAAGGACAGACAAGATAGCTCAGCAGGTCTTACTGCCTGAAAAGCTGGGCAACCTGAGATTCATCCCTGAAACCTATGTAAAAAAGGAGTGAGGGACCCACCTCCACAACACTGTCCTCCAAAACATGCACACACACTAATGATAATAATAACTCCAACAGCAGCAATAAATAATACTTGGAAAAAGGAAAGCTGAAATGCTTTCAGATCCTGATATGTGCTCTCCACCCCATCCCCCCCCCAGGAGCCTCCATTGTCCTGTGTTCATCCACTGGGGTTCTTATCAAAACAGCCACTGTTCCCTACATGGTATCACAGCAGTGCACAGAGAAAAATGACAATTGATGACCCTCTGGGCAGTCTTGGTTGTTAGTCATCGTTTGTCCACAACAATGATAGGAGATGCATAGCTAATCAGAGAGACTCCCCTTAAAGAATTCACTACCACCAGGGAAGGCCTCCTCCCAAATAGGAGGGTGTTGTCCTTAAGGTCAAGTCTATGAACAGAAGTAAATCTGGGTCTAAAGACGGGTGCTCCATACAGGACCACTGTGATGAGCTGAGGGGAGCTTGAGCACCATGAGAAATCTCACACCGTGTGTGCTACAAAGCCCCTTCTACCCAGGCCCGGTGAAGGGGTGGGTTTCAGCTTTCGGTCTGTATCTCCCTGTGCATTCTGTGTAAGATCTTTTATACCACAAGAATAAGGTCCTGTGTGTTACTGGCGAGAAGGCAATGGTAACACAAAACCATTACATCCCAGACAGTTGATAAGTGGTTTACCCTAGCAGCTTGAGTTCCCTAAGGAAAGCTTGACACAGTGGTATTATTAAGCAACAATACCCAAGATTTCCCTACAAGGCCTTGTTGATTCTTTTAATGTACCTACATAGCTAAAAGTATTCGATGGTGAGATAAGGTTTCACAGATTAGCAATACTTTACAGAACAGGAAAATGTAATCCAAAATTACAGAATACTATGGTTATACAATCCCTATGTAATAGAAATGAGGCTACAACTTAATCAGTACATGGCCATTATCCAATAATGCCTACAATGTCAGCAGTGTGAAAATTTGCGATCAGGTGTCGCCCAAGTCCTGCCTTGATTTATTTCTAACCAAAGCTTACAATAAACAATGTGACAAGGTGATGGAGGAGGGGGAGGAAGGAAGGAGGAAAATGAGTGAGAAGGAGGGAGTGTCTGGTTTGTCTTACAGCTTTCCTGAGCTTCCCAGATAGATAGCTCTCAGCCAACTCTTCAATGTGGCAAATCCCCTGGCCAGAGGAAAGTGGTCTAAATACATCGTTTCTAAAGAGTTTGTTTATTGAAAATATGTCTGCTTTGAGCATTCAGTTTTCCAAGTGGGTAGGGAGGGGCAACAGCTGAGGTCAGCACTGTGCACAGTCATTGAAGCTCACGCCTTGCCCGTGGCTTCCCAAGGCCACCAAATCGCACTGACTGCAGAGCAGAGGATGTGGATACAAACATGAGGGAATTCTTTCAAAGGCTTCCCACTTGGCTCCACTGAATTAGAGAGATGGAGCCTGTGTACATTTGTTGGTGCACATTAGAAATAAATTTGGGCATTCATCTAAAGAACCAGCTAAGGCAAGATGTACAAAGAGACGTCATTATGTATTTAGCCTGGTCTTTGTAAGCTTGGCCGGGCAAGGAGGTGTATCAAAAGAAATATGTAAATAACATGACCTGCTTTATAAAGGAAAAGAGAGCCAAATTAATCCAGACATCCATAGCATAGTACTATTTTCTGCCCTCTGCTTTTCTTTTTATAACTTGAGTGATAAAATCTAATAGTCCAATGCTAACAATAGCTTGCACACCTAAAAAAGAAAAGAAACAAAAACAAAACCAGATCATAGCAGCTCTCAGTCTGATGAAAAAACAAACAAACAAATAAAAAATGAGTCTTTGGCCTCATGTACAATATTATTATTAAATCTAAGATTTTTTGTAGGCAAGTCTTTGACTTGGATTAAGTCTCCCCTCCCCACTTCCTTTTTTGGGGGGAAGGGGGAAAATCTTTGGGGGGGACCAAGCCAATCAAAGTTAAAATAAAGTCTCTTTCTAGCAAGACTCCTGTCTATAACATGTTGTTCCTTATAGAAAGTGGGATATGGTGGCATTTGCTTGATTAACTCGCTCGACAAAAGTGACAGCTGCCGCGGGTGCATGCGGCTAAGCTGCACGGCGCAGTTCCGCCTTTGTGCATCTGTCAGCAAAGAGAGAAGAAGAAAGAGTGAAAAGAGACAAATTGGTCCCAAAAGACACTCCATTCAACTTCGGAGGCTTGTCCCATTCAGGCGCTCGCTGTGCGCCTCAAGTACTGAGAGCTTATTCAATTTCATTCACTCTTTCGAATGAACCCACAAGTGTTTAATTTCTTATGCTGTCGCCTCTAAGTGAGGGGTGGGGGTTGTAAAGAAGAAGGGGGAGACTTGGGGAGGGGAGCATTGACAGCAAGGCGGGGTGATCAGGGCTGCATATATTAACTCATGGCTAATTTAGGGTTTAACTCTCTGTGCCCAGGTCCTAGACCCATCTGAACACGTCAATGGGAGACCTGGCACAGGCTTCCTACCTCCTGGCTGCTGCATCCAAAACCATCTGTAGATATTGGGGGCACCCTGCGAGGTTGAATGTTTATCTTACATAAGGACAATGGTCTGAGGTTTGTGCCTTGAACAGAAATGGGGGTGACTGGCACCCCAGGGTAGAGTTTCGGTAAGAGATCTGGCAAATGTGTTTGGTTTGGTTTGGATTGGGTTGTTTTTTGTTTTTTTTTTTCCTTATCCTCCCTCCCAGAAGGAGGGGAGGGGAAGGGTAGAATCACAGGCAGTGAGAAGTAGCAAGAAGGGAGTATAGTTTCCTGAGATTAAAAATAAAGCAGGAGGAAAGGGCTCCATTGGAGGCAGAGCCCAGCTGTGCACGGTGAACGCACATGTTAACTTTTAAAAAGCACTTTGCACTTCCCTGAGCCACAGCAGCAGATCTTGTTTCCTGACTTCTTTTTGCAGGCGATGCCTTAGACACCCAAAGGTCTCCTCCTGGGGCTGTATGACGCCTTGCCTTCCTACACCAGCAGCGGCGCGGCCCAAGTAAACAGTCTCCTCTCCTACCGCCTGGTCCCAGTCAGGCTTCTCTTGAATCCCAACCCTCTCTCCAGCTCGCTCCGGGACCACCCTCTGGGTCCTCCTTTACGGATTGCTGTTTGGAAGCCACTGGGCCATCGCTGAGATGAGAAATCATTTCCGCAAAGAATTCGTGTTCACTAAGTTGACATAGACCTAGTTTTTAAACTGTGGAGGGCTTTGGGGAAGTGTTCTGGATCCAGTTAGAGTTGCTGGGTTTGCTGCCTTTGAACTCTGGGCTTCGGCCGGCACTTTGGATGGTGTATTTGTGTGCTTTCATCGTTTGAGGAGAAACTAGCTGTGTGGTTTGACCTGAACGGCTGCACTTCGCTGACTGCAGTTAGCCGGGACCTGACCTCTTCCCATGTAATCGTATGGAAATTATGTCAATATGCAAGTTGTTCCCTCAGAGTGATGATTAAAACCACCTTAGCCCAGACACACAACTCTTTAAAGTTAATGTGAATTTTCCTAAGAACTTCGACTTTGGCTGGCAAAATCTAATGACTCACGACTATAGAAAGTTTAATATGCAAATAATGAAATTAGCCCTAATGTGATTAACCATCCCTGTTTGAAAAGAACAAAAGTTGGCACCCAGCGTTATCTTTCCGTTCTGTACATGAGTTACAATCCTTATTTTAGAGTATGATTTCTATAATCATTTCTATATCGTATGTAAATTTTCATTTCAGTTGCTGACGTCAATCTGCCTGCAAATTAATGCAGTTAACTCTAAATGCAGTTCGTCCTCATACCTAAGAAGCAATCAGAGGTGTGGGCAGACAGGGGGTCATGAATAATCTGAGCTTGGTTTCTGCTCTGATCCTTCTTCTAAATCGTTGTGTCTGCATAGCAGAATAGTGTTCAGAAAAATCACCCCTACTTCTCACATGGCTAATAGGCAGCAGGATGTGCTACCAAAACTAGAACTTCATTCTCAACATAATTGAGCTTCAAATGATTGAGACTGAATTCAGATTGTAACTCTACATTTTCCCCAAACAGTGGGTTCCTTTGATACGAAAGAAGCTAAAAGCACGGGGGTCCATTTTCTCAATACACAGTGAGGCCTGGGACTAAATCCCCAACATATCCAGAGAAAAATAGGCCTCAGAAAAAAAGCATTGTTCACAGTGGTCAGTTTGTTAATGCCCAAAGTGCACACCTGCCCTGGAAGACCCAGGTGGCAGATAAGGCCTGGGTAGATGCTGATTGGCATTAATCACATTGAGTTCATTGTTTATGTCTGATGGAGTTGGAAGTGGTCTGAACTGAGACCATTTTCCAGGTACCGTAGAGAACTGCCTGTTTTCTCGTAGATGTCACCGTTCCGTGTCTGCTCTACTTGCCAAAAGTGAGGTGTCAGCCCCTGACGTTCGCTTATAAGAACTTGTCTGAGCAGCCCAAGTCCCGCTGGAGTTGGTCCTGGTGTCTCCATGACAGGTCTTGCTGATCTGCCTGGGGGATGGTTAGAACAGCTGCTTGGGACCAGTGTTCTGTCTTTCATTCGGGGTTCTTCCTCCATTCAGAACCCTCCTCAATTCCAATGGCTGTCTCAGAGGTTGTGTGCATACAGGAAGTGCAGAGCAGATTGTGGTAGCTAACCTGGATTCTTTCATTGGGCTATATAGCACTTGGGTACCAGTCAGAAGAGACCGTGGAAAAGTTGAGTCCCTGGAGTCCAGGAGGTAGGATAGTTAGGAAGGAGTCTGCCTTGCTCCCCTTTTACTTCTGTTAACACCACAAAGGTGTAGAAAAAATGATCAATTTAGAGAACTAATGGGCTTCAGGTTCTCTAAGGGTCAAAACCAGGACAATGTAATAAAACTTAAAGCTAATTTATTACATATAACTCATTATATTTCCTTTTTTCAGAAAGAACTACTACCTATAACTATCCCATACTGCAGAAATATAAAGATCAGATTTCCAGTGTGTCTACTTGTTGAGGCTGTAGGATTCAGTTGAATATACAGAAACTGTGTAGAACAGCCACTGACACAAAAGCATTCACTAAACACTTGCTTTCCCTTACACTAGTTTTGCTGTAATTGTAGTTAAGGATGTCAGCACACAACTCCTTTCCAGTGTGAAAACGCAGCAACACAAATACCTTGAGAGACATGAAGTAGTAAGGACCTTACGAAAACCAGCTCCTTGGTGAGACACTTTTGGAAAAACACAAAGCTAAATAGATTTCTTTTCTGCAGGACTTCTCAGAGCATTTGCTGTGCTAATACAATGAGTCTGTGTCTCCAGTAGCATTCAAATAGCGTCTGGCGTGTATAGATAGATGCACTCACATACACACTCACAAGCTGGGGAAATGTGAAGCAGCAAAGTGTGTGTGGACGTTACTTTTGTTCCCTTTATCAAACTTACAGTTAAGTCTCCCTGGTAGTCATTTTGTTCCGTCTGCATTTATACCCGAGAACAGGATAAAAAATTGTAGCAACTCCCCTAGAAGAGGCTCCGGTACCTCTTCCCAGACTTTGGAGGCCATAGCTAGAGACCTGAAGGGAATCGGATGGTCCGTGCAGCTGGGAGGCTTTGGCCTTTGATGCACACATGTTCTTTTCTCCTTACCGGCTATTGTTCTGTGTCTTCGGAGAATGCATCACACAGCCTCAGATCCATAGACCTCAAACCATCTTCGATTCAAAAGGCCCTTTATCACAACTGGAAACAAGTTCTCATCTTAGACAAAGAGAAAGAGAGCTCTGCTTAGAGTGTTCAGTCCAAGTATATGACACCGTTGAAATAAAAAAGACACAGAGTCTTTGGGCTGGTTCAGCTGGGCTGGGAGCCCTGCGATAAGAGGTCACTGGTGTGAGTTACTATGGTAATTGAGCAGTATCAGCAATAGTTTTACTCCCGGGAGCATTAAAGCACGTAATAATAGGCCAACAACAGTGGTTAAAGCAAGCAGGTAGGATTACCATGTTCTTTTGTCAGAAGTATATAATGTCTTGTAGTCAGTTTTAAAGACTTCTCAACCCCCAAATCCACCCTACCATCACCTGCTGGGTGATTTTGTATGCTTAATCTCCTGCCCTCAACTCCAAGCTCTTGACTAACTAGAGGCAAATGGGAATTTCTGACATTAAATATGGCAGCAAGGAAGCCCTGACCTAGAAAACCTGAATTCTGAACACTGAGAGAAATATTCTTTCAACAAGTTTGTTAAAGCTCTTTTGAATGGTAGGGGTGTGGGGGGGTCTCTTTCATGGAGGTTCAGTCTGCTAAGGAAAAGGGTGGAGGTTTTTTGTTGTTTTTTTTTTTTTTCAGAAGAAGAAAAGAGAAAAGAAAGAAAGAAACTTGCAGAGCATCCCCACTCCCAACTTCCCCCATAAAACTTGTCACTTCGCATTGCCATCCGCTACCCCAACAATAATCACTGCGTGCCTATTGCTAATTGCAAGCACAGCTGAGGCCCAGCGGGAAGTCTTTGCACAGTCTCAGGCCTTTATACGAGGCTCAATCTGTTGTATGGCACTTGTTCACACACAAAAAAACTACCAGCAAAGGCAGAAAGAGGCAGAGTCACAGGTTCCTTGTAATCCTTCTGCCTCCCTGCTGACAGCCCAGCCCTAGAAGCATTCCTGGTTTTGTCCTCTTCTTTACAAAATCTGAAGTGACCTTAAGCTACAAGCATGTCAGCTTTTGAATGTCGAGTTGCCGGCTTCTTCAGGTGCATTAGGGAGCAGGGCGGGGGGCCTACATCTGGCTTCTGCGTGTCTGTTTGCAGCACCCCTGGGGCGAGCTGTGGCTTCCTGTAACATGTAAAATATGAGTGTGAACTCAGGGTTCATGGCAAGGAACAGGAGGTCATGTCTCCATTCAGTTCTACTTAAAGAAACTGGGATTTGCAGATGTTTTCTCTATGTGTAATGACACCATCCCCTCCCCAAGCCACGGAGCAACTGAGCGCCGTTTTTTGATAAAATGTGCCACAATCAGTGTGCTACTTGCAGATTTATTCATATCAATTTTTGCAATTTATATATTCAGAGACAAGATTGCTATTTCGGCAACTTTATGTTGGATGTCATAACGTTTGCGTCTAAAGAAAGAGGGAGGAAAGAAGTATGGCGCTGGAAGGGTAGGCAGAGAAAGAAAAGAAATGAAGTCTGTTCCCCAGGCCACCGCAGGCTGGAGTGTTGTCAAGGAGACAGAATATTACACAGGAGGGTCTGTGTCCCCTTTCGCCCAGCGGTCACTTCCTGCCTAGGCCAGGAGCTTGGAGCTTGGGTTTCAGAAGGCCCGTTGATGGCGCTGGTAAAGGGGTGTGGTTTGGGAGCTTTGGGACCGGGCAAGGGCATTCAGCCTTCCTGTGCCACAGTCTAAGATGCAATGGAAAATAAGTCGCCTGCAAAATGCCTGCTTACCAAAATTTCCATCTCCACCTCAGAGCCTCACACTGTATTTTTTACTGAGAGAAGACATTGGTAGAGAGAACAGAGATAATCCCCCTGTGCCTGGGGAGTAAATTCTCCTCAGTGGGGCAGTGCTAATTGCCAAGCTGGGTGCAAAGATCATTTTGAAGCATTTAAGAAATACATGATTTTTATTAGTATAAATGTTCCACGTAGGAGTTATTTCTCAGCAAAGGGCAAAAGCTTTGCCTGCCTCGCATTATTAGCCTAATTCTACTTAATTGTTTCCTAAAATAAGAGCTTCCTGAACACACATTCCAAACTTTAATAAGTCTGTTGTGAACAATGCTGGGTAGGGAGGTACTGCCCTTTTGGGGAACCATGGTCTTGGTGCTGAGAGATGCTTGATCAAACCTGTGCTTGGGAGAATAGGATTTGGAGGGAGTCAGTACAGAGATAGTAAGACTCTGAAAAATATATGAAGTAATGTGACACACAGTACAAAAAAAGAGAGAAAGAAATGGGTCCTTTTCTTTGGACCCAGTTCTCAATAAGGACAGTCCTTGATAAGGAGTCGCAGCCAGCCCTGGGCTTCAGTTAATGCTGTCTCACAGATTTAGAAATGTTGGGTCCATGGTATGTTTTAAATAAACCAAATAAATGCTACCAGATTTGTTCTTTGTGTCTTGCCATCTCAAAACTCAACCTTGAGAAGCTGTCTCCATCCTGAGAGTAAGAGAAACATCCTGTATTTATCTTGCCATATTGTTTTCCTGTTTGTAAAGCATGATTGGGTGTTCCAGCTTAGAACACATACATTGAGGGGCTGGGAGGATGACTCAGGAGTAAGAGCCTCGCTGCTCAAATCTCTAACACCCAAGAGAAAAGCCAGGCATGGCAGCATGCAACTGTGACACTAGCATGTTGGAGGGGACAGCAAGGGTTCCTGGGCTTGCTGGCTGCCAGCCTAGCTGAAACCGGCAAGCTCCAGGTCCAGGCAAGCTCCAGGTCCAGGCAAGCTCCAGGTCCAGGCAAGCTCCAGGTCCAGGCAAGCTCCAGGTCCAGCGTCTTAAGGGAACAAGGCAGAGAGTGATAGAGGAGGACACCTGACCTCCTGTAGCCTCACAGGCAAGTGCACCTACACACACACACACACACACACACACACACACACACACACACATACATACACCCCCCACATACACACACATGAACACACAATTTTTAAAAAGAATCTGTACATTACTACATATCTGAGTTTTCTTAAGCAAAGTTTCCTTTGCGATATGAGAAGTGATTTTAATTTCCTAGGGGTGTGTGGTGTGTGTGTGTGTGTGTATGTGTTAAAAGTAAAGTACATAACACAAGTGTGCCATTGTAAGGTTTTTTAGCTCCACCAAGTGCAGTTCCACATTGTTAAGTGGATTTGGTACTTTGCAATCAATCCCTAGCACTCATTTCATCTTTCGTAGCTGGAAGTCTGTATGCATTAACAGCCCCCAAGTTGTTGCCTCCTTCAGCCCCTGCCAACCACAACCCCACTTTCTGTTTCTGTAAATTTAGCTACTCTATATCCCTCATCTAAGTGAAACCATACAGTGGCTTTCATGACTGATACTGATTTGTTTTACTTTGCATAATGTCCTAAGGGTGCATCCATCTGTGGCATATGACAGGATTTCCTTTATTTTCAAGGCTGTATGAATTAACTGAGTTTGGTTTCCTTGCCTTTCCTGACCGACAGAGGATTGCCTCTACCTCTAGGTATTGTGAATAAAGCTGTCTCCGCCACAGGTGCTCAGACATCTCCTTGAGTCCTGGCTGTCAGTTACATCACTACCCAGAGTGCATTTGCTGGGCTGTCTGTCCATCTATAACAGCGTTTACCCAGCTTGCGGAAAGAGTGGCATTTGCATTAATAGCTGAAGAAGTATTTGCGATGGAAAATTACATTTAGAGCCTTGGCTTTCCCATCAGAGGTGTTTCTGTCTTTAAGTAGATATCTGTGAGTAGATGTCAAACTTTATTTTCTGATTCAAAGGTGACAAATTATGTCCAGCAATATCATGTTTATTAAGAAATAAAACCTAGTTTCACGGACATCCACCCATCCACCTTACTGAGACAGAGAAGATAAAAAGGGAGTTTTGTGACACATTGTGTTTCAGACACTATGTTGACTTAGCAGCAACAAAATCGTAATACTCTGGTGTTGACTAGCTTATATAGTTTGCTGAATCTGCCAACCGGTTAACCAAGCCATTAACACACATGCACACGAGCACATACACACACACACACACACACACACACACACACACACACACACAGAGAGAGAGAGAGAGAGAGAGAGAGAGAGAGAGAGAGAGAGAGAGAGAGAGAGACTCAGTCTCTTCCTGAGACAGACATCACCCATGTAAGCTGAGCTCTGAACTCTTCTACCAAGTTTGTTTTCTTCCAGACTCTCACCTCTCCTCATGCTCTTCCCTGTAAAATAATATTGATGGGTCTGAAATTTGAAGGCAGCAGTGAATTAAGTCAGGAGTGCAAATTTGGACTCATTCCTCTTTTTGATCATCCAGTTGTAAGAGTGATGCTAACAAATTACCTATGGTAGGCTATTTCTCTATGCCTCAGGTATAAAGAGTTGAAATTTGGTCTTGAATAAATAGCTGTTTGTTTTAAAACCATAATATTAAGATACCAAGTAGGTACCTTTAAAGGGAGTTAAAATGATACTGCTCTCAAATACTAAACTTCATAGGCAAGTTCTGTAGAAAAAGGCAGTTGCAATATAAATTTTTTAGAGAATTATTCCTTCTGCATAAAGGACTCTTCCCTCATGAGGAGAGACTGAGAGCAAGCAAGGAACTAGGTCGCCCTCAGCTCAACTGCATGAAATCCATCAGTCATGTCAGCCTTCTCAGAGAGCCCCACAGCAGTGCCCTGGAAGGACCCAGCCACTCAAAGAGCCTCGATGATCATTGTAAGGACATACTCAGGTAGGTTTTTATGCATCCAAAGACTTGCAGGAGTGTCGAGGAGAAGCCACAGCCCACCTTCAGTTACAAAGGACACTGAGCGTCTGGGGTCACTGTGCAGCTCTGTAACCTCTAACTTGGGTGTCTGGTTATGGCTTTATGCTTTTCGCCAAGCGTTCCAAAGCCCTGGCTGGGAAATACCCATTCTAAGAGCAGTTGTTTGGGAGGATTGGATCTTGAATTACAGCAACACTCAAGTAAGGCAAATATTGCATCTTTCACCAGTGCCCCCACTCCTTCAAGCGTTTGGATGATATGCCCTTTTAGAATGTGTTGATTTAGCTTTGGGGAGCTTTGACAATCCAAACACTTGCTATGAACCACATGCAGTCTTCTAGTGTTCTTCCCATGGCAGAGACGGCTTGCACAAGCCAGGCTTCTTCCTTGGACCCTCTGAATCTTTGATCAGGACGCTGAATAACATCCAGTCCCTGAGACTGTTTGACCTAAGCCGCCCACGGGACTGTGGCTTAACAAAGCCATGGGGCCTTTGGTAGAATTTAAAGAAGCCTGGATGATACGTTTCACAGGGTTTTAAATTCCACAAATTGTAAGGACTATGTGTTAAAACCTCAGTGTAAAATATTTCATTACAGTATTTCAATACAGCAAATTTAAAGGTTGTGGGATTTTTGTTGTTGTTGTTCTAACTAATAATAACTCACTCTTGTCTCAAAAACCAGTGAAGAGCTTAGTCACAGAGGTGTGGTTGGTCTCATCTTCCTCTTTGGTTCCTTGCCAACAGAAAATGCTGTTCCTCCCATAGATGGATGATTTCACTGTGCACGGCTCTGCCTGGCTCGAGAAAGGTACTTTCCAGATCAAAGCTCAAAATCCCCCAGCATTCACTGGGCCTCTTCAGTCCAAAGGCACAGGTTGGTTACCAAATGACCTGTTTGCTCAGGCAGTCCCAGCAGGATAATAGAAGCTGCTCAGCTTGGAGGAGCAGCTTCTGCTTCGGGTGATTCCGTTTCCTCTGTGTGAAGCAGGGTAAGACAGCCTGGCTCATGTCGGAATAATCAAAGCCTGGTCCACACCTGCAGCAATTGAACACACTGCACACACTAACCCCACAGCAGTCAGTAGGTTCCATTATTTCTCTGTGTACTAGATGAGGAAAGAGAAGCACAGAGAGGTGAAGGTGAGTTTATCATGGTGCAGATACAAAGGGTAGATAGAGTCAAGTGTATCCTGTTAGCAGGCAGACTTGAGTCCACATTCCGTTTCTTCCTGGCTCCTGGGCTACTTTATTTCCCTGAGTCTCCCTCTCTTCATCCTTAGGATAAAATGAATGGAGATAAAACTTAACTACCATACTGATGACAGGTCAGCTATGGGCTCCCTAGCCTTCCGTGGATTACTTTCCTGCATACATGCCTCAAATTTGGCAATTTCAAAGGAAGTCATGCTTAAAGAAATGAGTTTACACTAGAGAGCAATTCTTATCACTGAGACTGGAAATATATTGGATATATTTGACAATATCACAAGTATTTATTCAAAGAAAATGTGGGAAGATGTGGTTATTAACCCTGGGCCAAATACTATAATTTTTCAGGCTTACTTTTTATGATACTGAGCTCAACATTATCCTCAACTATGGCATGAGGTGGCACACGTGTCTTAATAAAAGTCAAGTACTACGGTAAGCGGAGGATACATCAGTAAATTTCCTTTAGAGAGATAAGCCAGCTGGACCTAGTAGTGTATTTATTTCTCTTCCTCCAGCTCTTTGGGAAGCTGAACAGGAGGACTGTAGTTCAGGGCCGGCCTAGGCTAGACAGAGAGAAAGAAAACCAGCGGCAGAGTTTGGTTTGAACTGGGCTGCTTTTCCTGGGTTTGGGACTGTTTTGCTGAAAGTGACTCTCTAGTGCTTCCTGGTGATGCCTTATATTTCATGAGAAAAAAATTAATTCCGTCTGATAGGCAAAGGCTCTGCTATTTTGTTCTCTCTTTTCACTGAAAATTCTGTAGTTTATGATGTATCATTTCCAGGCCAAACGTTGGTCAGCATTAAAACCTTCCCATCCATAAAAGTATTATGAATATTCAAGACATTGTTTTTTCCCTTGAAAACAAACTGCCCTGGTGAGAAGCTTTGTGGAGTTACCAGTGTACCTCAGACTCTAATGGCTAAGAAATGGTGTCCCTCACCGCATCCAGCCTTTTCAAATCACTTCTCCTGTGAGCCATGGTGGTCTTTCCACCATTTCTTTAAAGTCTTTGAATAGCTTTCCATGGCAGTGTCCCCAGCCCCCCCCCCAGGCCCCCATTCTCTGTGTAGCCACTTTCTAAGCCCATGAAATGAGCATTCTTTTCCACTCCCAGACAAGCCTGGGCTCCATTAGAAACAGACTCAACAGCATTGTCCCAGCCCCGCACTTCTGAAAGAGCTTCAGGGCTAGCAGCTTGGCTGTGAGACACCTAGAAACTAGAACCAGCACTGATCCTATGTAGCTAATCTTTGCCTTCACAACAGAATGGAACTGAGTAAAAACAACTCATTGATTTGGTAGTTAAAAAAAAACAAACTTGAAACTACCTCAATGCTTACTAATTGTATGTCCCCTTTTTAAAAAAATACAAAATGGGGCTGTTTATAGTTGTTTAATTCAGCAATTTAACTGTATCATGCTTGCAGTATGTCTGTAGGATCTGGACATAGTGAAAGATCAGTGTTCCATGAACACTTAGTTGTTTTTAATAACTCTGTGCACGCTACTGTGAATATCTATGTGTATGCCTAGTGTTGTATATCATTATTCTGCACAAAATAGTACTTTATTGGGAACACGCACTAAAGACAGGTATCTCTAAGTCATAGGATCATCTGGTCTGATAAGGCATTTCCATAAGTTGACATAAATGGTCTTTGGGTTATGGGAATATGTAAATACTCTTTCGGCCTCTGTGCTTAGCTTCTGCTGCCGCTCATCTGCAACATGTGGCTGTTTCCAGAAACAAATGTACCTCTAACAGCAAAGTCTCTATAGGACATCAAATTAATTCCAAAGTGTTGGGACCACAGTAAGACTTACAGCCGGCATGGTGCTTGCTCACCGGTATCTCAGCCTCAGGAGATAAAGGCAGGAGGAGGGTGGTTGCAAGAAAGAGACTAGCCTGGTCTAGCCAGTTCAGGACAGTCAAGGGTACATGAAGAGACTCAAAATAAAAAATCTGAGTGTTGGGTATAGTGGCAGAAAATGTAAGCTCAGCAGAAGCCGCTCCAGCGCCAGCCTGTGCTGCTCTCTGGGGTTAGCCGGCTCACAGTGGAGCCCAGTTTCCAGGAGCCACACTTTGTCAGGCGGGCGTTAATTATTTGTCTTACCTGTCAACACTTCAGGTTTCCAGGATGCAAAGCTTCCATCCAGTCAACAGTGAAACCAAAGGGGAGACCTAGAAAGAGATTTAGGAGTCACTTCTTCATCGTAGAGTTCAGTGAGGGGGAACCAACTATTGTTGGTTTTAATATTTTTAGATTTACAGTTTTTTTCAATTTTTGCCATTTTTAAATTACATTTTAATATTTAAGACATTCAAAAAATCAGAGTTAAGGTACAAAAATTCCTGATGAATATGCACATTTTCGGTGATGTCAGTGTGTGATACTGGCCTCTCCTGATGCTCTTCACTGCCTCCTCCTGATCCTGGCCATAATGAACCATATTATATATAATGGTACAGGCTGAGTGATAGGATTCATTAAGAAGTCAGTATGCTTGTGGACAGAATATGTGGCCTGAGGAATATGAGTATCAGTGACCAAGTTTCTGCCAGAAATGGATCAAGACAATAACTTTGGGCTACACATTGAAAGTATCTGTGAGTGAAAGCTGTTTTATTGAGTGCTTATTGTGTGGCACTCACTCTGGTAGGCACTGTGCATGAATCACCTCCTAATGCTCACAGCAATCCTATGAAGTTGGTGCTGGCATTAACCCCAAGAGAAGACTGAAAGTCACACCGTTAAACAGTGTGTTTGAGGCTATCCAGCTAGCAGGTGGCCAAACAGGCTGATACTGAACGTATGCCTACAAGGTTTGAAAAGGCATTCATTCCAGGGGTCATTTTTTTTCTTTTTTTCTTTTTTTCTGGTTTTTTGAGACAAGGTTTCTCTGTGTAGCTTTGTCACTTTTCCTGGAACTCACTCTGTAGCCCAAGCTGGCCTTGAACTCACAGAGGTCCGTCCAGGGGTCATTTTAACTCAATACTTCAAAATAAATCAGTATCAGTTTAAAATGTTCTTTGTGAACCCAAGATAGTTTCCTAAGTTGAAATGGAATCCCATTGCTAAGAGCTCCCATATGTCACTTCAAGGCTGATGCACACAATTCCAGGATCACAATTCCTGTGGGGACCATTTCTTCCCCAACATGGCTTCCCCAGATAACTAACCCCTACCTCTGTATTTGTTATCATTTAGATTGAGAGGCAGAGATAAAGCAGTGAGAGGTGAGGGATAATAATGATTGGTAGTGGTGGTGGTGGGGAAAGGCAGTGAGTGGTAGTGGGGATGTCAGCTTACTAAGCACAGGCATGAGTGCTTCACAAGCCTTTTATTTACTCATCAAAAGAATCCTATAAAAGACAAATGAGTCCCCATTTTTATCATTAAATTGAGTCTCTAAGTAGGAAAGTTTTTGCTCAAGGTCACAAGCTCTGATGTTATATTAGGACCAACACTCTTAAATACTATGTACTAGAAAGCAAGAAAGCAGGGTACCACTGCAATGCCTCCAGCCCAGCATTTGGGAGGTTGAGCCTAAGAGTTTAAGGTTAAACAGAACCACTTTAAGTGGCAATAACTTAACAAGAGGTGGTTGGGAGTGAGAAAGGACCAAACTGGGTGGTGCAGGCATGTGGTCCTGGTTACTGTAGACCAGACACAAGATTGCAAGTTCAGGGCCTGCCTGAGCTCTGGACTGAGATCAAGATCAGCCTGGTCAATTTAGTGAGACCCTGTCTCAAAATAAAAATAGTCAAGAAAAGGTTGAGGATGTAGCTTGGTAGTAGAAGGGAAAGGAAAAAGGGAAGAGGAGGCAGATGATATCTCATTGGTCTTCTAGCTGCTTTCTAAATAGAGCCTTAGATTCAGCTGCACATCAGCATCCTTCTATGCTCCAACACCCCCAAAATGACCACCTGGGGTGTATGTTACAAGAGTCCAGTCTACTGGCAATTTTACTTCTGTGGTGTGATTTTAGGATTAAAGTAGCCTTGTTTGGGAAGTTTCAAATCAGTAGTCCTAAATTAACGAACAAGTCATGACTATATTCAAAACATCCAATGAATGCTGTCAATCCTAACTCCCCTTCCTCAGAGCTAAAGCATATGTTACCAGACATCTCATGCTTGGGTATTGAAATAGCTCCAGAAGAGACCTGTCTGAATGAAAGACAAAACAAAAATGGGGTGAACATCAGTCCTCTTATGGATTTCTTCTTTCGAAGAATCATAACAAGTCTGCTGCATTAGCATTGACATAACACACAGCAAACGTGACTCCCGCAAGAGTGCCGCGCACTCTCCTTAGGCGCTGGGAAACAGACGTCTTGGTTTGTGGTGCTGGCTGGGTTCTGTGGTGAGGAACCTTTCTCTGGGACCTGCTTTTAGTAATCCATGTGCTATCCCCAGTTAGAGAGTTGGGAAGAGATGCAGCAGATTGGCTGTGCTGACCAGCACACTCCTGTACCCAGAACAGGGAGACTGCAGATGATCATCTATTAGTATAGTGCCGAGGTTGGAGACACACACTTCCTGTGTAATCTTGAGTAAGTCACTAACCCTCTCTGGGCCTTTGCTTCCTCCTTTTCAATGGATACTGTGAAGATCCCTGTCATTTCTAACATTGTAAAGTTCTAGAAGGCAATGCCTTCTTCTCTCTCCAACATCTAAATGCCTTTCGACGCCCTTGCTGGAAAACCAAGTTAGCACTGGCTGCGCTGCATCTGAAAGCGCCTCCGATTCCCTCTACTGAGCATAAGGTTTGGAAAGGACTCACTTTCTCCCTTTTGCCTCTTTGAATGTGTAGCCAATGGGGCATCATACACTTTTTACACTTCTCCTGCTAGATGTGAGATTCAGGAGAAGCATGGATGTTCCAGGGCGTTCTTGCTCCTGGGGTGGGAATGTGCTCAGTTGCACTGATCTCCTCTGTATGCACTTCCTCCCTCCCTGGACTTCCTCAATGGTGCAAGACTGCTGACAGCAGCCTACCTTTTAATTTGTATTTTTAATTTTTATTTATTTATTGTGCTATTTAAAAGCCATTTACGAGAGTGAGAACTGCCTATGGAAAATGGAAGGGGGTGCTATGTTTTTTCCTGAGAGGTGGCGCGTCTCTCAGTAAAGAGAAAAAGGCATGTTGCACCATGCTTGCTGGCAGTGAGGGAAGCCAGCACCGATTTGCCTGTTGTCACAGCCAAAGCAAAATGCCACCTCTGCCTGGAAGCCAGAGTGCCACACTCCTCTTTCGTGTCCCAGACGTGTATCCATCACAAGGCTATGAGCATGTATGTTTGGCCATGTTGTCACATGAGGTTCTTGAAGGTCACCTTCCAACCCCCTGGAAGGACGAATGTAAGGAGAAATTACTCCTGGATAAAGTGGATTGTATGCCACATACATCGAGTAAATTTAAGTTGGAGGCCTGGGTGAACCCAGGAGAGCCCCTAGTTTCTGAGGTGGTATAAAGCGACATGATACCTGTGATCCAGTACTTGTCCTGTCCCCAAAATCTGCTCACAAACCCAGATGTAGTGGCAGCAAATGCAGCAGAATCCCCAGGCAGGAGGTGCCAAAAACACCCTCCACACAGCCACCACTACCCCTCCCTAAAAAAAAGTTTCAGAAAAATGTTCTCACCCCTAGAGGGGAAAACCTGTCCATGCCTGAAGCAGCTTGACCTCTAACAATCACACACCCTCTGGAGAGTGAACTGCCCATCTCAGCAGGAAACCCCCACCCCCAGCCGCCTGCTCCCTGGGGAGGGACAGACGGTTTCCACAACTGACAGTTTCTCCTCCGTGATCTTTAAAAGAGCAGGAGCTGGCTGTGAGGCTGCTGCGCTGCCTCCCCTCCTTGGGGTAGCATGGTCCCTGTTGCGGCTGGGCTCCAAGGAGAGCCACACTTGGCTCCCATGAGGATGAGCCTAGATAGGAAAATGCAAAGAGGGGCTTCTGTACGCCATGGCTGCGACGCTGTAGTTTCTTGCAAGGTGAGACTTGGCAGTTCTACCTTGCAAGTAAAACCCCAAATTAATTTTTTTTTTTTAAAGAAATTAAGTCAGAAACAAGGCTTCGGAAAAACTGTGAGTGTTAGGCATAAACTGATTTTGGATGATCTTTGGGTGAGAAAGGGTGGAGTTACCATCAGAAACATGTTTTTATTTACGCTTTTCCAGTCCCCACTGGTGTGCGAAGTGTGTGTGCCTGCGTGTGCTGGCTAGTGTGAGTGTGCGCATCGTCTCAATTCTCTAACTCCTCTTTTATTCTGTACACAGTTCATATAGATGTCGCATAAATAAATATATAGGTCCATCCACACCTTTTCATTTTATTTGTAAATTGTTTGGTATAAGCGGCGGAGCGTAATGAAACCTGGTGAAGTTTAAAAGATTAGATTTTTTTTCATACTGACACTTCATAACACTGTTCATATGTCTCTGAGTGAGATTTATGAATATATGAGCAGTACTGCAAAATTATACTGCACCAGAGACTTCCTGCGCCACAGGGGTGGCAGTCTCAAGTGACACAGCTTCAAGCATTTTTCACAGACAAGAAGCAAAATTTAACCCCCAGAAGGGGAAGTATGATTTCAACAGCTTGAAATGAGCTCATTTGTAGATAGTTTTTTTTCCCTCTCATATTCCATAATTTTTTGTGCTAAGATTAAAACAGATTGCAGAGCTAATGCAGGGCACTTAAATGCTGCCCAGAACAGTTCGGCCCTTAGAGAGAAATCCTCATTTGCTGTCCATATTAGGAATGCCCCAGTCAGGCAAATGGTGGTAAATACCCACCCCTCAATTCCTCAGGCTGTCCACCTGATTCTCAGAATTGCACACATTGGGACCGTTTTCAAAGGTAAGTGCCGGTGAAGACCACCTGTCCCTCTTCCGGCCCTGGAGACAAGGGCATTGGGAAATGAGCAGAACCTTGATTCACAACTGAGTGAAATGGACCATTAGAGGCCATCTTCAGAAATGCACCATACATGCACACATGTTGTGTGTAGTAGAAGGGTTCACACTGCCCTAGTCTAGAATGAACAGCACCTCCTTTGTGTGACATGGTGATCATGGTCTCTGTGTTCTTCAATTCTATTTAACCATCTTGTTTCCTCTGGAACAGAGCCAGGTGCTCCAATGTGACCTGTTCCCTCCCTGCCCTGTAGTCATGCCATGATGTGTTGCCTGGAGAACTTTTGTCTCTTTTTCAGCAATGGTACAACAGCTCCATGAACGTCATCTGCACCTGGTTGACCGACCGGATGGACCTACAGCTTCACATTTATCAGCTGAAAACATTAATTAGGATGGTAAAGGTAAAAGAACAAAGCATTTTTCTTCTAAGTAGCTTTCTGAAATGTACTTCATGGGCAAGCTACAGAACTTCCCGAACACAGACGGTACCTGCTTACATACACACCAGGATGATTTCTAAGACAGTGCTGCATGCAAGAAAGTCCAGAGAAATTCTTTTGTGGTACCTGCTTAATTTCTTACTGAAATATCAAAGGCAAGCTTAGTTACAAAGGGGGCGGGGTGGGTAGGCATTGACACTGTGTCTGTAGAGGAAGAAGAAGGTCTGTATTTGCTTTGCACAAAACGTCACAGAGACTATTGTACCCAGCAGTGCCATTGCGCCTTTAAAGCTTGCTTTGGGCACCATTATGTTAATTGTATAAATTACCAATTTCATTTATGGTTTAATTAAATAAGTTTTTGCCACAATTAATTTAATGGAAATATTTACCCCCAGCTATTTCTAAATATGTTCTGTGATCATTATCAGAATGCAAATCAATATTGTTCTCATAGTTAATTGAAGTGATTTCTCTTACAATGCGTGTACACAATCAAATGTAAAGGATCACAAAGGTGAGATAACATACCCTGAAAGTAGCTCTTTTCCCCTGTTCTTATGTGTGTGCCATGGACTAATGATAATTATTTCAGTGTGAAATCGAAGTGGTTTACATGAAATAATAAGATCACAGAAGGGGGTAAATACGTTTTTTGATCATTTCAGTTTCCATTTGGTGCTCTCCATAGAGGGTTTTGGAGGCATTCGTATGCAAAACTCTTATTCAATGCACAAAATCTCCATTAAAATATTTCAGTAATAAGCATAGCTGAATTTTCTTAACAGTTTGCCAAAATCTGTCCTACCCTGCTTCCTGGTCTCCTTTGGATTAGTCCCATCCCCCTGAAGGTGCTCTTCTACCTCAGTGCTGACTAAAACCCAATTACAGTTCCATTGTGTGTAATTAAGGAGTTATTATCATCTGCATTTGATCTCACAAAGCCTCCGCCCTGGAGAAGGCTGCAGCCAGTATGTAACTGCAGCTTTTGGAAAAGAAATATATGCACTTCAATGGTGCACTCAGCTTAATTTTCTTACTTTTATGTTGAAGTCAGTTTCTTAAGGCAAGTTCCCTAGGCATTGCCAGACCCTCTGAGTTCCTTTTCTTGGTGTAACTATTTCTTTCTTTTTCTTTTCTTTTCTTTTCTTTTCTTTCTTTCTTTTCTCTCTTTCTTTCTTTTTTCTTTTTTTCTTTCTTTCTTTCTTTGTGTGTAGTATAGAGTATAGGAGATAATTTCTATTTGACCCTTATCTGACCAGATAGACATGAACAGAAAATACCACAACTGAATATTTTCAAATTATCTTTCCATAACTGATATTTCCAAATCCTTGTCAAAAATTAGCAGTACTTTATTAAGATAATAATGTCAGAGAGGAGGCTTAATTTTTGCCATCTGCCAAAACCAAGCACATACACAGTTGAGAAACACAGAGGAGCAACCAGAAACGTCACTGGATAGAGACCTCTACTTTCTCCAGCACTGGACTCATCTTAACTACTGCAATCCAAGGGCACTGGAGCAGAATCCCCCACCTCCAGCTCAAGGAAGTATCCAGAATGCTCCTTCTCAGGCGCAGATGCCCAAGGGTCCTCAGCTCTCTTTCCTGCCTCAAAAGACGCTCCCTCCATTCACCCCTCATCCAGAAATCGAGTTTGTTCATCCAGCGCTAAATAACTGCTAGCTCCTTAATCACTGGCAACTGCAAGATTCCAATCTGAGTAGACACCATTTCTACCCTTAGGTAGTCAGCATCTAAGTAGGATCCACATTGCTTGGGAATTTGAATGAAGAGGCAACTCCTCGAGCATTTTTAACCTCTCCAAGTCTGACAACAATTATGTTATTCTAAGTGACCACAGAACAGCTAACTGAAAAGTTCAAAGAGCCTAGTAAGTCATGTGGCTATGTGATCTACTCTGGACCTAACATTTAATCAGCCTCCTGCCCACCCATCACATGAAAACACAGTTAAGTTAGCTACCTGGCTGTTCCCTTCTTCTCAGGAGATTTGTTCTAAAGCCATGATAAGATGACTTTGGAACAATATCTAAGCTGGATTACCTTATAAAGAGAAATAAATGTGTGGTTAATCATCCTGTCCATAATGTCACATGACTGGGCTTCACCCAACCAACCTGCATTCACTGATTATCTCTACAGTCACTATAGCCTGTGACCTAAAAAGTGTGTTGACCTTGGGGTTATTGATATCATAACTGCATTAAATGAACTATTAAAATACAATTAATGTGGGAGTTATGTTGAAATACATTACCATTCTCTCCCTTGACCATTTATCAAGTTTCCTATATGAACAGGTAAAACAAAGAGGAGAATTAGTCGCTGAAATGATATGCAGTGTGATGAGAAAACTCATAGTTAGAAAAAAACCATTTTAAAAAAATATGACTAGGCAATAGCCAGATGCTTCTGGTCATGTTCAGTTAACACCAAAGGAGTTCTAGGAAACAGTCCTTGGGATACCTAAGGAAGTCCGAGAGAGACTGCAGGAAGGAACAAAGGATCTGTGGTGAGCAACACCAACCATTGTTCTTGAAAAAAAGCCAAATTTCTTCTCTGAGAACATGAAGTTGTGAGAAAAATGGATACAGATCTTTCCTAAGGAGATGAGACATGAGTCACATGCCCACAACATATTGATGAGGCATTAGCGCTCCATCTTGCCCATCATTGTGGCTGCCCATAATAGGTTTCATATACCAACATGCATATGTCTATCTTGTGAATGAGACAGAGGGACGTGGCTCATGCAATTATAACAGGCAAAAAATCCACAGACCAGACTGCAACAGAAATCACAAAATACCATAATCAATTGACACACTCATTCTGTGTATGTTCCAGCCTGTACACTGCCGATCATATTGTTATAATAACCTAAGGGAAAGAAACAGGCGGGGGAGGGAAACAGCTATGAAACATTTCCCTTTGTGGATCTGAATAAACACAAGCTTATGTTCTTTGCTTTGTCTCATCTAATGCAGTTTATCCTGTCACAGTTTCTCATTTTCTGTCATTCAGTGGAGTCTCCATTCTCAGTCCAAGTAAAATCTGAAGGGAGTGACTTTTTACTTCTCGATTCTTAAAAAGTGGCACTTAGCTGAAAGTCATGACTCTTACACGTATCCCTGCTTTGCACCCTCTCACTCCTCACCTTGGTGATAAGAGCTTCCTTACCACTTTATCTTTTTCTCCCTGTAGAAAACCTATAGAGATTTCCGATTGCAAGGGGTCCTGGATTCCACCTTAAACAGCAAGACCTATGAGACCATTCGAAACCGCCTCACTGTGGAGGAAGCTACGGCGTCAGTGAGTGAGGGTGGGGGCTTACAGGGCATCAGCATGAAGGACAGTGATGAGGAAGATGAAGAAGACGATTAGACCATCCTCTGGGTCCAAGAGTCCACTGAGATGGAGTCCTGGAATCAATGCATGTCCTTAGTCTGTTAGTTAACTCCATTAGGGAATTCTCTGTCAACTACCATACCCATGAGACGTTTTACCATTTTAGCTATGTGGTACCAAGATTAGCAAATGACCTTCAGATCCATGGTTTTCTGATTTCTGTGTCTATATGTTTACAAGCAATATGGAACACCATCCTTAAACCCTGTTCACTGAGCATATACATAGTTGAGCTGCTAGGTGTGCCCCTGTTGTTAGCAGAACAAAATGCTTCATCCCATACTGCATATGCACTGATGGGACGTGGACATGGGAGCAATCACGCTGAGAGTTTCCATGTCTCTATTTCACATATGTGAGTACCAGGTATTTAAATGAGGACATGAATAAATTAATTTAAGCACATAGATCTGCTTGGTTTGGATTTCAGTTTTGTTCCTGTTTTGTGGGAAGGAAAAAAATGGCACAGTTCCAACAGCCAACTTGAGCTCTTCTCATCCCCTGAAACTGAAAGCAGTGGACCCCTTGTGTCCTGGCTAACCCAGCTTCGCATTTATCCATGTAGTTTCCCCCACCAAAAAAGTTACATAACAATTAATTAATTATTTTAATTGTCATGGCAAGGGGGCCATCTGATCAGGACTTAGCATCAAGCAAAGTTCAGACCAACTGTCTTCTGTCAAAGTTTATCCTAGTAAATGTTACATTTTACTTTTCTGTTTCAATAACTGTATATGTAAAAAATAAAACAAAACCTATTGAAATGACAACCCTAGACTATAAATGTATTTATAATAAGATATGGATATTTCCTCCAGTAGACTGTAACCATAATTTCAATTATTTTGTTCCACACTGTTTTTTATATCTGTCATGTACATTGCACTTTGATCTGTAACTGAGTGACCCTGGGGTCTGCTGTAGAGCTGTTTCTTTCTGTGGAAAGTAGTGGATCCATCTTGCTTTTTGCCTTATATAAAAGCCTACAGTTGTAAAAGTGTAGGAAACTGTAGCTTCTCAATAAATAATTATTCAAATGTCCTAGGAATGTGTGTTTGGGCCTGTCTTCTTCCGTCTGTTTGAAAGCCCCACTGAAGCATAAGAAGCAGGGAGAGACAGAAAAGGGAGGGCAGAGGTGATTTTCTAGAGCATTCTTGACACTGTTGGTGTGGGCTGTTGAGAGACAGCCTAGAATTCCACTAATTCACACTCCACTAACTCAGGATCTGATGTTGGGCAGATTATGCTTGCATCATAGGATAAATAAGGGTTTGCTAAGCAAGTGAGTGGTGTAAACGAGAGGAGTGTTTCTCCTGTACGGAGAGAAGGCCAACAAACTGTTTTTAAGCACCACTTTAACAGCAGTGTTTGCATTCAAACAAAGTGTGTGCCAATTATATATGATTCTTATATATTTGTTAGAGCATTTTTTTCAAGATTCAAGAGACATGGAGTACTCTTCTCACTCCCTAGCTCCTGCTAACAATATAATCACCTGTGTTTGGTAGAAATTAAATGTGTCCCTTTGCTTGCTTTATTTGTGTCTGTCACAAACTAGGCTGACCTCTCGATGGGGCTAAGACGGAATGAAAATGGCTGCTTTCCCAAAAGGACAGGGTAGAACGGTTGCCAGTCATTCTCAGCAAAGTAGCTCTCCGGAGGGCTCCCCCACTGCTTACTCCTTCGGGTCTGCAGGACCAAGTCCTCCCGGCTCTGGGTGGGTGTGCAAGAGCTCTATTGACCAGCTCTTCTAAGCTCCGAGTCTTCCATCAATGATCTCACTGAAGTCTCTTGGCAAACATGAGGAGAGCACTACTGCTTTCCTCATTATAGACGGAATTAAGATCAAAGGGTATGTGAGCCTCGTGCGGTAGACCGCACATCCAATCCCAGCAATTGGGATTTAGAAGCAGGAAAAGTAAGGGTTCAAGGCCAACCTTAGCCACTCACTAAGCTTAAGGCTAGCCTAGGCAGCTTGAGACCCTGTCTCAACACTCCCCATCTACCCCACCACCACCACCAAAAAAAAAAAAAAAAAAAAAAAAAGCACAAAGGATTAGCTAATTTACCCAAAGCTACATAGTTAGGTCAGTCAGAAGAGAAAGGCTATGATTTCAGACAATGTTTTTGTTATATTCAGTGTTACAAAACTACAGTATATTTTCATGCAAGAAGTACAGACAATTTTAAAACATGCAAAGTAAAGAGGAAGCATCCTAGCCTTTAAAACTTGGGGTGCGGGGGTGGTGTTCAGGATTCCTGGAGGGGAATTGTGTGAGCAGGTTGTATAACCAAAGGGCATGAAGAGAGCCAGGCTAGAAAAGACTACACCTCCAAAGTCAAGGTCAAAAGATAAGTAAGATTCCCTCCGAATAGAGTTCCTCACCACTTAGCTTGGAGAACTCTGTCAAATGGTGTCCCCCAGCATAGCAATGTGGGAAAGTGTGTGGGACAGGAAATGACACAAGAAAGAGCAGAGAGAAAGCTTTAGCCAAGTTTAACCCTCAAGTCACCCCTGCCAGAAGCACAAACCAAGGACCAGAGCCCCAATGTTTTGAGCTTTCTCTTTTTCCTTTAGAACAAACATACAAAAGAGAATCAATCCTAAAACACAGCTCAGTATTTTACCCCAGGATGAACACATTCACAAAACACACACAAAGACTAAGTCAGGAAATAGAAATCACCTACAGTCCTGATGAGCCCCTTACCCATAAGCCTTGCCAACTTCTACTTCTCACATGCCAAAGGCAACCACCATCCCTATTCCCAATGTGTGGAAAGACTTTCTTATTCTTTTTTTTTAATAAGTTTTTTTTTTTATTATGTATACAGAAGAGGGTGCCAAATCTCATTACAGATGGTTGTAAGCCACCATGTGGGTGCTGGGAATTGAACTCAGGACCTCTGGAAGAGCAGTCGGTGCTCTTAACCTCTGAGCCATCTCTCCAGCCCCGACTTTCCTATTCTAACCTTCTATGTAATCACACTCACAGGACACATTCACTCATGTATTGCTGAGATAGCTGTGGTTCATTTCCTGGCTATATGGCATTCTGATATATGCCACAACAGATTTATCCATGTCACAATGCCATTTTCCATTTAGGGTGGTTATAAGGACTGCTTCTGTGACTATCCTTTATACATGCTCCAGTGCAGTTGTTGGGACACAGGGCAAAGATATGCTTATTTTTGAAAGACACTGCCAGCTTTCCATGACATTTCAACCTCACCAAGAGTGTGTCAGCATTCCGATCCTTCTTCTTGGCAAAGCCAAGTATTACCACTCTTTAATGCTTTGACATTCTGTTAAGCGATCTAGTGGTTTATGATGGCAGTTCCTAGGTTACAAAAATGGAGTTGATTTCCTGTGAATGTATTTATTGGTGATTTGGATAGCCTCTTTCATGCAGTGTAAGTTTGAATTTTTCCTTTTTTGGAAGATGAAAGTTCTAGAACCATTTGAAGGCTGTGGAGATAAAGGAGATGTCAAGGGAGTAATAGAATAGCAATCCTTCACTTAACAATCAATCCATGCATCATGAGCACATTCTGGTCATGCTCATTGCTGAAAACACCTTGGCTCTCTTACCCATTTCCTCTCATCACTTGGGGGGCGGGGTCCTTTGAAAAGGCAAGTGTAATCTGGGCCCTCCCCTAACTAAAGGTGACAAATTGCCCCCAACTTTTCTCTTAGAATGAATCTCAAACTCCTTAAAGTAGCGTACAAGGCCGTGTCTGATGACTCCTGCCTGCCTACCTCTCCAGGAGTTCCTGTTAGCCCCGCTGCTCTCTGGGATACTCTGCACTTGCCACCTCTCACTTCTACTCTGCACCTTGTTATTCCCACCTGGTCTCCCACCCAGTGATGTTTCTTCCCATCTTTCAACTGTCAGCTAAATTTGACTTTCCCAAGGAAGTCTTTCCAAAGTCACCTACATTGTGTATCATTAGTGTGGATCCTCACCCTCCGCTGCTCTCTCTTGGTAGCATCACAGCTGCTCCTGAGTAGGTTATTTACATCCCTGTGTATTTCTTAGCATTCTTCTCCATGTCAGGAAGATCTACTTGTACCAGATTTCCCACTCTAGCCCCAGTACCCTCATAAGTAGAGACAGAATTTGATCGAAGGAGGAAAAGACACGGATGGAGAGGACTTGGCTGTTCTTCTCTTAATCCTTGGGTAGTATGAATCTTCAAAAGCCTCTCTTGAGTAGATGGTACAAGACTCAGAGGAGGGAGAAGGAAAGTTAGGCTCACAGAATAGTTCCAATTGAAGAGCCTTCAAGAGGACAGGATAGGACAGGCACAGTGGAGGGAGGCAGTACAGTAAGTCACTGGGTTCTGCAGAGATTACAACTCCCATGAGCTCCCAGAGCACATAGTTGCCACTCAGCAAATACCTGTTTACTTAAAGCATTAAGAAATATGCTCCCAGCCCTAACTAGAACATCATATTACACCACCTCGCCCACGAGACTCAAGGGAAAAAAGCAGGAATGGAAAGATTGCAAAAGCCAGAGGTCAGGGATGACCACTGTGAAATATTGTCTTCTGAACATGGCAGGGCTACTGCACTCATGACCTTACAACAGCCATGGTTGCAAGTTTAAGACTTATGCAAGATCAGGCCAGTCAACACTTCAGTATGAATAGGGGAGGCCCCACCCTTGACTGAGGAGCTCATGGCAGTCTATAGCTGCTTAAGGGAGGAAGTCCGTTTTCTCCAGTGGTTTGGTCCATGGTAGTCTCCCATGCTCCAGTAGATAGCTCTACTTCCATGTACATATATACAGCATTAAATGAACTCCATGGGTTATAAAGGAAGAAGATTAAGAGGAGGAGGAAGGAGGAGAAGAGAAGGGGGCTAAGAACAAGACAAAAAAGAAAACATGGAAATTGGATATATGATGGGAATGGGTTCCGGGGGAGTTAGAGAGAGAGAGAACAGAAGATGGATATGGACTAAATACATTATGTTCATGTATGAAATTACCAAAAATGTATAATTTTTAAATATGTTCCATATTTTAGGGGCTCCTGCATTATGGAAAGATGTATCCAAAGTCTTGGGAGAGATTGTGTTGGGATGAGGAGATTAAGGTGTAAGAGGAAGATGTTTAGCACCCTGTAATTGGATTTGTTGGTCTGCATAGCCAACAGCTAACTAGTGTTTTTATTCTTATTTTTTTCACATTTATGTTTATGAAGCAGAGGACTGAAGAAATAAACCAATCTGTAAAGTCCTTGCCTTGCATACACAAGGATCTGTCCATTCCCAGCACCCATTATTATGGGAAGGAGGGAAAGCCAGGTGAGAGCTGGAGCTAGGTCCACCCTGGAGCTCACCTGAGCTGTCTTAGTTAGGGTTTCTACTGCTGTGATGAAACACCAGGACCAAAGCAACTTGGGGAGGAATGGGGTTATTTGGCTTACACTTTAACATTGCTGTTCAACACTGAAGGAAGTCAGGACAGGAACTCAAACAGGGCAGGATCCCAGAGGCAGGAGCTGATGCAGAGGCCATGGAGGGGAGATGCTTACTGACTTGCTCCCCATGGCTCAGCCTGCTTTCACCCACCATGGGCTAGGCCCTCACCCACTGATCACTAAATGAGAAAATACCTTACAGCTGGATCTCAAGGAGACATTTCCTCAGGTCCACCAGCCAGCTTAGCCTGCTTCATGAGTTGAAAGCCGGTGAGACCTTATGTCAGAAAACTAGGTGAGGACTGGGAAGACTGTGCTTGAAGCACTTGTCACACAAGAATGAAGACTAAATTTCGCATCCCTGTTATCAATTTAAATGTCAGGTGGGAAGTTCAGTGTTCCCAAGATTGACAGGGGACCTGAAGAGCAAGCTGACTTGCCAGACTAGTGGTACCAGGTTCAACTGAAAGACCTTACCTCAATGAGTAATATGGCGGGTGATCAAATAAGACTCCCAACATCAATCATGGTCCTAAATACACTCACACACACATACATGTGAGCCCACACATGTGAACATACATACCACACGTACACAAACTTAAGACTGCCCAAAAAACCCACAATTACAAAAATGATATTATAGTAAAAATAAAAAATTAGGTGGATGGCACCTGAGAGTACAACACTTGAAGCTGAAGCTGGCCTCTGGTCTCCATATGCTTGTGTGTGGGCAAGCATAGAGAGAGAGAGAGAGAGAGAGAGAGAGAGAGAGAGAGAGAGAGAGAGATCAAATAGAGAAGAATTACACAAAGCAAAAAAAAAAATCAATCTTATCCCTACCAGCCTCTTTCCCTAAAGTAGCCATTGCTAACAGATGGTCAAATATTCTCCCAAATATGTCTGCATTATAAACAATTATATTAGATATATATTTGACACATATGACACAGACTTATACAATGTTAACCATCCTAAGTCTACTCCTTTGTATAACACATTTTTCACTTGTCTTTATAGACTCGTCTGTATGTCTGCACAGACAGACTTTCTGCATAACTTTGCTAGTGGTTGCGCTGCATTGATGGAGATTTTCTGGTCAAACAAGAGACAAGAGACAAGTAAGGCAAAATGAAAATTTAGGATTAGATTATGATGGATCAAAACACAGTGGAGGAAATGAGCCATCTGTGGGAGTGACCCAAGAAACTGTTAGAAAATGTGTGACTAAAGAATTTGTGAAATACCCCAAAGCCAATCACAGTCTAACTGCAGGATTGCAGTTGTCTGTTTATGTGTCTATCTCTGCTAGACTGCCAACTAATTGAGGTCAGGGACTGTGTTTGCTAGTTGGATGCATGGGATACAATAGGCAATCAATACACGCTGATTGAATTGAATGAGTGAACATCAAACCTAAGTATGATCATGACCACAAAAGCATAAATGTATTGTGATTTTATTTGATATGTGATGTGTGTATATGTACGGTATGTGTGCATGTTGGTGAGTGAAGGCACATATGTATGTGGCCCACAGCAAGAGTGTGTAAGCCAGAGGACCATCTCTGATGTGGGTTCTTGCCTTTTACCTTGTTTGAGACAGGATTTTTTTGTTGTTTGTTCAGCACTGTGCATGACAGGCTAACTAGCCAATATGCTTCCATGGAGTCACATGTCTCTGCATCCTATCTTGCTGGAGGAGCATTGGGATGGAGGTAGAGCATTGGGATGGAGGTGTGAACATTGGAATGGAGGTGTGAGCATTGGAATGGAGGTGTGAACACTGGGATGGAGGTGTGAGCTATTGTGGCAGGCTTTTGTGAGTCCTGGTGGTTCAAGCTCAGATTATCATGTTTGCATAGCAAGCATTTTATTCACTGAGCCATCTTCCAGACCCCCCTCTCCTTCCCTCCTTCTCTTTCTTTGACTATTACAGTAGAAGGCAGAAAACTATGTACATCACCACAAATGTGACCTGAATTTTCCATACAGGCATGAACAATCATGCTGTCAAAGTTTGTGTTTCCATAAAAATTTTAGAAAGTCACCCAAACAACCTGAGTTGTATCATTATTGTGTAAGCACAAAGTTTAATAAGTTAATTTACTTCAAATTTTAAAATCCAAAACAAGTGTGTTCTTTGTGGCCAGCTTCCACCAGATACATGATTAGCAAATCTGAAATTAAATCAAATTATGCACATTTTGCAATACTTGTTAAGCATTTTTAAAATAAATATTCATCTTTTATTCAAGGTTGTTTTGCTTCTTCGTCTAAATACTAAAATTATCATTTGTTTTCCTTTTAATGAAATCATGCATTTCACCCATAGTTATAAATCTGCTTTTGTTGTAACTAAGCAAAACATGAGAGGGGTTGCTGGGTGCCGTCTGTCAGTACACTTCTCCACCCAGAGGAAAACACGGAGCAGTAAAGTAATAGCTGTGCCATTAGCTAGCAGAGGGATTAAACAACGGCTCCTAACCACACAATGCCGAAGAGATGCAATGCAAAGGCCCAGTGCAACAGCAGCACACAAAGCAAGTTTCTCAGCACTAAGAATCGAAAGGATGGCAAGTCAGTTGGGAACATTGTAAAAACAGGTAAGTACAGTGGCCTGTGTCTATCCTCCCAGAGAGAAGGTGGCTTTGCATTCCAGGTGATGAACACGGTCACGAAGAGTAAACCACACAGAGAGCAGGAAGAAGATGACTGAAGACAGTCACATTTCAGAAGAGCTAGAGTTTGGGGATATATTTAAGAGAAAAATCAAAGGCAACAAAAGGATGATAAATACATGTGATACTTGGAGCAAATTAAAGCCCAGTTTATGAGAAAATTGTGGCTGCATTTGAAATCCAAATGTCACTTCATTATTGTGAAAGAGACAGATGGGCCATGCTCCTTACTTTCTCCTCAGACATGTCTTGTAACCCACCTTTAAACATCCTAAATTCCTCTTTAGTATTTTTGACCCAAACATTACTAGTTAGCCTTGGTTTGAAGTATACTTTTTAAAACAAACAGCACACGGCAGCATGATGGGCTTCAAAGTTACAAGACGAGTACACACTTGAACGCTTCAGACTTTCCATTGAACAATTTCTGGTTTTGTGATATTGGAAATGAATTTCTATGTTGTTTATGACAGGACAATGCATTAGCTCCTGCCTTCAGGTTCCTGCCCTGCTTGAGTTCCTGTCCTGACTTTGTTCAGTGATGGACTATGATTTGGAAAGGTTAAGTTAAATCAACCCTTTCCTTCCCAACTTGCTTTTTGGTCATGGTGTTTCATCGCAGCAATAGAAACCCCAAATAAGACAGGGAACAAATCTGGAGATTGCCCTGTGCACATGCATGCACATGTGTGCTTACACACACACATACACCTGTGTGCGCGCGCACACACACACACACACACACACACACACACACATGCTCCTGCACACAAAGAACACAGATTTGATCCAGATTTCAGATAATTGGCAGTAATGTGACCTTATGAAAATTACTTCATGTTTAATTCTTGATTTTCTCATCTATTGGATAGAACTAATGAAAATCATTCCCTGTGTATTGTCTGTATTAGAAGTTCATTGGTTAAGAGTTTTCCTAGCTCTCACAGGACCAGGTTCTAATCTCAGGACAACATACCCAGCAGCTCACCTATAACTTCAGCTCCTGCAGATTTGATGCCCATCTTCTGTCCATACTCATGTACACACACACAATTTTTGAAAAACACTCCCATAATATTCATGCTACTTTTACTCCAATGGGCATATCTTACCCAGTCAGTCATTACTGTCGCTTACAGGGTTCACACCTGGGTAAGACTATTGATTACTTTCTCCTTCTGCAGCTCTGAGTAGACAGGAAGTGTCCTGTCTCGTACCAGCTTGATCTCTCTATGTCCTATGACTCAGGTATGTAGTGTCTTCAGCAATAGGGTCTTACCATCACGTTCTAGAGGGAAACCAAGAACAATGGTCATACTGTAATATTTGGGGGTGTCTGTGGGACCCCAGTGATCAGTAACTGAAAAAGAGGTAACTCTTGCTGAGCACTGGACTTTTTGTTTGGCATCTTATAGTGTCTGGAGTATATATTGTTTTCCCCTGCCCCCTTTTGTAGGGCAACACCATTTAAACTTCTTTTTTATATGTATGCCTTCAAGAAGCTTCTACGTTAGTAGGCTTCATTTTACTTTTTCAGAGGTCTTCAGTGTTACTTACTCCTCCCGTTACCCCCTACTGTGATCTGCCCTCCACCCCTCACCCCATTTAACCCACTGCATTATTCTCCCTCCCCTTCACACCACCTTTGCTCCATTCTTCTTCCCTTGAAATCTCTGCATGACCCCCCGCTAGTTTCCTGAATTCTGTGGGTATTCCATTTGAGCACACATATCTAAAGATTCAAAGCTAGCAACTACACATGAGACAGAACATGTGGCATTTATCTTTCCAGGTTTGGGTTACCTTACTCATCCATTTGCCTGAAAATCCATAAATGCTTTTTGCTTTATATTTTTATAGCTGAAAAATATCCCATTATGTGTATACCGTATTTTTATTATCCATTCATCATTGGATAGACATTTAGACTGTTTCTACTTCCTGGCTATTATGAATAGAACAGCAATGACTATGCATGAGCCAGTATCTCTGTAGTAGGATATAGAATCCTTGGGAATATGACCAGGAGTGATATAATTGTATCACCTGGTAGATCTATTTCTAGCTTTTTGAGGAGCATCCACACTGATTTCCATAGAGGGGCACCAGTCTGCATTTCCGCCAATAGTGAATAAGCATTCTTCTCGTTTCGCCATATCCAGCCATCTTTTTGATAATTGTATTTTTCATCATAGCCATTCTGACTGGAGTAACCAACCACTTTCTAATTGGATTTAAAACTAGCTCCATAAAAATGGAACTCATGCCTGGTACAGTTAACAGGGCCAAAACTGGCAGCTGACTAGGGCATCGTCCCTGTGAAAGAACCTAATACTATCATCCTGCTAAGTGGACAAACTGTTAAACTTCTCCCTAAGTTCTTATCTTTATACCCACAGGTTAGTGCACCACTCATCAGAGAAGCTTCTTTTTTGCAGTAGATAGTAATTAAAACATAGACCCACAACTAGTTAACAAACAGAGAATAAGAGCCTATGGCATGCTCCATTCTAAATGGGACATCCAAATCACATCCTGTGGTAGTTTGGATGAGAATCACTCTCATAGGCACATATATTCGTCCTCGGTTTGGGGAACTGTTTGGGAAGGGTAAGGAGGTGTGACCTTGCTGGGAGAGAAATGTCACTGGCAGCAGGCTTTGAGATTCAAAAGACTAGCACTATTCCCAGTGCCCTCTCTGCCTCCTGCATGTGAGGCAGATGTGAGCTCTCAGCTGCTGCTCCAGCACCATGCCTGCTTGCCTGCTGCCACGCTCCCTGACATGATGGTAGGAACTCATAGTCCTCAGGAACTGTAAAAGCACCAAATAAACCCTTCTTTCTGTAATTGCCTTGATCATGGTGTTTTATTGCACTCTTCCTAACAAGGTTCAAAGATCATAGCCAAAGAAAGGCTAGAAAGGCTGAAGGTAGTAGATGCCTGCAAGTGTAATAGTGTTTGCTATACATGACAGTACAGTGACACTCAGGAACTCACGAGAACTGCATGCACACCCCTGCACAAGCTCAAGCCTGTCCAAATCCCAGCATGGAGGGCAGGGGGCAATGGGTCATGAAGTTCCACCGCTAGCTGAGCTATTGGCCAATGATAGCTTCTGGGGGGATGGAGAGTCAGCTTTCTTTAGAAATGTGGCTCCTGAGAGGCTTCTCATGTCCAGTAGATGGTCCTACACCCATGTGCAATACAACAGCATTAAGTGGATTCTGTGAGTTAAAAGTAAAAAAGAAGTACATGAAGTTGGGAAGGAAAAGTGGTAAGAGGTATAGAAGGGGAATTATAGGAGGGGGTGGGGGTGGATTTGGTCAAAACATATTAAATGCATACATGTATGAAGTTATGAAATAATAACAAAAGGTAATGGTTAAAATTTTGTTTTAATAACAAATCTCAAAAATACTAAATTTTAACTTATTTTCAATATTTTATTTATTTATTTATTATTTTACATCCCAACCACAGTTTCCCTTACCTCCACCCTTCCCATTCCCTCCTCAATTCCCCTCCACCACCTCCCATTCACTCCTCCTCTGTTTCTGTCCAGAAAGGGGCAGGCCTCCCATGGGTATCAATGGATCTTGGCATATCAAGTTGTGGAAAGACTAGGCACCTCCCCTTATATTAAGGCAATCCAGTATGAGGAATCGGTTCCCAAGAGCCAGCCACAGCATTAAGGCCATCCCTTGCTCCCACTGTTAGGAGCCCACAAGGAGACAAAACTACTGTCAAATCTATGCAGAGGGCCTAGGCTGGTCCCAGGCAGACTCCCTGGTTGTCGGTTCAGACTCTGAGTTCCTATGAGCTCAGGTTCATTGTTTCTGTGGGTTTTCTTATAATGTCCTTGACCCCGTTGGTTCGTACAATCCTTCCTCTCTTCAGCAGGATTCCCCAAGTTCATCCTAATGTTTGGCTGTGGGTCTCTGTATCTGTTTCCATCAGTTACTGGATGAAGGCTCTCTGACAACCATTGGGGTAGTCACTAATCTGATCACAGGAGAAGGCCAGTCCAGGCTATGCATCCACTACTGACAGTAGTCTTAGCTGGGGTCATCCTTGTAGATTCATTTTAACTTTTAATAAAGAACTTCACAAAACTTTAAAATATATAGGTCATTGACAACTAAAATAAAATAAACCTTTAAAAAATGTAAAGTTTGCCTGGTGGTGGTAACACATGCCTCTGATCCCAGCACTCGGGAGGCAGAGCCAGGTGGATCTCTGTGATTTCAAGGACAGCCTGATCTACAGTGTGAGATCCAGGACAGGCATGAAAACTACATAGGGAAACCCTGTCTCAAAAAACCAACAACAACAACAAAAAATGTAAAATTCATTGGATTGTCAAGATTAAATGCATTAATGCGCATAAAGCACTTTTTAAAAGGTATACCTCTGAGATACTCAGTGAATGCTAATATTTTACTGTCAGTTTCTCAAGCTCTTATGAGCTGTCTTCACTACTTTTCTATTGTTGTGAAAAAACACCATGACCAAGGCAACTTACAGAAGAGAGTGTTCGATGGAAGCTTATGGATTCAGAGGTTTAGAGTCCATCATGGCTCTGGAGCAGTAGCTGAGAGCTTACATCTTGATCCACAAGTAGGAACTAAAGAGGACAACATCATGACCAAGGTAACCTATAAAAGGAAGGGTTTATTTGGGACATACAGTTCCAGAGAGATAGAAATCCATCACCACCAGCTTACCTCTAATCCACAAGGACAAGACATGCAGAGAGAAAAAGCTAACTCAAGCCTACCCCCTCCAACAAAGCCACACCTCCTAAACCCTACCAAACAGTTCCAACAACTGGGGACCAGGCATTCATATATATTAGTCCCTGGGGGTCATTCTTATTCAAACACCACATGAGCCCACCAAGATCACAGACACAATTAGTCACTACCCTTAAGAACTAAATACCAGACTGAGCAGTGGTAGCCCATGCCTTTAATCCCAGCACTCAGGAGGCAGAGACAGGCAGATCTCTTTGAGTCAAGGCCTGTCTGGTCTATAGAGTGAGTTCCAGGATAACCAAGGCTACACAGAAAAACCAAAAAAGAAAACAAACAAACAAACCACAACAACAACAACAGCAAAAACCTGGATTCCACTACCCTGCTGCTGACAGTTTCATCCCAAAAGAACTCATCATGCTCAGCTGTGGCATGGGCAGCAAGGTGTTAAAGAAAGTGTCCTTACTCCCTCTTCTTTTAGTATTTACTTTTGTGTCTCAAGAAGAGAAAAATCTGTCCCTGATCTACATTCTCCTCTACTTTCTTTTGTGTGTAGCTTTCAAGATAATAACTAAAGTACTGTGAATATGTGTGGCTCCCACTGGATAATAAATAAAGCTGTTTTGGCCTATGGCAAGAAAGCTTAATAGCCAAGTGGGAAATCCAAGCAGAGAGACAGAGAGAAGGGTGGAGTCGAGAGAGATTCAAGCTGCCTTTCAAGGAGCCACATGTAATGAGACACAGGCAATACATAGATTAATAGAAATGGGTTAAGTTATGTTATAAGAGCTAGCTAGCAAGAAGCTTGAGCCATAGGCCATACAGTTTGTAATTAATATTAAGCCTCTGAGTGATTATTTTATAAGCGGCTGTGGGACCACGGGTGAGAGAGATTTGTCCAGACTGCTGGACAAGGCAGGACTGGAGAAATGTCCATCTACACTAAAGGAACGAATTAACAAAAGGAAGTTTCTTCCCTTGTTCTTCGTCATAACTTAACTTGAGCGTCAGCAGAAATGGGCCCTAAAATGAGGATTCGAGTGCAAGCAGCGCCCTTAGGTAGTGATCCAGAAACACCGGTGTGGATGGGGGAGAAAGGTTGAGAAGAGAGTGCAGCCTCGGGAGGGTAAGTGATGTTAAGTTACAAGGACAAAATCTGTGAACAAGAGAGAATGTGCACCTCAGAGTCCTTCCTCCTGGGGGAGGAGGGAGAGAGGAAATTTATATCCCGAGTCTTCTCCATCACTGGTGAGGCAGAGGGGTGGGTGAACAGAGGAGATTCAGTACCCAGCACTGCAGGCTCCTGAGGCAGAAGAGCGAGCAGCATCCAATGGCTAACTGCGGGAAGGGCAGTGCGAAGCCAGGCTGTGAGCAGGGTGTGGGGCTCATCGTCTGCAGCCGCTTTTCTGGAGCCCGGAGCAGAAATGGAGGACAGCAAGATCAATGTCAGCATTTCTCCTGAAAAGAACATTGCTTCACCAAAATAAACCGGGAAGCTTCTTCAGAGTTGTAAAGTAATAAATTACAGCTTTCTATACGATGGTATATAATGGACCCAGAGAGGAAAAGAAAAACAAGTTTTAGGCCACCAAGGCAATATACTGGTTTTTTGTTGTTTTTTTTTTTTTTTTTTTTTTTTTTTTTTTTTTGTCTCCAAAAAAAATTATAGCTTAAAATTTTGGTTGTTAAAGCATCTTCACAGCAATAACATCTGGACAAGAAAAATGTGTACTTAAAGCCGGGCGTTGGTGGCGCACGCCTTTAATCCCAGCACTCGGGAGGCAGAGGCAGGCGGATCTCTGTGAGTTCGAGGCCAGCCTGGGCTACCAAGTGAGTTCCAGGAAAGGCGCAAAGCTACACAGAGAAACCCTGTCTCGAAAAACCAAAAAAAAAAAAAAAAAAAAAAAAAAAAAAAATGTGTACTTAAAGGGCAAGTAATAGCATCAAATACAAGAATAAAAGTGAACTATTATCCTTCAACCTCTGCATGAGTCCTTACAAGGGAGCTAGTGTTATCCTGTAGCATTTAGTTAAAACTTAGGAGGGCCTTGAGCTTGAGTGGAGGAAGGGAAGTAGAAAATCACACAAGTATTCCTGGTGTTTATGACTTAGGTAATAATAGAAATCACAGACATTTTCAGAACATTACAGTTGCAGCATGGCCTTTGATGTGATAGCCCAACACTCATTAGTTATTCTCAGCTACCATCCTCATCGCACCTGTCACCAGATCACTCAGTGCATAGAGAAGAAACACACCAAAGAGATATCTGCTCATGCTCATCAGATGCCATGCTCAGCATTATTCACAGTAGCCAAGATATGAAATCAACCTTAGTACCCATCAGTGGGTGAAAAGATTGTGTGTGTGTGTGTGTGTGTGTGTGTGTGTGTGTGTGTGCATAGAACACCATTCAAACTTAAAGGAAATTTTGACATTTTATACAGTTAATAGAAACCAAGTACATGATGCTAAGTAAAATAAGCTAGGGAGCTATGCATTATAACACCTCATTGTATTTTAAATCTAAAGATCCAAGCTCACTGGATCAGAGAGTAAATGGATGGTGACAGCAATGATAAAATGGGGAGGTGCTGCTCAAAGAACCCAAATTTTTCAGGTGAAAGGAATGAACACATTCTAGAAGTCTAACTTTTTTTTCTGGAAAGAAGCTCATGTGTCACACACTGTCCACTATGCCACACATTTCTTTTCTGATTTAACAGCCATATAAATGTGATTGGTTTCACACACTTATATTTCTCTAAGATTTTAACAGCTATATCAATATGATAGATGTCTTTTGGAATTTTACTATTTTATTCTTTTCAACTATTATTCTGAGATGAAATCCACACTCTTACCAGACTGCCAGAGGGATCCATAATGAAGTAACAGATGACTATGCATGTATACACACACACACACACACACACACACACACACACACACTCACACTCACACACACATACACACACACACTCACACATACCCGCAAGCATGCAAACATCTATCAAAGACCTTTCTTCCTTGTTGTTGTCGTCCTTGCTGGATCTAGTGACTCTTCTTAATTCCCTTACCTGTACCATGAAGATGTTCTCCTTTCCTTTCTGTATCAACCACATCAGTTACATACTTTGCCTTTCTGTAAGGAAATACCAAACCATCAAACTGGCCAAACTATTTCAACAGATCATAGTTTAAAGTTTATTTTGGAGAATAATTATAGGTTATATTTTTGTGTTTCTAGTTAGACTAAGATAGTTAACAGCCTGGGAATGGGGTCTCAGCTCACCAGCTTTAAGTTTCTACTACACCATTTTACTATGCAAGTGACAAAAAAATTATTAACACCCACAAGTCAGGTTCAAGCTACCTGAAGACGTAGCTAACTGGTCTATCTACTTTAAATGGCCACATTGCGGACAAGATAATAATAGCAATTGCTAATAATTAGTAATTTCCTATAGTGGGAAGCTGTTAACACTTTCTGGAAAAGAACATTCCAAAAATTTATATGGCAGAGAAGCTTAACTTTTTTCTACATAGTGTATTATGTTGTTGAACTCAAGGGTTGTTATTTATGATTATTGCATCCAAAAAGTCAACACAAAACACTGATCTCATAAGCCTGTAGTTGACTAGTATTAAATGACTTACTCCTTTATGCTGTCTAGGTGAAAACTTCACAAACACAAAGCAAAAGAGAACAGCAGCCATGCCAAAGTATGCTAAAAGAGCAGATGCCTGCATTTAACTTAACAATAGGGAGAGAGTCTCACTGCTGTGGTTCCTATTTTATTCCCCAAGCAAGCTCTTATTTATAGGATGTGAGGTTCCTCCTCTATATCACTTTATAGCACATCAATCCCCACCCCAAGTAATCTGTGGAGGTGGAGGTGGCAGGAAGAGAGGGAGGGGAGGCTCTGAAGGCAAATACCTTCTCAATGGCCAAGAAATAAATGGTCTGAAATGTTTTGTTTCTTTTTTTTTTTAACTTTACTTAACAACTGTGGAAGAAAAGGAAGCATCAGTGTACATTGTGGAATTTCAGAAAAGGAAAAGTCAGTCTACCTATTCACTAGTCAATAGCTGAGAATCACATCTTATGTTAGGCACTGTCTGAAAGGCACTGGGGGAAAGGGCTGTTTTGGGGACTGGGATCTATGATGG
This sequence comes from Peromyscus leucopus, assembly GCF_004664715.2. Taxonomy (NCBI): domain Eukaryota; kingdom Metazoa; phylum Chordata; class Mammalia; order Rodentia; family Cricetidae; genus Peromyscus; species Peromyscus leucopus. The sequence continues at coordinate 89,876,849 of NC_051070.1, read as the reverse complement.
ATGTGTACATGCATATACACCCATGCAAGCATTCAGAAACCAGGGGACACTGAGTGTCTTCTTCTCTCACTCTCCATGTGTGTTTTTTCTCTATTTTAAAAAAAAGATGTATTTTATTTTAGAGTCTAAGTGTTTTGCCTGCATGTATGTCTGCACCACTTCTGTGTCCGGTGTCTGTGGAAGCCAGAGGAGGTTGTCTGATCTTCTGGAACTGAAGTTACAGACAATTGTGAGCCGCCATAATGTAGGTATTGGGAACTGAATCAATGTCCTCTAAAGGAGCAGTCACTGTTCTTAACCACTGAGCCATCCCTCCAGCCCCAAGATCTCTATTTTTAAACTAATGTAAGGCCTGCCCAGTACTTAGACACTAAACACACATAAAGGAAACCAAAAGAAACAAAACAAAAGACAGTGCTACAGAGATTACAAGTGTGCATGCCCAATGGATGAAGAAAGTGTGTGAATGAATGAAGTGTGCATGCCCAATGAGTGAAGAAAGTGTGTGAATGAATGAAGTGTGCATGCCCAATGGATGAAGAAAGTGTGTGAATGAATGAAGTGTGCATGCCCAATGAGTGAAGAAAGTGTGTGAATGAATGAAGTGTGCATGCCCAATGAGTGAAAAAAGTGTGTGAATGAATGAAGTGTGCATGCCCAATGAGTGAAGAAAGTGTGTGAATGAAGTGTGCATGCCCAATGAGTGAAGAAAGTGTGTGAATGAATGAAGTGTGCATGCCCAATGAGTGAAGAAAGTGTGTGAATGAATGAAGTGTGCATGCCCAATGAGTGAAGAAAGTGTGTGAATGAATGAAGTGTGCATGCCCAATGAGTGAAGTGTGTGAATGAATGAAGTGTGCATGCCCAATGAGTGAAGAAAGTGTGTGAATGAATGAAGTGTGCATGTCCAATGAGTGAAGAAAGTGTGTGAGTGAATGAAGTGTGCATGCCCAATGAGTGAAGAAAAGAGAGGGGCAGGGGAGCTCAGCTGTGAAGTTCTCGCCTTGCATGCATGAGTACCTTAGTTTGATCTCCAAAACTCCCTTTAAAAAGCTAGGCATGGTGCTGCACACCTATAATCTCAGTGCTGAGGGAGCAGAGACAGATGAATCTCAAGGGCTCCCCTGAGCAGACAGCCTAGCCTACTTGGTGAGTCCCATGTTCAGTAAGAGATCCCGACTCAAAAAAATAAGGTGGTTGCCTCCTGAGGAACAGCAGCTGAGGATGTCTTCAGGTCTCCACATGCACGTATATTCACACATGCACACATGTGTACATAAACAAACACACAAAAGTAACATTTCAATCATTTCATCTTTCACCAAGTACTTGCTACACAGGTGTTGGGTATGACATCAGGGACCAAGTCTAAACAAGAGGAATTACCGTTGCAAGAATATTCAAGAAAGAAAAACAGTATCCTAAGAAGTGGGTCTTTAAATCATCGTCACCACCAGAAATCTGTCAGCAAAGCACAGACTATGGGAAACACTGTGGAACCAAACAACAACAACAAAGCCCACAGCATTCTTTAAAACAGCAAACTGCAAAGGGAAAAAGAAATGGAAACGGAGATGAACCTCTAAATTAGAAATTACTGTGAGCGTGGTGGGTGGCTGGAAGTGTAACCCCAGTACTCAAAAGGTCAAGGCAGAAAGATTGCTATGAATCCTGGGCCATTCTAGACTACTGTGTGAATCCTTGTCTCAAAAAAAATTGTAGGGAGCTAGAGAGATTACTCAGTGAGTGGGTAAAATGCTTCTCACTCAAGCATGGTGACGAGTCTAATCCCTGAACCCATATAAAGGCAGACATGGTAACATATCATCCCAGGGTTCCTAAAGTAAGATAGACAGTGGAATCAGGACAGTCTCCAGCAGCTTGTGAAGTGGCAGACAACAGAGACTTTATCTCAAACAAGGTGGAAAGTAAGGAACAACACCCAGATAAGTCTTCTGTATGGCTATACAGGCACGCGCGGGCGCACACACACACACACACACACACACACACATACATTATACAAACATGAATCATATATACACACACAAAGATTCATTTTCACAAAAGAAGGAACTCCAAAACTAGATAGATAATAGATAGATGGTAGATAGATAGATAGATAGATAGATAGATAGATAGATAGATAGATAGACTTGAAAGCCAAGACTATTAATTATAATGTATTATGATCTTTCCAAGGTCATGATTTAAACAAAGGGCTTTTTAATATTATATGTACAAGCAAATTGGAAAACTGAGCACTGTTGATGTTAAAGAATCACTGCTATTACTTTAAGTAAGAGTCCTTAAATTATATTTGGATGACACAGTAGTATGTCTGGAACTTGCATTAGAATAAGAAGGAGCCGGAAGAGGGTATGGATGAATTGGAATAGCTATCAATGGGTCTTACTGGGCCGGAGGAGACTGTCTATTATTTAGTGAATGTTGATATGATCTGGTTATTTTTTTAACCACCAGGAGAGAGTGGGCAGAATTCTGAAAGGTCACTAAAGCATACAGTTCTCTGGCTAAAAAGGAGCTCAAATTCAGGAAGAAACTGAGCTATTGCAGGAAAGAAAATTCTCCTCTTTGCACTTTCTCTTCTATCTGTACAGTGTGGGCAAGACCCACTTCTCATTCCTGCTGCTTCTGAATCTCCTTCCAGCCATGGTGTAAGGCTTGCCCCAGCCCAGCTATTCTTACCTGTGTGCCCCTGCAGGCCAGCCAGAATGCCTTCGTTAAATGTCCCACCGAGCTAGAGTATAGCTGGAAGCCCCTTGGAAGCACCATCCACCTTGACTTCATCAGCCTGAGCTTACTGTTCACCAGGCTAGACTTAAGACATAGATCAGCACATACATTCAAGACATAGGACCAAAAGTATGGATGGAGGAGAGATCTTAGCAGCTCATTACTAACAAACAGGGGATGGTGATAATTCACTAGAGCTGCTTGAAGTGTGTAGCAATCTGGAACCTTGTGGATATCAAGAAAAATGACTGGTCCCCTCTTTTTCTGAGCTTTGCTTTTTCTGGGACACCCTTTCCCATATGTCTTCATCTTTTCTGTCACCCTGGTCTGCACCATAATTCCAAGTTCTCCAGGATTTGGCAACCAAGTCTGCCCTGGGAAGAACACACAGGAAGAAATAGCAATGAGATGCCATTGAATTTCTACCAAATTGGTAAAATGTTTTAAATAATTATGCCGAGTGTATGTAAAGGTTCTGAGAAAGGACTGTCACGTCCTGTTGGTTGGAATGGGGATAAATACGTACCCCTTCAATGAAGGGCATTTTGTCAGTTTGTATCTAAAGCTTTTAAAATATAGATATCACTCGTCATAGTAATTCTACTTCTGGGAATTTGTCCTACGGGAATTAGCTATGCATAGAATTCATGTGTGAGAATGTTCCTGATGGAACTATTGCAGAAAAAAATTATAAATAACTTAAATATCCAAAAGCAAAGGACTATTTAACTCATGTTGAAGACATACAGTAAACTTCTAGAGACATTAAAAATGTGTCTTATTAGCATATTTAAGACATAGAAAAATGTTCATGCTGTGTCAAATGAAAAAGATTATAGAGATGCACATATCATCTATGCCAATCTTTTAAAGACATAGAAAGAACAGACACCAAAGAATTGCCAGAGATTTGGAGAAAATAAAATTATGAGAAGTTTTAATTTTCTTCTCTCTACTTTTCAAAATAATCATCAACTAATTTTTAATCATAAAAGAAAACAGTTGACCTTGATCCCGAAAACAAGCAGAATAAGAAGTTTGACCAGTGGCCAGTGGTCAGTGACTTCTGTGGAAATTCTCCCTGAGTGTTCACTACTCTGTGACTGGGAAGAGGAGCATGTTGGCTCGCACAAAGTTGAGACATTTGCCTGCTGATACACAGTTAACCGCTGAGCCAGCTTGGGAGTTTAGAGCCCTTATCTAAAATACACTTGTCCCCATAAATCCCAGAATAAGATTTCAGCTTGCATTGTTTAGTCCAAAAAATGATTTCTTCTCTAGAAAAAGAACCAGGTAGTGGCCTAGAAAGGTGAATCTACTTATCAACAGTATAGATGCCTGAAGAAAATGCTTTTGATTATGTCAGACTGTACCCTATTGGAAAGATTCTTAGATGATTTTCTCTTCACAGCTAGGGAATTCTTCAGTTGCCTTTTCCTGGCCAACTTCACCCTTTAAAGGTATTGTATCACTCTAGCCACACCCATTATTCTTTGCTGAAGACTTGGCATTTCAGCTGGCTTACAGAAGGCACTTGTGTATGCTAACTGACTGGATGACAGAGATCCTCAAGAAGGGGATCGTGTCCTTTAGGTAAGCATTGTTCCTGTGCCACTCACATGTTTCCAGGGTGGAAAGTTTCCAGACAAGTGTGCTTGGCTAACTAGTAAATGAATTCTATTGCCTTTCACTTTTTCTAGACAAGAGAGTTATCTTTTTAGTCTTCCTGAATAGGGTACCTGTTTACTTCATCCTTGTCCCCATGTAGGTTCTATAGGTATTGGGGACTGACATCCATTTTGAAATGATGACATCAGATTTGCAGCTCATACACCTGGCCGAATCCACCATGAATCGCTACAGAAGTGGGTGGTTATAAAGTACTTTGTTTGGTTTCTGTATTCCAAAGCTTTTTTTTTTTTTCCTTCTAAAATAAACCTCCCCACCCTCTCTGAGAGCAAAACTGCTCATTCTGCTAACTGGGTCACTTGCCAGAGAGCCAAGATTCTGTCTGTTTTTTCTCTGGCCTTGTGTAGGGCCAAACCCCAGTTAGTTGGGCTCTAAAGACTTGCCAAGGCTCTCTATTAATGTTAGTTCCTACAAATTCCCCATTCAGTGTTCTCTTACAGCCACCTAGCTCTTCCACCTCTGCAGGCAAACTGCCAGAGCGTCTATGGAAAGTTTGAGGCAGTCCCTAGCCTAAGCAGGCACCTGGATCCCTGGGCAAGAGAAGGTCAAGTTTACAGCTGCCATTCCCTGCTGAAGGTAGGCGTGGGGGAGAAACACTGTAAATGGACACTGCAGATTCAGCATGCTTGGGCACTCAGCAAGTTCCCAACGCCAAAGACAACCCTGGCAGAATTGAGTACCGCTGATTTCTATAAGTTTACATAGGGGCCAGTTAACTGATATGATGTTCTGATCCAGAAGAAGAAACTAAAGAAACATTACTCAAGAGGCAAGAGGGAAGTAGCACTCTTTTGAAAAATTGGGTACTGGGAGCAATCAGACAAATTCATCATGATTATTCATTTGTTTAGCAGACACATGAATATGATTAGCATGAATAGAAATATAAACAAGCATATGGATTTAACAGATATAGTAAAGTATAAAATACATAGAAGTAGAAAGTTCGATATACACCACCTAGTAAACATTTATAAACCAGCAAGCACCTTCCTTGGTCAAGAAACAGGACCTTTATTGGCACTCCAGAGGCTCCCTTCATATCCTCAAGTTTTTAGTTATTTCAAAATTTTTAAATTGTTTAGATCCAGCTTCTTTTGCATAACCTGTATTTGTGAGACTCATTCATGCTATTATATATTTCAGTAGCTAGTCATCTTAGTGATGTATTTCATTTTGTGAATATGCCATCACTTGACTATGAGTTCCTCTGATAATGGTTATTCACACAATTGCCAATTTAGGACTGTAACAAATTTCGCCACTGTCAACCTTTATAGTGTATGACTCTTAGTGACTACAGATACACATTTCAGTTGGGTTCATAGGTAGGCATGCAATTGATGGATCATAAGTAATACAGATACCCAACCTTAATAGACACTGCTAAGCGGTTCTCCAAATTCTTAACCCGATTTACACCTCACCAGTGGTACTGATTTGCTCATCTTTAGGGGGTGTTTGTTTGTTTGTTGTTTGTTTTTTCATGTGATTTGTGAGTCCAGGCTCAGCAATGAACCTCTTAACCAGCTACATGAACTTGTTCATGTCATATTGCCTCCAGGAACTTTTGCATCTTTATGATGAGATGGGGATTAAAGGCATTGATTTCATGGATGTTATGAGAACTAACTGGCATGGATGCTTAACTTAGTACTGCATCTGGCTGGCGAAGTACAACAGTCCTAAGTAATTAGTTAAAGACACACACACACATGTTGGGCAAAACCAGTTCAAGTCCTTGTGCAGTACACCATCAAGATCTGTCCACCACAGCCTTGTGAACCACAAAAGTTTGAGGAACTCTGAAATCCCTTCCTCTTATTCTTTGCTCCCTTAAGTTGCTTAACTCCTGCTCTTAGCTCTTAACGCTAATATTTTTGGGCAGGCTCCACCGAGGAGTTTAACCAACTGCCAAGTTAAATAATGGGGAGGATCCTAAGCCTCTTCCCAGGGCGCAAATCCATATCTTTCGACTACATAGGGCCTGTCACTCACCAAAACGCCTTTTTATTTCCTGTATGTATACATATATGTATCTATAATGCATTTAAAATATGTCATAGTTGTTGTTCATAAATTATTATTTCCTTTGGATTGCACAACAAAATCAAGTCTTAAGAAAACTCAGGTGTAAAAGGAATGTTCCTTTACTGCGCCTGGAAAAATGGCACGTCCGCTTGCAGAGAGTTGTGCCAAGTATCGGATTCGACTTCTAATCAAATGGCATTTCTAGAATGTCGATAGAATATACACACGCATGCATACACTCGATATGCATGCATATGCATATATACGATATGCATATATATGTTTGTGATTATATATGCATCCAGGGCAGAGATGAGAGTGCACCAAACCTGCAGTAGAGACTACAGAGCTGCACTTGGGGGAGATTCCCTCTGGCCTGGGAGTGCCTACACTGCCCAGATTTCTGAAGACAAGAGAATGTCTTCCGCTGTGATCACCAAGGTGTTGGAAGGATCCTGGAAATCCACATAGGTTTGTATCACTGCCCCGCCCCACTATCTGCCTCCCGCCTGAAAGCCTGGAGAGCACTGGCTAACAGGCATGGCTCCTGGTCTGAGGTGAAAACTGTCGGTGGGTATACTGAAATTTGCAGGGCAGCCCCTGGATGCTCTAAGCGCTGCTAAACAGCTGCTGGGTGCAGAGGGCCGGGCGTTGTGCCACTCTAACTGGGCGCTGTAGCACCCAAAGCGTGCGAGCAGTTAGAGACCGCAGCCCAGGCCCAAGGCTAAGGGACACCTGGAACCCGGGAGCTCTCTGGTTACTTGTGCCCTGCCTTGCTGGGCCAGGGTGTCCAGGGCTCTTTGTCTCTGAGACCGAGAACAAACGCTCACGAAGGCGGAGGCCCCTGCGCCTTGAACAAGCCCGCCAGCAAGCCTGCTCAAATGTTTTCAATAAGATGCTTCCTGGGGTGAAAAGGAGGATAGCAGAACAATTTCCTTCAAAAGTTGATGTATTTTAAGCAGCGGTTAGAACTGCTCACTACATAAATCATATTTTAAATGGAGGGAAGGGAAAGGAGTGGGCACTAGGGAGAGAAAACTGAAAGTTTTTAAGGTTCGGGTTCGCTCTCTTCTCTCAATTACCTCTAAATAAATCCGAGAGGGGAGCAGGGATGGCATCAAATCTGCCCAGCACACATCCCCAAACTCAGCCTGCCCCCCAGAGTGCACTGCCCTAGCGTGAGGTAACTTATCACGACCTATTATGTTTTGCAGTCATTGGAGAAAATAACAATTAAATTAACAATTTAAAAAATAAGTGTCCCTGGTTGTCCAGAACCAAGAGACACCAGCCACCTAGACTAGAATTGCAGCACCTTTTCGGGGCCGAAATGCTTTCTTTCCAGGCGCCAGAAGCGGTGTGAATGTGTGAGCTTCCATATAAGAAAGGGGTTCTCCTCTGAGGTTGTCTGCATTCCGGGAAGGCATCTGCTAAGTAATTTGTCCTAAAGTGTAGGCGATTTCTGGCATTGATTTTTTTTTTCTTAAACAGAAGTCATTATTACAGTGGTTCGAGTTAGTAACCATAAAATGGCAGAGGGAAGGGGCGTGGGGACAGGCGAAGCCCTTGTATGGCCAGTCATATTTAAAATGCTTCCTACCAGAGAAGCTCCTGTAAAATCAATAGGCAGCTGCCAGCTGTGCTTAAGCCTGCGATTTCAATTAAAGCACTGCTTTTGGTCTTTGGAGTTGGGCACACATCCCTAGTCAGTAGTGTGCACATCATATCCCTTGGCCCGGGTGTGGCATCAAATGGTTTGGGATTGCAGAGTTCGAGGCTAGGGCAGGTCCCACAGAGCGAGAGAAGTGCTGTGCTTCGGCCCGGTTGTGAAAAACGGCAAGTGTTGGGGTCCAGACGAGCTCCAGGCATCACTCTGGGGTTTCCTTAGTAGTGCCCAAGCCAAGACCAGATGACAATGGAGCAAGAGTCTCGTTTTTGCATCAGCCAGGAGCTGAGTCCTTCCGCTGGACAAAACCCTGTTGGCCCAAGGGCTGTGCGTGGTGGGCTCGGCTCGTCCACTGGCCCGCAGGCCTGCTGGGTCCCCGTGATTGTTTCTCCCCACCCTCATCCCCCCCACACACCTCCTGCCATGAATAGGCCTTTCAGAAGTCCAGACTATAGAGCCCCTTCTGGTCAGGTATCTGCAGCCTGTCTCTCAGTCTCTTGCTCTCTTGGTACCAACAATGGAGCTTGTGAGCAGTCTGGATTTGAAAAGCGGTAAACCTAGAAAGTCACCCTTCCTTGAGAAACTACCCGTTCAAAGGAAAGGTTTTTTAAGTAGGAAGTTTCCCAAAACTAAAGTTTTTCTGGCATGGAACAGCATGCTTAATCAATGTGATTAGACCTACGACCTCCTGTAGAGCTCATTTGGAGATCCTCCCTATGCTGAAAACCTGTGGGTTAAAAAAGGTCAACCCTAATCTCATAAAATCCTCTCCATCAACTCTGTAAAATTCTGAACATTTAATTTCTATAGTGTCTCAGCCTTCCTAAAAGGAAATCAGCCCTTTAAAAACTGGTATGTCCTGGGGAAATGGATTTGGAGGTTTTGGGGGGCAAGGAATGAGAGTCTCAGCACCCCCTCCACCATGCATGACATTTCCCCAGTCTTCTATTATTCTTCCTGAAATCATCTCGTTTACAGAAAATATTTGTTTGCACTATTAGTTGGTACTGGAGTTAATTACTCAATGTGTTAACGTGAAGTAATATGTATAAAAGTAGGATCAGTGTTTATTGTGTGGGTGAGCTGTTGAGCAGTGCTTGAATAAACTGCAATTAGGGTTAGATAGAGATTAATTAACATGTGAGTGGCAAGGTGTAAAATAGTTTCCAACCCTCCACTTCAATATAATCTGCAGGCAAGGGAAGAAGTTTGTGGAAGCTAATTAAATACTTTCATGAAAGCCAGTGTATTCACCCAACATTTGGAATGAAAGGCACATTAAGGGCAACTTGTTTTTACCCAAATGTTTTCTTTCTGTGGAGGTAGCACTGCTTTGTGATGCTGGGGAGAGAGAGAGATGGTTTATGCGGCCACAAAAAGCTGGAGGGATGGCAAGGCAGGTCCCCGGGAAGCCCTTGGGAGCCTTTCAGCCCGATGGAGTGTTCATACCAGCATGTCTTTCAGCTGCTGCGGAGACGGACAATTGCCCACTTTGGGGAAAGGTTTGGGGGTGCGATGCTGCTGAAGAGCAGGATTCCACAGGAAAGTCGGGGTGGAAATTCAGGTTGGAGAGGCTGCAGGTGCACTGATAATACTTTGGTGCTGGGGTGAGTGGGTCGTTTCAGATCTGGTGGGAGAGGAGGGTCATCTATAAGCTCATCATTTACATAAAGATGGGGGACATTGGGTGTGGAGTGAAGTCTCTGTGAAACGTCTTAAACTAAACGGACTGTATGAAAATATTCTTCCTCAGTTGGGCAAGACTCTAGCTTTTGATATCTGAAAGCTTCAGATCTCTCTCTCTCCCTTCTCTCTCTCTCTCTCTCTCTCTCTCTCTCTCTCTCTCTCTCTCTCTCTCGTGTGTGTGTGTGTGTGTGTGTGTGTGTGTGTGTGTGTGTGTGTGTAATATTAACAGAACAGACATAGTTGCTGAATTTAGGGGCAATTTCAGAGTTTGACAGTATGAGATTATTAGTCTACCATAGGCCACTTGCACTGCCGTTTCTCTTGAAGACCTGTATTTGTGTGCCCCCCACCCACCTTGTTTCCCTACTACATTTTTCCTTTTTTTTTTTTTCCTCTATCTGCCACATCGGCACCTTGTCTGAAATGGCCATCAGAGGAGCCACAGTTGGATAGGTGGGTGGGTGGGAGGAAAGAGACGTTCGCAGAGGAAAGGGGATGTTGTTTGTCAGCAGTCTAAACTAGAGCTTTGCTCCTTGGACCCTTCACGGGCAGTTTTCCCCGGGGCGGGTGGTAGTGCTGAGGCGCCTGGGGTCAGATGGGTAAGCTGCGGCAGAGTCTGCCCGGAACAGAGGAGGAGAGGGTTCGCCTTCGCGGCACTTTCCCTGGCTCCGCTGATGGTGTATCTCTGGAGATGGAATTGACTATCAAACCTCAACCCTGTTTGCTCATATTATACCCACCGTAATCCTCTTAAACTGCCGTTGCGGCTACAAAGCTCTTGGTCTTGCAAAAGCCGGCTGGCAAGATATAATTGTCCCACGAACAAAAACAGCCAAAAGTTTTCAAAAACCCCATGCACCCCCCTCTCCTTCCCTAAACCTAATTCTCTCCTTCTCTAGCTAGCCACCCCCCCATAAAAACCCTCAGCCTCGACCACTTTTGTTGTCGCCAAGAGCACCCGGCCTGTTGAAAGTGCTGGAGCGTCTTTGAGCAGTTTGTTGTGGTACGCAGGTGGAATGGTCTGCAAACATGAATTCAGCCCCTCCAAACCCAGCGCGGAGCGCTCTGCTTTTGTGCGCCAGACACACACACACACACACACACACAAAAAAAAACAACGCTGAATTCCTCCGAACTTACTTGGGGCCTGTCTAGAAAAGAGCCTTTTCTTCCCCCTGCTTGTACCTCTGGCCACACTAAGTCTTTGCCCGCCCCGCTTCAGGCCCCCTCCCTCTCCCCTCTGATAATCCTTCTCTTTATTTTAGAAAAACACAAAACCCGGTTCCACGCGGTGCTTTAGTGGCTAAAAGTGAAAGAGCTGCCTTGGCAGAATTCAGCTCTATGAATCACTTCGGAAAATTGGTTCGACTGAATGGCCTTAGGAGGAAAAACGTTTTAATAGGATCCAGGGGAGGTTCTGCTGTTTCAATCTGCTCCTTAAACAGGTGGAGATTGGACCTTCTCAATTATACAAACAGTAAGTACCCAACAGCGGGAGAGCTGCCCCTGCATCCTCCCCGCACGCAGCCCTAAACCAGGCGCCGAGCCCGGCTTTGCCTCTCAAACCCGATCACAAATCAGCAATTCGGATCGATTAGCTTCTCAAACAGCCCTAGGGTTCTCAGGGCAAGACTCTCCCAGCCCTAGGCAAGGAGCGGGCCAGAGAGCTGCAGGGGCACCCACGCTTCCCCAAGTCCCCTGAATCCCTGCGCGCCTCCTGGCCCTTCCGGACTCTTCGAGGTCGTCCTTAGGCGGCAGGGAGCTCTCCCTCGACCTCCGACGCCAGCCAAGGCGAGCTCGTTGCTTTTGCATAAATTAATAATTCCCCATTAACAAGTTCCCCCCTTCCAAACGCGACGCCCGCGTCCATGCGCCACATCCTAATGAGGTAATTATCATTTGCGCGTGTTCGGGGCTGGCGCGGGCTCCGTAGGTAAATGGCAGTTTATTAGCACGGTGCCCAGCTCGGCTGCGCAGGGCTAAGGGATACTTCGGTGATTAGACAGACACTCAGGGACCCTTTGAGGTAGTGCGTCCGGGACACTCCGCCTTCCCCGCGTACCCTAAACCTATAGGCCCCCCAAAGTTGTGAATCACGCAAAGAACTCTGCCTAGGTTTGGGTTTGGGCTCCCCCCACCTTCTTCCACAGGCAAAACCATCACGATTCTTCCCCCTCCCCCCTCCCTCTCTTCCCTCCTTCCCTATTCGCAAACCGCTCGCACTTTCCCGAAGGGAGCGCGGGCGCCAGTTGCCTCCTTTAAAGTTTGAGGGGCGGTGGCGGCGGCCGGCAGGCGCGGGGGAACGCAGGGTCCTCAACGGGAGTCGCGCCGCCGCCCATGTCATTCCACTTCAAGTGACTTCATGTGATGTCAGCTGAATGTAAAAGACAGTGATCTCACGCGGAGGGGAAGATGTTTGCCATCAAAATGTGACAGAAGAGACACGCTGCATGGCTCGGAACGCATCTCCTTGGAGGTGGGGGAAAGAGGTAAATGCGGGGTGGCTCTGCCTGTCCTCTTTCACTTTGCCCTTTCAGTGCCCAGCTCCCAGCACGCGTGGCAGAGGCCTGGGTCCAGGGAAGGGTTGGGGAGTGTTAATTTGAGACTCCTTTCTTCTACCCCCTCTTCTTCTTTCCTTTGTACAGCCTCCCCCTTCTTCCCCCTTTCATAGTCCCAGGGCAAGGGCTGGTGGGTTCCTCTGCGCGCCGGGTTAATGGGCGGTAATTTGGTACCCTTGGGTGCACTTTGTTCTGCCTCTGTTCATTTGAATGCAAATGGGTGACCCGGGCCGACTAGGTGCTTATTAAATTGCGGTTTCCCCCCTGCCTTTTCCGGAATGCAGACTTAGAGGAGAGAGGCTGTGCCCTGGCCCAGCCTGGCTCAGCCTCGCGCGCCATGGCCAGCTCAGCTTCCCTGGAGACCATGGTGCCCCCGGCCTGCCCGCGCGCTGGAGCGTCACCAGCCACTTCTAAAACACTAGCCTTCTCCATCGAGCGCATCATGGCCAAGACGTCTGAGCCCCGAGCGCCTTTTGAGCCGCGGCCTGCTGCACTAGAGGCAGACAGCAGCCAGAGCAAGAAACTGCTCAACCTCTGCTCGCCGCTGCCCTGTATGATCCCCCTCCAGCCTCTAGGCTACGAGGTGCCGTCCAAGACACTGCTCAGTTACTCGGAGTTCTGGAAAAGCAGCCTCCGGGCGGGCGGCGGTGGAGGAGGAGGCAGCGGCGGGGGGGCCCCAGTGTGCGGCGCCAGCGGCTTGTGCAAAACCAACTGTGGCGTATGCTGCAAGGCCGAACTGGGCCTGGCGCCGTCTGCGCTGCCGGCCGGCAGGGTCATCAAGCCGCAGGTCATCAACCAGGCAGTGGGGCTGCCGGCCAGCGGCTCGCTCTACTACTTCAACTACCTGGACTCCACTGCTTACCCACCGTCCGAGCTCCTCGGCAGCCACCTTTTCCCATCTGGCCTCCTCAACGCACAGGCCCCCACTTCCCTGGCGGCTCACCCCAAGCTCTTTCTGCTGGAGAATGCCAAACTGGCCAGCCTGACTGCGGACAAGTTCCCCCATCCAGCTCCCTATCCCCATAAGGAGCGCTTGCCGGCGCCGCTGGAGCAGGTGCTGAAGGAGAACTCGGCCTTGACGGCTGACCGAGGGGGAGTCAAGAGCCACAGCAAACTCCCAGGGGGCTCGACTGACAGCAAACCCAAAAACTTCACCTGTGAAGTGTGCGGCAAGGTGAGGTCTAAGGTTCTGGGGGAGGGAGTTAGCAGTCACCTGCTTTCTGGGGCAGCCTTGTACATCTCGTTCTCAAGCTCAGGAGCTCCCCAATAGCTGTGTACTCCATTGGATACCTAGTTGAACCTCAGTTTCCTATCTGAAAAATGGGATTGTTGCCAGTTCTCACACAGTTGACAAAAGGGCTCGGGCTTCGGATGGGGCGGTTGCTTGGGGGAGGTAAATTGTGGCCTCCGGAGCCGATTCTAGGCCCTTGGCCGACTCAACACACGTTCCGCTCTCATCCTTCCATAGGTCTTTAATGCTCACTATAACCTCACCCGCCACATGCCTGTCCACACCGGAGCTAGACCGTTTGTGTGCAAAGTCTGTGGCAAAGGCTTCCGCCAGGCCAGCACTCTCTGCAGACACAAAATTATCCACACCCAGGTACGTGGCCCCCAGGTCAGGCCCGATCGGCGTGCACCCTCCGCCCTAGTCTGAGCGATGATGTTGGATTCTCCTTACCCTTGGTGGGGGGCTGCTGTGTCCCTTCGAAGTGTTGCCGACGCCTCGGCCTTACTGTACGCACGCCCCTCTCCGCAGGAAAAACCACATAAGTGTAACCAGTGCGGCAAAGCCTTCAATCGCAGCTCCACGCTCAACACGCACATCCGCATCCACGCGGGCTACAAGCCCTTCGTCTGCGAATTTTGCGGCAAAGGCTTTCACCAAAAAGGTAAGGGACTTGGCTTGGCACTCCTTCATCTCGTCTCGAGGGCTGAGAGGGTCGCAGGGGCGGGGTTGGGGGGTGCTGAGAGAGGTGGGTGGAAAGAGGCAGCACAAAAGCCCCAGGCTGGGGCGCAGCAATTCTTTGGAATCGGGTTGTGCCGAATATAGGTAGCCGCTCTCCGGGCTGGGTTAGTAGACCTCGATGGATTAAGGCTTGATTCACAGGGGGTCACGAGGGGGGCTGAATTTTGGAGCTGGAAATTAAGGAAAGGGGCAAAAGGAAACGAAGTAAAAAAAAAAAAAAAACGTAGAGTATTGCCTTTCAGTGAGAGGTTCCCTTTGTAAGCAGTACTACCCTTAAAAAAAAAAAAAGAAAGAAAGAAGAAATCAAAGCATCATCTTCCTCCTGGGAACAATTTAAGATTGGCGGGGGAGGGGGAGGGTGGCCAGTGCTCCCAGAGCCTGGGACTCTACTTAATTTCCGAGGTACTTTTGGGTCTTCAGATAGTAAGTGGGGTTTGGGGGAGAGGGCACGAAGAACTGAGCTACAGAGCCTAGGTTTGTGCGATTTCTTGGAGCGAGGCATCAGCTGGAAGAACCCGCTGCTGCCTCTTTAGGCTGCACAAAAGTTTCCTAGGCGGCAGAGCTCGGCAGGAGGGACGCCTCGTGGGACTCTGTGCTGAGCAGGGCTGGGGCTCGGCGGGCTGGGTAAGACCTGGCCCACTGTCCCTTCTGGAGCGCCCCGGCCTTGATGCAGACGAAGTTTGACAACTTCTTAGTTTGGAGAGGTCGCGCCCGCCTAGTCAAGCATCGCCTTCTGAGCCACTGCAGGGACCGAGGGGTGGGAGACAAGGGGTGGGAGTTGGACAGAGGAGGGGACGACTCATTCCACGACAAGCCCCTACTTTTTTCTTTTTGTTTTTGCTCTCCTGTAGGGAACTACAAAAACCACAAACTCACCCACAGCGGCGAGAAACAGTACAAATGCACCATCTGCAACAAGGCCTTTCACCAGGTCTACAACCTCACCTTCCACATGCACACCCACAACGACAAGAAGCCGTTCACGTGCGCCACTTGTGGCAAAGGTTTTTGCAGAAACTTTGACTTAAAGAAACATGTGCGCAAACTTCATGACAGCGTGGGTCCAGCCACCGCCCCCTCTGCAAAGGACCTGGCCAGGACAGTTCAGAGCTGAGAGCTACTGCCTTGCTTTTCCTTCCTGCCCTGTACCAACCCAAGCAAATCACACGTATAAACTTATTTCTAAAATTAAAAGGAAAAAAAAAACTATAGCAGAGAGGCTAAAATCTATTTATCGAAACCAGCATATTTTTGGGAAAGGTAAACGTGTCCTCGATGACCAGCAGCAAACACGTGGCTCCCGCCTTTGTACATTCAGGAAACGTATTTAAATCCAGTGCGCTGAAACATATTTAATTCCAGGCCTGGGCTTCTCCTCAGGCAGCCGGCTTTTAATCCCAGCCTGTCACCGTGAGCGCCTAGAAGAGCGTGATGTCCCCAGCCATCTTCACACAACCTTGTAATCTCTCCTGTACAAGCGAACACGGATTATTACACATATATAACTCAATAAACAGAACCATTAGTGCGCGTTTTCTTTTCCCCATCCCCTCGCCACGAAGTCAGCTCAGCAAATACAAAGAAGGAGGTGGAAGTGGGAATTTATAGCTTTTCTTTCCCCAATGAGACTTCCTTGGGACACCGGGCCCAAGCTGAGGCTAAACCCGTACTCCTGGTATGCTGGTATCTTAAAGCACCCAGGAGCATGGGCCAAAAGACCTCCATCCGACTCCATCAAGAGCCCAAGGTTTTATTTGGTGACTGAGATACTTGGGATTCTTATTTGGGTGAGAAAAAGAAAATTTAAGGGTTAAAAGTGTCTGGATGCCGTGGAGTAGCAGTTGGGTATCCCCGAACTCAGCAGCACGCAGCACAGGAAGAAGGCCAGGGCTTGAGGAGCGCAGCCACTGTCCGAGCCCCTCTGGCTGCGGCCGCTAGAGGTTGTTGTCCAGCCTTGGGCGAGCTCGCGGTGTCCCTTGCCTAAACTCTAGGTCCGGGCTAGCTACAGGGTACGCACGCGGCACCCTGCCGCGGGAGGGCGCGCCCAGCTTCCAGAGCTGGTTGCTGTGTTCTCCCGGGTCCTGATTACCACGCTGTTAGCCCACTTCCTCAATAGCTATCTCTGCCGCCATGCACACTGATGAAATGATCTCACGCTTGCTTTCTAAGTAATGACCCAAATTAAGAGAGAAAACAGAGACCCTTCAAACAGCATTACATTAATCATCTAATCATTCCCAGGAGGGGGCCGGCAGCCGCCGCCCCGTTTGATCCGAATCTAGATAATCAAGAGCTCGGATTACTGGCGCGTCGCGCCTGGCCTCCTCCCTCCGCCCTCACTCCCCTCCACACTTTTAATATCGGCGCGGTGATTCAGCCCACGTCTTCTGGAACATTATTTTCCTACACCAGAGGAAACGCGGCGCGGGGCCCGGGAGTGCTCTTCCACTCAGCCTCCGAGTTGAGGAGGCGAGGACTTCTTAGTGCTGACCCCACCCGGATTTCCACCGCGGTGATGGCTATTTGGAGGGAAGGATGGTTACTTGCAAAGGGCAATCCCAGGTAACTCTGACAGTAACGAGTGAACATTAGCCCAACGCGTTGTATACAGTAGGCACTCATTACTGAGAATGCCAGTGACTTCCACCAGGAGAGAGAGAAAAAGAAGGGGAAAAAAAACTCTATTTCCAAGGCTTTCTTTCTCAGCCAGGCACTCAACACCTTCCCTGTAGCTTTAGCAACAATTTGCAAGCTGCTCTCTCTCTCTCTCTCTCTCTCTCTCTCTCTCTCTCTCTCTCTCTCTCTCTCTCTCTCTCTCTCTCTCTCTCTGTGTGTGTGTGTGTGTGTGTGTGGTTATTCCCACTCTATGGAGAAAGAATGAGAGGCAGAGACCATCTAAATGACATGCCCAGGGTTCCAGGGCGAGGTAGGGCAGGGATCCAAAGTCCGGGCTTCTAAGAGACCATCGCTTCCTTCAGTTTTCATTGATGGAAAGCAGTCTCAGGATTGTGGCCTGGAGACGCTCCTGGCCAGGGTGGAAGATCTATCCTGGTCACAGCCAACCCTTCTGTCCCAATCCGAAGACCCATTGCGCTGAGAAGGAGAATTGTCGATTTTGTTTGCACAGAGGACAGCGACAGCTTCCTCAGGCTGTCGCAGGGGTATTTTTAGTACCTCCGATTCAGAAATAGGAACGCGTACATTAGAATTCCATTTCCTGAAAGGAGAGCGTCCTCGTTTTTTTTTTTTTTTTTTTTTTGTATTCCTCCCCTTCCTCCTCCCTCAAGTCTGGGAAGACACAGCCAGGGGAGGGGTACGAGGAAGCCAGAGGGAATTTAAAAGCTATCTTGTTCTGGCTGTAGTTCCCTGAGGAGAGATCAGGACCCACAGGAGAAAGCAGATTTAACTTCCAACTCTCTGTGCATGCTATAAATCCCAGGAAACCCCGAAGGGGTGAAGAGAACTTGGCCGAAGAGAATATGAACTTTGCTCCTGGAGACTGCTTGAGTTTGAGAAGTCGGCCCCCTCCAATTCTTTTCAAAGTGTTTTATTAACTTTGCTTGACATTATTACACCTCACTCAGTTCCTGAACAGCTGAGTGCTCTGTAACAGTCATTTTCATCAAAACTCTCTTCTTCTTTTTCTTCTTTTCTCCCTCCTCCTCTCCCTCCTCCTCTCCTTCCTCTTTCTCTTTTTTCTCTCCCTCCTCCTCTTCATCCTCCTCTTCCTCTCCCCCTCCTCTTCCTCCTTTTTCTCCTCTCCCTCCTCCTCTCCCTTTTCCTCTCCCTCCTCCTCTCCTTCTTCTCCCTCTCCTCCTCCTCTCCCTCCCCATTCTGTTCTTCCCCGAGAGGCCTCTTTTCAGATGTGCTGTCTGAAGAGCCTATCACGACAAACATATCTTCTTAAATACCTCGGGAAGATATTCGTACACAGGCAGATGCTGGGATATTGAGGGGGAGGGGAGCGGCTTGCAGGTGGGAAATGTGGTCAAGTGTTCCCTTAAGAAAAACTGGTCAGTGAAAGAGGGGGCATGCCATCCAGAGAGCTAGATTTTTAACCATCAAGCAACAGAACCTTGAGAAAGTCTTCTGTTGTAACTTTTCATGAAAGGATCTCCCATCTTATAAACTGGAGAGATGTGTTTTCAGGTTTTGGCAGTGTTGAAGTGCTATGGGGATTGTTTCCTTGCAAACTCTGAAGGAATAACACACAACTCAGGTGGGGATGGCATTGCCCTCCTGCCAGGAAGAGGCGCTCCGACGACAGGTGAACCTGTGGTTTCCCCTCACATTCAGAGCCCCTGGAGGTTGTTTCTCTTAACTTGATTGTTTCTTAACCTTCACACCCGCTCCTGTCAATCATGTGTACCTGAGAAGGTGGTATTTCACATCTGATGGTAATTGTAGGTAAACAGTTGTTCTGAATCCAGGCTGAGCTCTGGCTTTCTCGGGTTGGAAGTGGTTCCCTAGTTGAAGAGGTCTGTTAGTTTGGGTATGGAATCCAGGAAAGAATTCCTTCACCTGAAAAGAGAAGAACCCTGGGGGCACCTTCCTGAGCCAGCACCTGGCTCCCTCCATGACCAACTTAGCCTGCCTCCTTCTTAGCTTTATGCATCGGAATTGGTGGGTGACAGGCTCTGTTTGCTCTCATTTTTTTTTCTCCTTAATATTAAATTGTTTGCATGACTTGGAGTTTTCAATATTAATAAATAACTTAAACAAGGTAGTCATCCACTGCATATTAATATTCTAACCTTGATTAAATCAAAGAGGCCACCCAGAAAAAAAATATTTAAAAAAAAAATCAAATTGCGGGGGAAGGGAATCCTGTCATAGACACAAAAAAGACTCCAATTATCTTTTCCCTACAAGATGTTTGTTCTGTCCATGACTGCTCACACTTCAGCAATCTTGCCAGCAAGACTCAAAAAAAAAAAAAAAAAAAAAAAGCCTTCTTCCCAAGCCACAGCCGTGTACATAACAGATTGTACAGTCCTATTGCCTTAGGCGGGTTAGAGGTTCCTCTCCACAAAGAGCGACACAGAGAAGTGCCAGCATCCAGATACATTTTGGGGGGCACTCTGCATGCTCTTGCCTTGGCTGCAGAAATGGGTTTACATGGGGCCCCAATTTGCTGTTTGGCTCACAAGAAGGTAGAGGGCTGCCTGAGCCAGACCCTAGAGCAGTAAGATGTCAGGTGTGCCGGTGGTAAATGGGCTGGGGGAGGGGAGGGCAGGGGGGTGCTGCCAAAGAGGGTACCCGAGTCTTGAGAAAACGCTGGGAAATAAACAACCTCAAGGCAGCTGCGTTGCCCTTTTCCCTGCACTTCCCTCTCAAACGTCTGAGCAACCAGTTTGCTCCCAGAAACATGTTAATTGCCAACGGAGCTCATTAAGGCATGCACATGCAAAACACAGCAAGAAAGATTAAGTGGACAAAAGCGCAATAATGAACTGTCAACAATCGGGCCCATCTACAGAACCAGGATCACTCAAGAACGAGGCATTTAGAGGCAACAAAGGATTGTCTGGGACAGGAAGAAAAGACGACCTAGACTTTTGTTTAGTCAACACAATTGATTACAAATGAGAGATTAACAGGATAGCTTCAGATTTTTTTTTTTTTTAAAAAAGAGGCAGAAAAGAAAAGTCCAATTAAGTCCACCGAATGTTAACTACATTGCGTTCCATGCCTAGCCCCAAAGAAATTCTCATTAAACCATCCCTGGCGATCCCTTTTGGAAAGTAATTTGTCTCCCTGATGGAGCAGAGAAAGAGAATCGTGTAAAAGAAAGCGTTAGTTCTTGGCACAATGAGCTTAGGAGACACACTAGAAAGAGCCAAAGGGGGAGTTAATGAGCATCTGACAAGCCGCTTGGATTCCGGCCTAGAGAACAGCGATGAAAAGATGAAATTGGCCAACAACTATTCTTTATATCAAACATAAAAAGGCCAATCCGAAATGGGGCTGCTCAAGACTGGATGAAAGTACGCAGCTCAAGAAAAGGAAGTCGTGGCCAGGCCCCTTGCTGGACAGTGGACAGACAGTCTGAAGAACTCAACAGGCCAAAAGTTAGGAAATTAGGTGAAAAGGAGGCACTCTGTAGAGGACAACCTCCCCACCCTGACCTTTGCAGGTGCTGAGCTGAAACTCTAGCTGCCCATCCCCCACCCTCTGAATATTTCTTTGGGAGTGAGATTGTAACATGCCTGCATTTGAGGAGTACCTCCCAAAGTTCTTTTAATTTGATAATTAGCTCCTGAAATTTACCTCCCTCTCTAAGATCCCTCCTAGCTTCTGGGGGTACTGTCCGTTACCAAAACATGTTAAGGTCGTCTAGTACCTTTCTCCTAGCAGCCATTCAGAATTCTCAGCTCTATTGACAGGCTTCCTAGTTCTGTGTAGGGAAGACTTTCTGCACACTTGGATTTGTGGAATAGGTCATGGAGGGGTTAAAACTATGTCTTGTCCTTGTTCATGAGGCTTAAGAAACTTTCTTATTTTAATGCTTCCTTATTTGAACAAAGTAGGTCAAGGGTGTATGCCTGTGTGAGACAGGATACACATTCACTACATAAACTTCCAGGCACTCCTTAGAGCATGGATGTTTGAAGGGTCTTTTACACAGTATCAGCAGAGCCAGAACAGAAGCCACAGGTGAGAAGGGGCTCTCAGGGTGACCCAGCAGCCAAGCACCCCAGAGCAAAGCCCATGCTTCCCATTTCTGATTAGGATGACTGCCACCCCAGATACTAGAGTACAGCGTTTGCTCTTGAGTCTAGGTTTGTTACTTTCCTTCAGATCCTTGGTAACAGCTATCACATTTCTGAGGGCTTGGCTTGCACGCAGGCTTTGCTCACGCTTCGCGGAGAGAAATACATTGGTGTCTAGGAGGAAGGAAGGAAAAAGAAATACAGCAATTCAAAATAAAAACAGTCATCTAAGATTAAAGATGACTTCTGGTTCTCAAAGCACAGAGGTGTTACAGAACCTAGAGAGTTAAGTTTGGAGCACAAGAAGGGACTCTCTGCTGCAGCCAGACCAACATTTCTGATAAACAGTGTTCTTTTTCTCTGGGATACAGATCTGACCAGTGGTCCTTGCATCCTTCCCATCTTTAATTCTTCTTAACCAGAGGTCTCATTTGGAGATTTTTGTGTTCAAAGAGTTTTCTTTGCTGTGGCTCCTAATGGTTAGTGAATTTCCTAGGGGAAGATGTACTATTATTTTGAAGGAGAAAGTACTGTATACAGTTAGGAGCCTTGAAACTGACATCAAAGTAACTGAGTTCAAATCCTGCTTCAGCTGCACAATCAGACAATGACTTTTATCTGTTTCTGTATCTGCAAAACAGGCATGTTGAGGGCTTCCAACCCCGATGGCCTGAGCTTTTTCCCTGGAACCTACATCGTTGGAAGAGAGAACTGAATCCCGTCAGGTGTCCTCTGGCCTTCTCTCATGTACCCTAGTTCATGTGAGCACACACAAAACAAATACATGCAGTACAAAACTTCAAACGGACATGTTGAGGATACCTGTCTCCTAGGCTGTGGTAAGGATGAAATGATTAAACACATAATGGGATTTTCAGAACAGCACCCGACAGGTGCACACCAGGCATTCTAGAGGTCCACTACAAGAATAGACTCAGATGGTAAAACCCCAACATTTTATAAGGAAACCACCTGGGTGCTGTTCTCACTGGGCATAGTAGCCTTTTTAGTCTCTTATTTATTTATCAACTAACTTGTTTCTGAAGATCAAATGTAGGGCCTTGGGCATGCTAGACAGGTGCCCTACCATCCAAGTGTATCCCCACACTTCTTAACCGCATATTAAAGGGCAGCAAGCTGAGAAGCTGAACAGGTAGGTATGCAATCCCCTCGCCCCACTGGAGATCACATAACAAAACACAATGGAGATGGGATTTACTCTCAATGGTGCCATGGTTCTAACACAAATGCACAGAAAGATCACAAAGGCTTTGCTAAACTTCCATCCACCTTATTCACTGAGATGCCCAGGAAGCCAATGGTGCTGGTGCCCAGGCATCTGCACTCACTGAGATGCCCAGGAAGCCAGTGCTGCTGGTGGCCCAGGCATCTGCAATTTGTTCTGCTGCAGAAGGGTTCCCAGACTCCACTTTAAAAAACAGTGACTTAGCATCTGTGTTCTCTCTCCCACTTCACCCCATGCTGCCTACAAGGGATAAGATAGCAACAACAGCTCTTTTTAAATTAATACATTTGGTCATTCATTCAGTAAATAAGGTTTGACTGCTTCTCAGGCTTCAAGTTTTCTACTGGGTTCTAGATTTACAAAGAAAAGGGTTCAGCCTTCGCCCTGGAGAAGTTTATAGTTTAGGAGAGGAGAAAAACACACGCAACAAAAATCTCCACCCAATACGTGGTTATGAAGACAAAATTGGGCATTGAATCCAGTCTGGGTTGGTGTGTGTAGTGGGCATCTGTTATTTTTGCCTGCTGATCATCATTCTCCCGTCTGGTAACAACATCCAACATTTCCTTTGGAGAAGTCACCCCTCCCCCACTCTCAGTCCATATGGTTAAGGTGGGAGCTATTCCATCCATCCACGCTTGGCATGTGACCCAGGCTTGGCCAATCAGAGCACCGCAGCCCACAGGCAATGGCTCAGGACTGAGCAGCTGGCTGAAAGGCGGCCAATGAGAGCCCTATCCAGGACTTTTGCCACTGCAGAAACTTAATACTTGGGTTGTCTGCAGCTCTAGTGTGGGCCTGTTTGTTGCATTGTTAGGGAAGATCTTTCTGAATTAAGAGTACTAGAAAAGGAGAGCTAGGTAATGAAGGTCGGATGCGCACCTCGTCAGACCCTGGTGTGACTGAACGTGTGGACTGGAGCACTTCTCCAGTGTTTACTTTAATGGTGTCTCTGAGCCCTAAGAGCCCCGAGAAAATAGGGAAGACCAAGATGTCTCTTTGGGAAGAGTGGTTCCTGAGATGTTAAAGAGAAACAGATGCCGACTCTGGAGGAATGGAGATTCAAACAAACAAAACAAAAAACCAAAAACAAAAAACAAAACTTAGGCCAACAGAGCCAAAGCGCTGAGCCGAGAAGGCCCCAGGTTTCCTGTAACTAAGTGCTGCTGTGCATATGGAGCCAGATGTCAACTCATCTGACAGTAAAGCCTGGTTTTTCTGAGCACTGGGGGACCAAGCTAGAGGCTTGCGTGCCCTAAGACTCCGGTTTCTGGTGTGCAAAAGGAGACTGGCAACACCCACCCAAAGAGTGCGTGAGGACTCAGACAGAGGACCTGGAGCAGACTGGGGTGCTTGTGGTTATTATCACTGGGAGCTGAGGAGTCTCCAGAGGGAGTGACGGTGTGTAGGTTTGTCTTTAAGATTCCAGGAATGTCTAAAGGCGTGGTCTTCTGGAGCTAGCTATGCCTTGAGGCCGGTGGATGTACCCTACCAACTGTAGCCTAGCTCCACAGCCTACCGGTTTCCAGGGGCAAGGGTGGCCCTGAAGCTGCAATGCCCTGGGCTGTGGCCTTCCGTCCACCGGCTGATTTCAACACTCATCAGCTCCTTGTGATAACAGCTGTAGGAGATTTTTCT
Source organism: Peromyscus leucopus (assembly GCF_004664715.2). Taxonomy (NCBI): domain Eukaryota; kingdom Metazoa; phylum Chordata; class Mammalia; order Rodentia; family Cricetidae; genus Peromyscus; species Peromyscus leucopus. Next base: position 89,852,896 of record NC_051070.1, on the reverse strand, counting down.
GAACATGCCAAAGACCTGGTTGTTTTGTCTTTACAATGTTTAATATTCAAAAGGTCATGTGATTGAAATGCCATAAAATGTGGAAAGCACCTGGCATGTGGCTGGTGAATAAATGGTAATTCTTACTCTGACTATTAATACGGCTGCTGTTCTTACCACTCAGACACTGGGAAACTTGGCCATTGAAGCAAGCAGGAGCGCAGTGTTCTTCCGCAAACAAAGGGCTATACTATGCGCGCTGAGGGCGGCACTTCAGCCGCTGGGTTGACCACGCTGTGCCAATGCTGTGGAGCAGGCTGCACTGAAATAAAAACGTCTGCTGTTATTATTGACCAGGATCCTGCTCTGCAGCCCTGGCTGACCTCGAACTCACTATGCAGCCCTGCCTGAGTGTTAGGACTATGAGACCTGGCTTTGCTCCTTCCTATGAGCTACATGGCTACCCGGTCCAGTCTTGCAAGCAGTCACCCTGTAGGAATTCATTCATAAAACAAATACTTATTAAAGGCCTGATGTGTGCCAGGCATGGTGAAGAGGACTGATTTCCATCTTGTGATTGTCGTCCTAATGGTGGGACATGGGTGATAAACCAGGAAACAAGAAATTATTTCAGAGTTTGATGAACACCAAAAAGGAAAGAAAATACAGTGGCCAGATGGAATATGCCCTGGGGAAGGTTATTAGAAATAGGTGGTACCTTCTATTCTGGCGCAGTTAAAGTCCCTGGTGCACCCAAGAACTAAGACACATCAGACCAACTTCCAATTGTCCCCTCAAACTGACCCACTTACATTTACTTTTGAAAGCAACTCTCCCTCCCCCACAGCCCAACTTGCCCATTGATTGGTCCAACTTAAATTTTTCTTGGAATTCAGAAAAGGATTTTCTAAGGAATTCCAACAAAAAGCAACGAGCACCCTGGGCAGCTGGTGGTGTAGGCCTTTGACCCACATACAATTTTCCTATCAAATGGAATGGTAATTGATCAAAGTGAAAAATGTTATAGAAAGAGAGATCGCTGCCATGTTTTCCAACCATGCATTCCCCAGCCAAGTCTCCAGATGGAATCACCGAAGCAGCACATCCTTGACTTAAATGTGACTGTTTAACAGTTATATTGGGTAGGCCATATTTTCCACAAGGAGGTGGTTGCTTGTCTTAGGAACTTGAGACTCTTAGCAGACTTTTGGGTGCGAGCTTTCCAGGATACCACTCTTTCTCTCACACTTCCTGCAGTCACAGAAGTCAGAGACCTAGCTGTGGTGTCAGGGAGGGGGATGGTAGAGTTGCTGTTACACAAGCGCCTTGTGCTGCCTTGTAGAGTGTCTGAGCTTGGTGGCTGTCTGTCGGGATGCCCCGCCCCGTTGTTGTTTCTGTTGGTCTGTCCAGCCTTCACTCTCCTCTCTTCTGGCTTATGAGCATTCTGCTTCTGCTTGGTTGCCCTTCTCACCGAGCACAGGGCATTGTCACTGGGCAGCAAAGCCCTCTTATTCCAGTCTCACGGGCCAGGGAGAGATGTGAGACTCTAACTGGGTCAGGAAGACGCTTTCTCAGAATTGAACCCTTGAGTAGAGTGATCGGCTCGAAAGAACTGAAGGTTATACATTCCAAGGAGACAAGGAGCCTGTCACTCATACTCGATGCCCTTCCAGATCTGCTATTGCCACCTTCCCTTTGTCTCCTAGGGCAACCTTATGTCATTCTACTGAATTTTCCAGAACAGTCATCATGAATTATGTGTTGTACCTTGAAAGGAAAGATTGGAAGCAGTCGCCTGTATTGCTGTGACCCATCTGCTTGTTATCGCCCTTTGAAATGGGACACACAAAACTTGGATCACAGTTTTGGGTCGGGGAAACAGCTCCACAGGTAGGGGAACATGCAAGAGGCTGTGAGTTTGAATCCACCCACATAAAGAGCCAGGCTTTGCTGTGAGCCTCTGTCAGCCAGCCTAGCCAAAATGTTGGGCCTCTCTTCCAGTGAGGGACATTGTCTGAAGGTCATAAGGCAAATAATGATAGAGGAAGACACCCAGGGCCCTGCTTTGGCCTCCACATGCATATTTCAGACAAGATGCATGCTCACATGTATGCATCACATGGATACTACACACACTTCACACACATACACCTCTCCCCATCACACTACATACTTCACATATATACACCTCTCCCTCCATCACACTACACACACCCTTCACACACATACACCACTCCCCCATCACACTACACACACACTTCACACACTCATACCCTCCCCCAACACACACACACACACACACACACACACACACACACACACACACACCTTCCCAGCATTTTCTGTTGGTCTGAATCATGTCTGGGGATCTTCAGGGATGCAGAACCTACACATTCCGTGCTTTTTACATGTGTGTATTTGACTTTGGGAGCTGTGGTGGTTTGAAAGAAAATGGCCCCCAAAGGGAGTGGCACTATTAGGAGGTGTGGCCTTGTTGGAGAAATGTGTCACTTTGGGGGCCGGGGCAGGCTTTGAGATCTTTTTTGCTCAAGTTTCCCTCAGTGTAACTTTCAGTTGACTTCCTGTTGCCTGCAAGATGTAGCACCCCCAGCTCCAGCACCACATCTGCCTGCACACAGCCACGCTCCCTGCCTTGGTAATGGTTGGAACCTCTAAAGCTGAAAACAAGCCCCCTCAGTTAAATGTTTTCCTTGTAAGATTTGACGTGGTCATGGTGTCTCTTTACAGCAATAAAAAGCCTGACTAAGACAGGGGGTTGGGAGAAGATCTCTTTATGTAGCCCTAACTACCCCGGAACTCTCCACACGGCCTGAGCTGGCTGTAAGCCTTTGGTAGTCATGTTTCAGCCTTCTGAGCTGGAATTATAGGCTTGCAAAACTATCCTCAGCTGTGGAGGTGTTTTTCTTTCTCTAAAAGTGTGTGTGTGTGTGTGTGTGTGTGTGTGTGTGTGTGTGTGTGTCCCCGCTTCCAAGAAGCAAACGTAAGTTGGGTGTGGTAGCCCACACCTGCCCTGCCAGCACTGGACACGAAGAACACGGAGACCTGGTGCAAGTTAGAGGCCAGCCCGGTCCACTTAGCAAGACCATGTTTCAAAAACCAAAACCAAAACCAAACAAACCAAAGAAAAGAACAAACACCCAAACAAAACAAACCTGTATTTTATTAAAATAAACTTGTCACCTGGGGGAGGTGGAGCCAAAGCTGGAGCTGGTGTCTCAGAGACAAGAGATGTTAAAAATGCCGCAGTGATGGGGCTAGAGGGCATTGGCTTAGAAAGTTCTCTTCCAACAATGTGGCTCCTTTTCTGCTCAGCACTCCCATGATATAGTAACAATTTGTTAAATACAGTTTAAAAAATGGGGTCGGGGGGCCTCTCAGGCCAGACTCTAGAAATGTTTGAATGGCATCAAACCCTGAAATGACTTGAAGTCTGTCTGGCTTTAAGGATTGGTACCAAAAGCCATTTGCCTGTTTTATTTTTCATTTTTTAAGGGGGGAGCTACAAGGAGTTGAATCCAGGGCCTTGTATAGTTTGAACAAAAATACTCTGTGCCTGAGCGAGAATCCCAGCCTTTTTGCTTTTTTTTTCCAAGCTGTGCTAACTTCCCCAGGCTAGCCTTGAACACACTTTGTCACCCAGGCTGACCTTGAACTTATAATATTCTTTCTTACCTCAGTCTCCTGAACACCTGGGATTTTAAGCACGTATCACTGTGCATAGTTCTTTGTTTATTGAAGAGTATACATTTTCTGCTTTACAAAAATGCATTCCTATAGTACCTTTCAGAAGCCACTCATTGAGTAAGCTTATCAGTACAAACAGGGAATCAAACATAGAAAATAGAGAACTATACTAGCTAAAGGGGCTGTCAGGGGAAAGGATTTACTTCCAGAAACACTGAAATTCCTGATAGCTAAGGCTTTAAAGCGAGGACTGTGTTGTCCTGTTGTTATTCAAGAGACATTGGAAAATAAACCCAACAGCTTTTTGAATCAGACTTCTTAAAGTTTCTTTCCAGTTACTTCTTCAACCTTGAACATTGTAAAGTGTACTCATTCCTCTTCATATGGTCTCGCAAACCTTAGCATACAGGATCCCTCCTTCCAGGTTAGCACCAGCTGGCTTGTGCTCCCACAGCGAGAAGCTGCCCTTGTGTTCAGCACCAGCACCGTTTACCAGGAAACGATGCAGGAAGCTGAAGCTGCCTGATGATTGTGACTGACTCATGAAAATGCATGGCGTTAGTTGAGTCTTCCTCTTGACCGCACTTTTCTCTCACATGGATTTCTCCTGTCTTACACATCTATAATAAAGCGTGTGGGCTTTCTCTAGGGGTGAGAGCTGAAGCAGAGGTGGCTGTTCGGAGTGAGGCAGAGTAAACATGGATTTAAATTGTAGGTCTAGGATTATGTTGAGAAGATACACAGAGTCTCTACGGTTTTCTTTCAAATCCATAAAATTGACATAAGACTACTGACTATCTCGTGCAAAGGGATATTGTGATGGGGGAATGTACCAATGTTTGCAATGACATCCCAGGAGGGGAGCTTTGTAGAACTCATAAGTGGCTATGAGCCTCCAGCACTCCCATTTCATGCATGACTTCTGAATAGACGGCAGGGAATGAATAGCACTGGATGTTGGTGGTGTAAATCCCACCTCTGGGAACATAAATGCTTACGTGTCTGCTACTGAGGAGACATTTGGAAGGTCTTCATTTCCCATGAGGTTTTTGTGTATGTGCTTTGTTTTTTAAAATGAGGTCTTTTATATATGTAACCCAGGCTGACCTTAGACTCCAGATCTGCCTGCCACAGCTTCCTCAGTGCTGGATAGATGAGCGCCAACCCCCACATCTGGCTTCCTGAGTTCTCCTCTAGTGGCTAAGTTTCTGCCAAGTTTGAGTCTGCTCACTGCTGGTATTCTGTATGTACCATTTTCTTTGCTCTGCCCGAGCATCCTTCTCTTTCCTCCTCTTCCTTCTTGTGGCTGTCTCCTGCTCCACTTGGGGATGTACCTGTTTTAGAAAAGACTTTCCTAGAAATGAAGGAGTTGAGTAACACTGTTGAGCAGCCCTTGGCCCAGATTTGGCTTTTAAAGATCTTTGGGGAGATTGAGCCTTGCCAGCTGGGTTGGATTTCTTCCGTTCTTCTCTGCCTCAGTCATGGTCCATGCCGTCTTTTCATTTGTTTTGTGGTATCATAGGTCATATATTTCCTTGTTCCTTCCTAATTTGCTATCCCAGAATGTGGAAACGTCACATGGTAATGTAAGGTTATGCTGTCACTAGAGTGTCAAGTGCCAAGTCCTCTGCCTGGCACATTGTAGACACTCAATAATTCTGAGGTATGAATAAAGTTAAGTTTCTCTTCAGAAAAAAAATCACAAGTTGCAAATGATATGCAAAGTTCTAAGTGGAGCTGCTACATGTCCTTTGCTCTCGACTGGGGAGTGGAAACTGAAATGAGCAGAATATGTATTTGTCATGATAATTATCATTTGCTATATTCATGGACTTTGATGAATGCTATTTAATATTCCCAACCTGCTAAGCACATGGCATGTTTCAATAGAGAAAACAGACTCCCCAAAGGCTCCTGTTGGTCCTGAGCTGTAACTCACTAAGCAGGCATTTGAAGCCCACTGGACTCCACATCTTGCTCTGTCCAGCTCCCTGTGATGTCTTCTCTCTCTCCTTGTCTACCTGGCCAGACATGGAATTTGGTCCTGCCTCCTTTCAGTGGGACTCGTTTTTCTCTAGACTGAAAGCTTTTGATCTGTACGCCTTCTTTGGTGGCTGACATTGTTTTCTGTCTTGAGTCACCAGCTTTGTATTTCAGTCTCTTTAGCAGCCTAGCATGTCTGCAGCCTATGGCTCCAGTCTCTGGCCTCCTCCTACTCCTCATCTGCACTGAGATTAGCCACACTGTTGGCTTCAGTCCTTGCAAGCTTTATCCCTTTGTTTCTGCCTGATGTTCTCTTCCCTCTCCCACCCTTTAACTCTGCATTTAGCTCATCTGCATTCTTTAAGGCTCCTATCAAACGTTACCTTGATCTCTGAATAGCCTGCAGGATGTAAACTTCCCTGTGTATTCTTCTCACCTAATCTTTTAGGGTCCAAGTACTTAGCCTCTTTCTCGGTTTTCCTTCTTTCCTTCTGGGATGTGATGCTCAGTAAATATTTGTTAGAATGCATTGGATCTCTGCTGCTTAAAACCCTTCGATGTGTTACTCTTGATAACTCAGGGCAAACATCTTACTGTCCCTTACAAAGCCCCTCCCCATCCCTTCATGCTGACTTTTCTGAGTTCACTCACCTATTTCTTTTCACTCCCCTCTACTCCAACTACTTAGGCCTCGTTGGTAGCAAGCAAGCTCCTGCCTCTGGACCTTTATGTGAGCTATGCTTTCCTCTAGACCCCGTTCCTCATCTTCCTTTAGGTGTTTCCTTCTTTCTGTCTTGCCCTCTGAGATTGTAAAAGGCTTCCCCTGCCAATCTACCGGAACTATGACACTTTCCTACAAATACTCCCCATCACCCTCTGGGGCTTTACTTACTGTCTCCCTCTCTGCATCAAACTGATGTGTAAAGTTCATTAGGGCATGAAGGTCTTTGGAGAGATGGAGACTTCCTCTCTCTGCTGCCTCCCGCTTCGTTCTTGGGTCCCAGGATGCTGTCTCACAGGGATGTGTGCATTAAGTACCGAATGAAAGGCTGTATCATCCCCTCTGGTATGCTCCCCTGCTCTTCTTGGCCTCTCAAGTCCCAGCAAGCCTCCGCTGAGTCTCTCAGCAAAGAAGGAGAAGACCTAAAGGTAAACGGTAAATACAGCCCCTTGAAAAGTGTGCTGGGCTCCTGCCATGGAACTGTAGATCCCTGGGGACTCTGAGAGGAAACTGACCCCTGAGAAACTTACTGCTGAGCTGTAGCCTTTCATTGATGCTGATGATGAATCTAAGAATTAAACCAAACACTGTCTTCTCCTCCTTCCTGTCTCTCTCCTCTCCCGACTCATGGCTTCTGTCTCAGGCTGAGGAGTCAGCGTCTCAAAGTAGGGCAGTTCTAGCAATCCCTGAGCTGTGAAAGCCTTTGACTTGTCTCCAGTCTTAAGAAAGAAAATCAGAAAGCAACCAGAAAGAATTGGAGAGGTTGAATTGATTTGGGCTTTCCAACTTTATGTACCCAAAGCAAAAGCTGCAGTTTAGGGGTTATGATGATGAATATGGCTCTTGTCTTTCTTTCTTATATATAAATAATACACACACACACACACACACACACACACACACACACACACACACACACACACACACACGGTTCTGCTGTGTAGCCCAGACTTACCTCAAACTTAAGCCCCTCCCTCCCATGCCTTACTGGAGATGGGGTTACATGTGGGAACTACCATTCCCAGAATGTGCAGCTGTACCACAGGTTACAAGATGTGAATGGTGTCTGCCTCTGCGCTGAGTTTGGTGATTCCACCACATTTATCAGGTTTCTGAGGACTGGGCGTGTGCCTGCTTCTGTGTTTAAGAAGCCCCTCTTGAGTACATAGCAGCCCTCTTCCTGAGGAAGCCCAGGACCTGTGCACCATGCAGCACTCTTCTTGGTCTTGTGAGGCCCTTTTCTGAAGCACTCTCTCAGGACCCTGTCTGCTCTTTGTCCACCCTCCCCTCCAGGGGTGGGCACCCGCATATGGGAAGCAGAACTCAACACAATTCATTGAAAATAATGTGAAAATTATGTGTTTCCCCCTGTTCATTAGAGCTTTGGGATGCTAACTTCTCTTTGACCTAAATATGAGTTATATCCTAACTCCATAATATGCATGAAATGTCTCATTTCCATTTTCTAAAGAAATACAGTTTTAAAACAAAGTCAGTAGAATGTGTACTTATTAATTATCCTGATGCTTCTGTCACAGACAGATGTTAGCATAATCTAGACACCTCTTAGGTGCTCCAGTTAGGGACCACATAAAAATTCTGTTATTTCTGAGGCTTAAAAAAAAAAATCTAACTTTCTGGGGAACAAACAAACACAATCAACCTTTTGTTCATCATAAATGACCCTTAAACCAATATGTGCTCAGTCTGGCTTCAGAATTTGCTTCTGCTCAGCACTTAGACTGATCAGTTTTCAGAAATTGTAGGAGAAGAAAATAAATTCTGTCTCCAAATGATGTTTATAATCTCATATCTAAATTAAAACATGTCGATTCCACAGCAATAGTCACTATGGAAATAGAAACATATAGGCCTCGATTCTAAATCAAGAGAGTGTTTAGCTGGATGGTATATATTTTCCATCATGTTTTTAAAAAATCTGTTACAGTGTATGCATTTTCAAAGACTTGGATTTGATAAGCCTTTAAGAAACAGTACATGTGCGGGTCAGAGTAGAGCGAAACATACTTTGTGTGGTTTCAAATGGGCTTGTGACATACTTTCCTATTAATGAAAGCTATGTCGAATTGTTAGAATTACTGTAAGATTTTTTAAAAATGAAACAAAACATCTATGAAATAAGTCCATGGAAGCTTCCATAACAAGGAACTATGCCCAACTACCTCCACTCAGATTCTTCTAAAATTCAAATGTTGTATTAAGAATACTGGCAAGTATAGAATGGATTTCAGAGTTTAAATAGAATTGCCACTCACATCTCAATTTACACGTAATTATCAAGCTTAATTTAGCTTTAGAAACTGCTTAAAAATATATTTGCCAGTCCAAAAAAGTTGTTAGCTTAAAAAAGTCAGGCAATAATAGAAGTAATTTATTCTAATGTTACAGCATGCAAAAGGATTTTAAACTTATTTAGAAGTTTTAGAAGATAGAAAGGGCTTTTTTCCCTATTCAGAAGAATAAATAAAAACGTCTTTATCCTTTCAGACACACCCCAGCAATACTTCCTCAACCAGTATATGCATGCCTACTGTGTGCCAGGCAATGTTCTGAAATCTAATGTCACTCTCCAGATCACAGAAAACAAACATATGCTGTGATCATTTTGCCTTAAAGATCACAAGCTAGGCATATAACTCTTTTACATAAAATATATCATTATTCTCATTTAAAAATGGCAAACTTCCTTTCTTTCAAAGAGCTCAGATGTTTTCAGAGTCAAACACATCATCTTCACATCACCCTTCTGATGATGGAAACTGAGTCAGTCCCACCTTTTCTTTGTCTAGGTATGTTTTCTAAAAATTAGAAATGGAAAGAAGATAAAGTGATACAGCCAGGATGATACATCCTTGCCCACTAATTGTTCATTGATGGTAAAATGAGACGGTCTCATTCTCTTTATGGTAAAAAGCTCTTTTGCCAAATGTAGTCCCCCTCCCCTTCCAGATATGAAATGGAATTCTTGTCTCCCTGCTGATATATCCAACCTCAGAGTCATCTGCTTATATACTCCATTCAGGACCATGTTGTGAAATACATAGATCAGCCCAGTTAGGGGATGTGTCCAGAACTTTAGGCATTTGAAAGCCTTTCTAAGAGTACAGCTTGTCTCATAATTAACCAGAATCTGAAGATCTTTCTTGGTAGCAGCTGACGTCTTCTAGTCATGCCTCCAAATGCAGTGGGGACAATGATGTGTGGACCTGAGATGTGTGATGGTTCCTCTCCTTTCCTTCTAAGGGGGAAACTGAGGCACAGTCATCTACATTTCTTGCTTTTTTCTGTTCAACCCTTTTCAGTGTAGTAACTCCAAGTTTTCAGACATTTGCACATCATATCAAGTCTTGCATGATTTAATGTCAATGATGAGCTGTTTCAGGAGGGGTGTCATACTTATCTGCTGTCAGTGTTACAAATTACTTATAAATGATAGATTGGGAGGTTCACCTGAAATTCTGTCCAGAAAATGTAACACTGAGAGCTCTTAGCTGCAAGCAGCTTGCAAGGGGCTGACAAGCCAACATTAAATGTTGAGGAATATTATTTTAAAGTGTGTTACTTTTGTTTATGTTGCATTTAACTCTGTGAAGCTGTGTTACTGTGCCTGTCTAAAACACCTGATGGTCTACTAAAGATCTGAACGGTCAGTAGCAAGGCAGGAGAAAGGATAGGCGGGCCTGGCAGGCAGAGATAATATATAGAAGGAGAAATCTCGGAGAAAGATAAAGTAGCCAGAGAAGGAAGAGGACTTCAGGGGCCAGCCACCCAGCCACCCAGCTACACAGCCCCGGAGGTCAAAGATAGACGGGATAAGTTAAGTAAAGCTGGCTAGGAACAAGCCAAGCTAAGGCCAGACATTTATAATTAGAAATAAGTCTCTATGTGTGATTTATTTGAGAGCTGGGTGGTGGATCCCTTTCAAAACCAAAACCAAACAACAACAATTGAGTATTTAGCATTTTAATAAACCATGAGCAGGAGATGGGGGGTAGGGGTGTAGGAGAGGGCCTCAAGTCTGATGCTCCTTGGTCTACAGTTTCCTTTGAGGCTAAAGAAAGTGCCTCAGGCCCAGCCTCATCTACAGTGTCAACAATGTCCAGGTGAGCAAAAAGTTTCCATCTCTTTGGGGCTGGAGACCTTTTCCCAGAAGTGATCTTGACTGACTTATTTCACTCCTGCCTTATGATCAGAGTTATGTCACATGTTCATTCTAAAGCCAATCAATGATGATAAGGAGACTAGCGTGATTGGTTTAGGTCAACAGCATATCTGGTTACTAGAAGGGTGGCACCACTCCCTTGAAGGCACAGCAGTTTTTAAAAGATGACACCTGATGGAAATCAAGCTTCATTGAAGAAAAGAGTATGGAGGAGTGACGTAAATGACAGGACACAGCCAAAGGTGTCTGCTGCACACGGTCCAGGGAAGGGACACAAGGGCCTTAGGTTGAGACATCACGAGGGCAGCCAGAGTTGATGGATGTCTTCCCAGAGATTAGCCAAAGAAGGACAGGGACATACAGTCTCAGATGGCAACCTTCAAAGTTTATCTATTCTGGCATTAAAAAAAAAAAACAAAAAACATAGTTTTATTTAATGTTGGAAATTTCCACTTAGTACCAAAATAGAAATTGTCTTAATTTTTTTCATGTATGCAGCCAACTTGCTTTGTAAATTAGCCACTACAAGTAACAACAGAAATTAAGCGCTTAACATTCTTTGTGTCTAAAGTTCAAAACATTATCAGTGGTGAAAATTAATTAGCCAAAGTCATCTATATAAACTTTGTAATTTGTTTTCCTTTAAGTTTGATTTGACATTTAGATTAAACTCAGATTTTGGGGAAAATGTTTTTGATGCTACTTGGCATGCCTTTGAAATACATTATGTGTTGCTGCAGAATTTACACAATCAACATTTAGATGTCACCAGAGAGACATACATCCTTGCACTGTGACAGACATTAGCAGGCACTCCCGAAGTAGCAGCAGCTATTCACATTGAACTTCAAGAGGCAACCGAGGAAATGTCAAGAAGCATTGCATTTTTGGAAGTTGGAAGCACAGGCGACTCAGGCTTTCCATTTGGAAGTTGCATTCAAGTGACCAGCAGCAGGATTCCATATATACAGAGAAGAGATGGAAGCCAGTGGCTTGCTCCATTCGTTACATGCTTAGTGACCACCAGCCCACCTTTGGCACATCCTCATTTAGATCACTCCCTTCTATTATTAGTTTAAAAAAATTGAACTGAATTTTGAACTTTGGTTTTGTGTGTGTGGAAGAGTCTCCTCTATCCTAGGGTGGTTTTCTCCTTGCTGTGGAACCTAATCAAGCACTTTGAACTTCTTTTCTTCCCAGCCCCACCCTCTCAGTGCCAGGATTACACGCACGTGCCACCACATAGGTAGGTTTATGCTGTTCTGCAGACTGAACAGCATGCATAATAGGCAAGCATGCTACTTACTGAGCGGTGTTCCCCAGCTCTTAATGTTTTTATTGTGAAAAAAACCCAAACACACAGAACAGTAGAGAAAACAGCACACCTAGCATCTGTAATTTGGAAAGCCAAAGTGCTACCAAATCTGAAGCCTCTCTGGGCGCTTACAGGATGTCACTGTGGACAGTTCTATACCTACTCTTACAAGATGGTACATGGTCACATAGACACACCTGCACACTTAGCAGGTATATGAGAGGCAGAGATACATTTTCTTATTTAGATATGGGTGCATAATGGGTAAACTATTTATATGTAAATATTGTAAAATAAAAACAAGGCTGGAGCCCTGGTCATCTGAGGCATTTCTTGTGCAGGTTTCCAGCCTGAGTCTTGAACCCTTGCCTGCCCACCCCCAGAAACAGTAGTAAGGTCCTGACTGACTGCCTTGGCTCTGACTTTTCACCGAAACAGCAGCTGTTCATTGAAATATCATAAAGCAAGTTCAAGATATTCCTTGATTTTGCCCCAGCATGCTGCTTCTGTGTCTTTCAGTTTTGCGATGACTTCTCCACTCATGTGGAGCACTGCATGTGGCTGCCTTTGAAATTCAGTTTTCACTTCAAATTATAGAATTTGAATTATGTCTTTTAAAAGCTATAGGCTTTTTCTTTAAATACAATTACAACATAATTTAGTATCATCACTTACAAAACCAGTAAGCTTGTAAGGTTATGTGATAGTAAATCCATATATTCCAACTCCCCTACTTAATTAAAAACAATCACCTTTCTATAATTTTTTTCTTTGAAACAAAATTTGTTTTATGTGTCTTTACATCTCCCTTTGGTATGTGATGTGAGTGTTGTGGTTTTGTGTGTGTGTGTGTGTGTGTGTGTGTGTATGTGTGTGTGTGTGTACATGCCCATGTGATACATACCAGAGCAGGACATTGAATGTCTTCCTTTATGACTCTCTACCTCATTGCCTTGAGACAGGGTTTCTTGAACCAGAAGCTCAGGGTCAGCTAAGCTGGCTGGCAGCACATCCTCAGGATCCGCCTGTCTCCACCCCACATGCTGGTGTTACAGGCTTGTGCGGCTGTGCAGCTGTGTGGATTTGACATGGAGCTGAGGAACTGAAGGCGGACCCTCATGCTTTGCAGTGCAGAAGCTCCTTGTCATTGAGCTATCTCCCCAGCTCTCCACAGTGTGATATGTCTTTATTTTGGTGCTGAGAAGTGAACTCAGGTCTTTGTACTCAAGCATTCTATCACTGTATTACAGCCTCAGCCCTGAAATTCATTCAAATGTTTTGAGTTGGCATACATAATGAGTTTCATTATGACCTTTTCATTCATGTACAGCATTGTACTCTTTTCATATTGACTTCTCCCCTTGAAGTACATTTTTAAATAAAAAAAAATGTATTATTATATATATGTGTGTATACATGCTGTGTGTGTTATTGCAGGCATGTGTGTGCCACAGTGTGTATGTGGAGGGCATAGGATGACATCGTGGCACCAGTTATCTTCTTTTGCATTTATGTGGTGTGTGTGTGTGTGTGTGTGTGTGTGTCCTAGGTTGTCAGTCTGCATCGCAAGCTCTTTACCCAGGGGGCCATGTCACCTGCCCCACACTCGGGTCTTATGTGAGTTGTGGTCAAACACACATCGAAAGGTCATGACCAAGGAGACTCACGAGTGTGGCTTAGGCAGTAAGGAGCTGACTTTACTAGTCAGGAGTTTCTTGTTTTCAATTTGCTTTTTTATTTATTCTTTGTGTCTTTCACATCATGCCTCCAGATCCCACCCATCTCCCTCTCCACCCCAAAATAAAAATAAAATTTAAGAGAAAAAGAGAAAAAAAGAAAAGAAAAAGGAAGAAGGAATAAATATGGCCATGGAAGCTGCTGTGTGACCCAGTAAGTTACGCAGTAAACCCCTTTATCTATACATTTTTACATGCAGGCATTTATCAAAAAGAATCATTGGTCTGATCTGAGGCCGCTGGTCTCTGCTGCACCATCGACACTGGGCCTTCACTGGGGCTCTTCCTGGACGTCTCCTTGCTGCCCTGTGTTGTAGAGATCATGCAGCCCTGATTCCACAGGACTGACCCCTACACACACACACACACACACACACACACACACACACACACACACACGCACACACGCACGTGTGCTCCAGCAGATCACAGATAGGTTGGATGTTGGGGTGGGCCAACACATAACCCTGGTTTTGGGCCTGGGTACATGCAGGGTTGGTCAGTCCATCAGCTCTCCCCTGTCTTCAGTCAGGAGTTTCTATACATGAAAAAAAAAAAAAAAAAAAAAAAAAAAAAAAAAGAAACAGTAACATCAAACCTTTGCTGGAGAGTTCGCTTCAGCCGTTATGAGCACACATTGCTCCTAAGACAGCGGTTTTCAACCTTCTGAATGCTGCGACCCTTTAACACAGCTCCTCATGTTGTGGTGATCCCCAACCATAAAATTATTTTGTTGCTACTCAATAATTGTAGTTTTGCTACTTTTATGAGTCATAACATAAATGTTTTCTGATTGTCTTAGGCAAACCCTGTGGGTCACGACCCCTGTGAGTCACCACCCACAGGTTGAGAACAACTGTCCTAAGAGGATTCAAATTTAGTTTCTAATACCCACATGGAATCTCATAACAGCCTGTAACTCCAGCTCAAGGGAATCCAGCACCCATTTCTGTCCTTCCAGAGACCATAACATGAGACACGAATTCACACACACACACACACACACACACACACACACACACACACACCACATTCACATACACATACACACCACATTCACACACACACACACCACATTCACATACATACACACTACATTCACACACACACCACATTCACATACATACATACACACTACATTCACACACATACACACACACCACATACACACTACATTCACACACACACCACATTCACATACATACATACACACTACATTCACACACACATACCACATTCACATACATACACACTATATTCACTCACATACACACACACCACATACACACTACATTCACACACACCCCACATGCACACACACACACACACACACACACACACACAAACACACACACCACATTCACATAGGCGAAAAACCTAGAAGTCGTGCTGGAGAAACGGTTTGGTGGTTAAGAGCAATTTCTGCTCTCGCAGACAACCTGGGTTCTGTTCCTAGCACTCATAGGGGCCGCTTTTTGTACACTGTGAAAACTTGTCAGTCAGATTGGTTTAAAGAAAGCTAAATGTCCAATAGCTAGGCAGGATTTTCGGGGCAGAGATGCAGGGAGTCGCCAGGCAGATGGAGAGGAAGCAGGATGGGAGCACAGAGTAAAGGTGACCATGCCAGTTAGAAGAACGTAGATTAAAAGATATGAGTGAATTTAAGGTGTAAGAACTAGTTAGGAGCAAGCTTAAGCCATTGGCCGAACTTTCATAATTAATAAGAAGTCTCCATGTGGTTATTTAGGAGCTAGCTGCTAGGACAGAAAAAAAAAAAAAAAAAAAAAAAAGCCCTATAAATGGCGCCCAACATCTGGCCACATATATCTACACAAGACATGAGAAAGCTTTAAAAAAGAGTCTAAACACACAAAGACAGAGTCACACACTGCTTCCTGCTCTTGTGTCTCTCACGTAGCCGTGGTTCAGAGACACACCGGCAGCTGCCTGTGTGCTTGAGTGGCCAATGTGCCATGGACTAAGCCACAGGGTGGTTGAAGGTTTTGCTCCTGCAGACAGAAAAGCTTACAGACACACAGTAAAGCAGGTTCAGATGGAAACAAACAAACAAACAAAAACAACCCACTAAATGGGTAACAGTGTGTTTGACAATGTGTGTGGCCTTAAGGAAAAGATAAATAGTTTACAAACAACAAGGTAAAGAGAGAATAAAGTAATTTAAAAAATAAGCCACGTAAGGATGGAAAATACATAGGGAGTCTAGATCCTATATGGTGTCTAGTTAACTTTGAATTTTTTAAATGTGAATATACAAAAAACAATAGCTGCTGAGAAACATTAGATTGTAGAATCTGCTAAATTAAGCAAACCTATATATTTTTAAAATGTCTTAACTTCAAAATTGAAGTTGGAGAATATGTTGTGTTGGGGGAAAGGTTATGCTTTTGTTTTCACAGGAAATGAAAGGCTGTGGATTCCTTCCAGATTAATAGAGATAAGATTTGGCCAGGGGTGACCTCCTGAGTATCTTGGTTACAGACATGGGGGAGGAAGCCAAAAAAGACTACAGGACAGGTAATATGTAAGCTGATCCTTTGACACAGAAATAGCGCTGAGACTGGATGAGACATGATCAATTTTGTTGGCTACAGAGTCCCCATGACTCCTTATTACATGCCATCCTTTCATATGGCATGGATTGAGATTTCTATTGCAATTTGATTATGGAGTCCAAAAAGACTTATAAAGTTGACAAATGGCTTTTACCTGCTCAAATGTAAAATAAAAAATCATCTTTAACTGAGTTGTGCACATTGCCCATTCCATACTTGTGTTGATGTAGATATGTGTGTTACCTTTGGAAGTGTATGTGTTTTCAGAGCAAGGAGACCAAACACCAATGAAAATGGGTGACCCAGGTGATCCAGCAGCTCAGAGTGCCTCTGTTGCAGTTTCCTCAGAGCTCTGCATCCAGAACAGCTTCAAGGCCAATGGTTGAGATGGTCCAGCCTCACAGACTACTCCAGCCAGGACTTTAGGTAAGTCTTGCACTTCCTCATTGCACAGAAACTGGACAACAAATAATACAACTAACTCTCCCAGGACGCGACCATTATCCCAATTTTCTCAGGGACCCCTAAAGATGCCAGCACCCACAGAAAACAGCAAGCAGTCTAGAGAACACAATGCCCACATCCCCAAGAGGTGGGATGAATGCCTTTTGGTCATTCGATAGGTTATAGACATTTGTAATCATTTAGGAGGGTTGGATACAAGTTGTTATTGGTCATGGTCAGTAAAAAAGCTAAAAAAGGGGGTTAGATTCAAGGATCTCTTTCTGAAGGATAAAAAGGGGATATAGTATAAAAATGATGAGATAAAGGGGTAGATTGTTGGGTCTACTTTTGAACAACCACTAGTTTCAGATATTTTACATTGGTATGGATTTTTGTATATTGATACAAATTTAAGGTTATTTTTGTTATACTGTATATGTTTCTATTCTTGTTTAAGGTATTGTACCTATGCAGCTAATTTAAAAAGGTTATGTAAAGTTTTAGTGTTTGAAAGCTATTTAGGATAATAAATACAGGTTAATAGTCTATCAAACTTATAGCCATGTTAGGTATGTTTTCAAGGTCATACAGAGATATATTTTACATAGATAGGTAATCTTCAAACACTTCAAAGATCTACAGAATATGGCATTTAAAATGTTTTTAATAACATAAGGCTTTTCACACAGTGAGACATGTATGCTACTGGCAGTACCAATTCACTTCAAAAAAGGATGATGGGCATCAAAGAACCTCCGTATGGAGTTTTCTTTCTTTATGGCAAAAACTAGCCATTTGGGCAAGAAACCACCCTTGTCTCAACTGCTGATAGTATGCTGTCCAAACCAGACCAGCAAGACACAAAGAAAAGTTACTGCCGAACTTTGCTAAGACAGGGTAGAACAGTCCTTCAAAAATTCCTGCTTCACAGAAAAGTCTGTCAGATATTCTAGGCCTGTAGGCCAAAGATGGATGTTCCAACATTGCAGAGGAAACTTGGGTGACTGTCCAGGCAGCCAGATGTTTCTGTCATTTTTTTTTTTTTTTTCAGTTTTGGAAGTTGCTTGCTCTGCCCTTCCTGTTAACTAAGGCAATATTATATCCTTCTGGGGTCTTTGATGAAGTTGAAGATTAGATAGTCATAGTTACAGTTTTCCTTAGTTAAGATATAAGGTAAAGTAGGTACAGAGCTCTGTACTCATCAAGATAAAATAAATAATTGAGTATTTTCTCTAAATATGCCAAATACAAATGGACTGGGCATTATAAATGTAATTTTTACCTGCTAATTGCTCTTATTGTTTATAGTTTTATCATGTTAGAGTTAAGATCTTTCCCTTATTGTGGAATAATCTTTTTGTACACTGTGAAGAGTTGTCACTTGGATTGATTTCATAAAAAGCTGAACAGCCAATAGCTAGGTAGGATTTTGGGGACAGAGAGGATGCTGGGAAGAAGAAGGGCAGAGATGCAGGGAGTCGCCAGGCAGATGGAGAGGAAGCAGGATGGGAGCACAGAGTAAAGGTGACCATGCCAGTTAGAAGAACGTAGATTAAAAGATATGAGTGAATTTAAGGTATGAGAACTAGTTAGGAGCAAGCCTAAGCTATTGGATGAGCTTTAATAATTAATAAATAAGAAGTCTTTGTGTGGTTATTTGGGAGCTAGCAGGATGGGACAAAGAAATCCACCTACAGAGACTCCTGCCAGAGAGGTGGGTAGGCTGACTACAGATCTGCTCCTCTTCCTCTGTTCCTCCAGATACAATCCTCCAGTCTCACCCCACATCTGCAACAAACAACAGAACACCTGCTGCAACCTTCCCTTTTCCCTGCCCCCCATTTTCTGTGAATCCCACAGATCTTCCCTCCTAACATCCCTCCCCCAACTTGTTGCTTTATCCCAGCCCGAATCTCAGCAGGGCCCTGCTAACCCACAAGCCACTCCTGACAGGGGAGGAAGAGACTGACTGCAGACTTTCACCCCCCTTTCTGCTTCTCCAGATCCAATACCCCTAGCAAAACACCTGCTGTAGTCTCTCTTTCCTCACTGACCCCATCCCCAATTGATCAGAGTGATCATCTCCTCCAACCTTCCTTCCTCCAACACATGCCTTTATCCAAGCCTCTGACACCAGCAGACATTCCCTGGGAACACACCAGCTAAGCAGGCCAGAGAAACAGATGCCTAGATGCCAATGTAAAAACATAATAACAACCAGGACAAAATGTTACCACATTTAGCCTAGCAACCCTATACCACAGCAGGCCCTGAATATTCCAACATAGCCAAAGCATAGGAAAAAGACCTTAAAACAGCCTGTGTAAAAAAATGATAGAGGTCCTTAAAGAGGAAATGAATAAATTCCCTTAAGAAATCCAGAAAAACACATACAAACAGTGGAAGGAAATGAATGAAACTGCTCAAGACCTGAAAACAGAAATAGAATCAATAAAGAAAACCCAAACTGAGGGAATTCTGGAAATGAAAAATTTAGGAATTCAAACATATGCAAGCTACACCAACAGAATACAAGAGATGGAAGAGAATCTCAGGCATTGAAGATACAATAGAAGAAATGGATACATTGACCAAAGAAAATATTAAGTCTAAAAACTCCTACCATAAAACATCCAGGAAATCTGGGACACTATGAAAAGGCCAATTCTAAGAATAATAGGAACAGAGGAAGGAGAAGAAAACCAGATCAAAGGCCCAGAAAATGTTTTCAATAAAATGATAGAAGAAAATTTTCCTCACCTGAAGAAGGAGATGCCTTTAAAGGTATAAGAAGTATACAGAACATCAGATATATTGGACGAGGAAAAAATGTTCCCTTAGCACATATAGTCAAAACGCTAAACGTGCAAAACAAAGAAAGAATATTAAAAGCTGCAAGGGAAAAAGAGAAAGTAACATATAAAGGCAGACCCATTAGAATAACACTGGACTTCTCAATGGAGACTCTAAAACTCAGAAGGGCCTAGACAGATATGCTGCACACTTGAAGTGATCACAGATGTCAGCACAGACTATTATACCCAGCAAAACTTTCAGTCACCAAAGATTTAGGAAAATAAGACATTCCAAAATAAAACCAAGTTTAAACAATATTTATCTATAAATCTAGCCCTAAAGAAAGTACTAGAAGGAAAACTCCAACTGAAAGAGGTTAACTACAATTATGAAAACAAAGAAAATAATCTCATACCAGAAAAATCAACAGAAGGGAAGCACACACACACCACCACTACCACCACCACCACTGTCAACATCAACAAAATAACAGGAATCAATAATCATTGGTCATTGATATCTCTCAACATCACTGGTCTTTTTGTTTGTTTTGTTTTGTTTTTGTTTTTTGTTTTTGTTTTTGTTTTTCTGGAGCTGAGGACCTTATCAGGGCCCTGAGCTAATTCCCAACCCCAACATCAATGGTCTTAATTCCCCAATAAAAAGACAGAGACTAACAGAATGGATGCAAAAACAGGATTCATCCTTCTGCTGTATCCAATAAACACACCTCAACATCAAGGACAGCCATCATCTCAGGGTAAAGGGTTGGAAAAAGATGTTCCAAACAGATAGACCTAAGTGGCAAGCTGGCATAGCCATTTTAATATCTAACAAAGTAAACTTCAAACCAAAAGTAATCAGAAGAGATAGGGAAGGATACTACATACTCATCAAAGGAAAAATCCACCAAGAGGACATTCCAATTCTTAACATCTATGTCCCAAACACAAGGACAACCAACTCATAAAAGAAGCATGACTATAGCTTGTAGGCCAAAGTTTCTGTCTGTCTTGCCAGCAGCTTCCAAATAAACACAGTGAGGCTCATATTAATTATAAATTCTTGGATGATAGCTCAGGTTTATTACTAACTAGCTCTTACAACCTAAATTAACCAATTTCTATTATTCTATGTGCTGCCTTGAGGCTCGTGGCATTTACCTCTCTGGCATTTTTTGTTACTTTCTGTCTGTCTGGTGACTCCTCTCACTCTGCCCTCCTTCTCCCCAGAGTCTTCTGTGTCTGGCTGTTCCTCCTATATTTCCTGTCTATCTACTGCCCAGTCAGTTTTTTATTAAACCAATCTGAGTGACAAATCTTCACAGTGTACAAAAGGATTATTCCACAGCAATAGCTTAAATCATATTTTGATCCTAACACACCAATAATGGGAGACTTCAATACCCGACTCTCATCAATAGACAGGTCATCTAGACAAAACACTAAACAGAGAAATGCTGGAGCTAACAGACATTATGAAATAAATGGACCTAACAGATATCTGCACAGCATTTCACCCAAACACAAAAGAATATACCTTCTTCTCTGTAGATTATGGAACTTTCTCTAACATTGATGACATACCCAGTCTCAACAGATACAAGAAAATTGAAATAACTCCCTGTATCCTATCAGAACTTCACAGATTAAAGCTGGATATCAACTACAGAAACAAAAGAAAGCAAAGCCTGCAAACTCCTGGAAACCGAACAACTCACTACTGAATGAAAAATAGATCAAGACAGAAAATAAGAAAGAAATTAAAGAATTTCTAGAGTTGAATGAAAATAAATACACAACAGACCCAAACTTACAGGACACAATGAAGGTGGTTCTTAGAGGCAATTCCTACATAAAAAAAATGAAAACAAACAAAAACTGGAGAGACCTCATTCTAGCAACTTAACAACACACCTGAAAGCTCTAGAACAAAAAGAAGAAATCACACCCCAAAAGAAAAAGTGGCAAGAAATAAACTCAGAGCTGAAATCAATAAAATAGAAACAAAGAAAACAGTACAAAGAATCAATAAAACAAAGAGTTTTTCTTTGAGAAAAATCAATAAGATTGACAAACCATTATCCAAGTTAACTATAAAGCATAGTAAGAATATCCAAATATCCAAAATCAGAAATGAAAAGGGGAGACAAGCAGAAATCAAGGAAATACAGAGAATCATAAGGACATACTTTAGAAACCTGTACTCCACCAAATTTGAAAATCTAAAAGAAATGGATAATTTTGTTGATAAGTACCACTTATTACAGTTAAGTCAAGATCAGATAAACAATTTAAATATACCTATAACCCCTAAGGAAATAGAAGCAGTCATTTAAAATCTCCCAAACAACAACAAGAGCAAAAAAATCCCAGGGCCAGATGGTTTGAACAAAAAATTCTACCAGACTTACAAAGAGTTAATGCCAGTACTCCTCAAATTATAATACTCCACAAAATAGAAACAGAAGGAACATTTCCCAGTTCATTTTGTGAGGCCATATTCACCCTGATACCCAAACCACATAAAAACCAAGCAAATAAAAAGAATTACAGACCGACCAATTTCCCTTATGAACATAAATGCAAAAATATTCAATAAAATACTTGCAAAGCAAATCCAAGAACCCATCAAAAAGGACACCCACCATGATCAAGTAAGCTTTATCCCAGAAATGCAGGGATGGTTCAACATATGAAAATCTGTCAATGTAATCCATCATATAAACAAACTGAAAGACAAAAACACAATCACCTCATTAGATGCTGAAAAAGCCTTTGACAAAATCCAACAACCCTTCACGATAAAAGTACTGGAGAGATTAAGGATTCCAAGGACTTACCTAAACATAATAAGGGCAGTTTACAGCAAGCTGAGAGCCAATATCAAATTAAATGGAGAGAAACTAAATGCAATTCCACTAAAATCAGGAACAAGAAAAGGTTATTCACTCTCTCCATATTTATTCAACTTAGAACTTGAAGCCTTCGAGCAGTAAGGCAACTGAAGGAGATCAAGAAATACAAACTAGAAAGGAATAAATTAAAGTATCTCTATTTGCAGATATGATACTACACATAAGTGAGCATAAAAATTCCACATGGGAACTCCTACAGCTGATAAACACATTCAACAAAGTAGCTGGATACAAGGTTAACTCACAAATATCCATAGCTTTCCTATACACAAATGACAAATGGACTGAGAAAGATATCAGGAAAATGACACCCTTGACAATAGCCTCAATTAATATAAAATATCTTAGGATAACTCCTATCAAGAAAGTGAAAAATCTCTATGATAAAAACTTTAGACATTGAAGAGAGAAATGGAAGAAGATATCAGAAAATGGAAAGATCTCCCATGCTCATGGACCCATAAGATTAATATAGTAAAAATGGCTATCCTACCAAAGGCAATATATAACTTCAATGCATTCCTCATCAAAATTCCAACACAATTCTTCATAGATCTTTAAAAGACAATTTTCAGTTTCATATGAAAACACAAAAACCTCAGGAAAGCTTAAACAATTCAGAATAATAAAAGAACTACTGGAAGTATCACTGTCTCTGATTTCAAACTGTACTTCAGAGCTTTAGTAATAAAAACAGCATGGTATTGGCACAACAATGGACACATTGCTCAATGAAATAAACTGAAGACCCAGGCATAAATCCACACATCTGTGGACACCTGATTTTTGAAAAAGCCAGAAATACACACTGGAAAAAGGACAGCATCTCCAACAAATTATGCTAGTCAAATTGGATGACTACATATAGAAGAATGCAAATAGATCCATACTTATTACCCTGCACAAAACTCAAGTCCAGCCGGGGCAGTGGTGGTGCACGCCTTTAATCCCAGCACTCGGGAGGCAGAGGCAGGCAGATCTCTGTGAGTTCGAGGCCGGCCTGGTCTACCAAGTGAGTTCCAGGAAAGGCGCAAAGCTACACAAAGAAACCCTGTCTCAAAAAAAAAAAAAAAAAAAAAAAAAAAAAAAAAAAAAAAAAAAAAAAAAAAAAAAAAAACCTCAAGTCCAAATGGATCAAAGCCCTCAATGTAAAATCAGACACACTGAACCTAATAGAAGAGAAAGTGGGGGATAGCCTTGAACACATTGGTACAGAAGACTTTTGGAAGAGAATACTGTTAGTGGAAGCACTGAGGTCTACAATTAATAAAGGGGACTTCATGAAACTGAAAAGCTTTTGTAAGGCAAAGGACACCATCATTCAGTCAAAGTGGTAGTCTACAGAATGGGAAAATATTTTTACCAACTCTACATCTGATAGAGGACTAATATCCAAAATATATAAAGAATTCAAGAAACTAGGTATCAAAAAACAAATAATCCATTCAAAAATGGGGCACAGATCTAAACAGAATTCTCAATAGAGGAAACTCAAAAGACTGAGAAACACTTAAAGAAATGTTCAGATATAGAGGAAGGGACTAGGAGGGAAACATGGGTTTCCCTCAAAGAGGGAACTAGAATAGATTTTCTGGGTGGACTGGAGGCAGGGGAGGGGAGAGCTGGCTGATGCGGGGGAGTATGGGGAGAGATAGTTCGAACTGAGGGGCATTTGAGGGGCAGTGTGGAAATCCAGTGTAGTGGAGACTTCCTAAAATATATGAAGGTGATCCTAATTAAGTCTCCAAATAATGGGCGAGACAGTACTGACTGACCATCTCTTGTCACAAAAAGAAGTGTCCAGTACCGGGACTGAGTTATATCCAATTGAGTTGTTGGCCAAAGGGGTCCCTTGGAGATTTCTAAACAATCCAGGCTGTTACCAAGTCAAAACTTTGCTCTCCACAAAGTGACTGCAAACACCCATTGCTGAAGACAACACCCACACAACTCATTGAACATGGAGAAGTTGAGCTGTTGCCCACATAGAACCTTCACCCCTACATTCCAGTGTTTTTGTATGGGAAGGTGCTCTGCAGGCTACTGAAAAAGAAATGTAAACACCAACCCAGACACAAACCATTTGATCTACAATGCTGTCCTGTCTGCAAAAGCTGCTAGGGTAACGGTGGCCCAAAGCTTGTGGGAGTGACCAGCCCATCTCTGTCTGACTTAAGGACCGCTCCACAAGAGAGCCAGAGACTAGATAGCCCAGAGACTGGGGCAAAACCAAACACTACTAGTCTAAAAAGAAAAAAAGAGCAATGATAAGATGACTCCTAATGATATTATGCTATGCTGTACTCTTAGATGAGTGCTTTATTCAGTCATTATCAGAGAAGCTTCCTCTTTTAGCAGATAGGAACAAATACAGAGACCCACAAGCCAGACATCACACACACACACACACACACACACACACACACACACACACACACACTCAATGGGATGGGACCTTAGAATACACAGTTCTAATGGGATGTCTTCATCAAATCCCTCCCATCAAAGCTCAGAGAACCCTGCAGAAGAGAAGATGGAAAGAGTGTGAGAGCCAGACTGGATGGAGGACACTGGAGACCAAGTCTCTCCGAGTCACCTGAGCAAAGCTAATATGAAGTCACAGACACTGAGGCAGAAGCACAGGGCTGACATGGAGTGATCAGGTCCTGTGCCTATACATTACAGCTTTCAGCTGAGCACTTGGATGACACTGATGAGTGTGAGAACAAGTGAGTCTCTGATTCTTGTGCCTTCTCTTGGACTCCTTTCCTTTTTGTTGATTTTCAATGTCCAACTTCTACATGATGGTTTTTGTTTTATCTTATATTTTATTTTGTCACGTTTGGTTGTTCTTAGAAGCCTGTTCTTTTCTAATGAAAGAGAGAGAGACAGGGAGAGAGAGGGGGGGAGGGAGGGAGGGAGGGAGGGAGGGAGGGAGGGAGGGAGGGAGGAAGGAAGGAAGGAAGGAAGGAAGGAAGGAAGGAAGGAAGGAAGGAAGGAAGGAAGGAAGGAAGGAAGGAAGGAAGGGAGTGGATCCAGACAGGAGGGGAGGCAGGAACTGGGAGGAGTAGAGGGAGCGGAAATTAACCAGAATATATATTGTATGAGAAAAGAATCTATTTTCAATAAAGGGGAGAAATCTAATATTTTAAAACTGATTCTGCTGAGCATTAGAGTTTCCAGTGGTGGGAATAAAAGGTGTGCAAGCTCTGGAAAAAAGAAAAAGAAAAAAAAAAGGAAAAGAAAACTTGGAGTTGCATCTTTCGAGGCACAAGATTTTTGTACTTGCTGTTCCATTTGTCAAAACTTATTTCCTCCTCTACTGCCAACTCTCCTGGTTTTTCCTTTTCTTCTTTTAAATTCAATCTCTTCTTTCTTAACTTTTTTTCTTTTGGGCTAGGATTTCACATCGTACCACAGGCTGACCTGGACCTCAGGGTTATCCTTCTGCCTCAGCTTCCCAATGGCAAGGAGTGCAGGCATGAGCCACTACCTCCAGATTTCAATCTTCTTTCTTAGCAAAACCTTCTTTGACCTCCATAAGTTACATTCCTCCACTATACTCTAAGCCATCAACATATGTATTGCTTCTTCTAAAATATTCGTTACCTATAATAAAGTTTAATTCATAAATTACACAAAATGAGGCTGACAACAAAATGTAATAACAAAATAAGCCATAATAGGATATAATAAAGGTTGTGAAATGTCTTTTTGTACCATATTCCACCTTGTGATGAAGTTGAGATGTTATACTTCGCACATGAGGTACAATGAGGTAAATGGTGTAGCCATGCTGACCATGTCTATAAATGGTGTGGGCATGCTGACCGTGTCTGTAAATGGTGTGGGCATGCTGACCGTGTCTGTAAATGGTGTGGGCATGCTGACCATGTCTGTAAATGATGTGGGCATGCTGACCGTGTCTGTAAATGGTGTGGGCATGCTGACCGTGTCTGTAAATGGTGTGGGCATGCTGACCATGTCTGTAAATGATGTGGGCATGCTGACCATGTTTGGCTATGCTGTAAGGAACACCTGCATATCACACTGCAATGACATGTCAGTCACCTGACAACCAAACAGGTTCCTACGTAGTACATACAACTATGGATATTCTGGACATGGGGATGATTGACATCTCAGGTGGAATGGAATGAGGTGATATGAGATTTCAATATTCTCTTCAAAATAGCAAATCATTAAAAACTATAAATTGTTTGTTTCTAAGGCAGTGGTTCTCAACTTTCCTAATGCTGTGACCTAACCCCCAACCATAAAATTATTTTTGTTGCTACTTCATAACTGTAATTTTGCTACTGTTATGAATCATAATGTAAATATCTGTGTTTTTTAATGGTCTTAGGTGAGCCCTGTGAAAGGGTTGTTCAGCCCCAGGTGGGTCATGACCTACAGGTTAAGAACAAATGTTCTAGGGCTTTTCATGTAATAGTTCTTGACTGTTGTCCAGTGAAATTGTGGAAAATAAAACTGCAGGTGTCTGGGAACTACTGTGCTACACAGTTATCCTTCAAAGGGGCGGTACCCACCTGTATTCATCCCAGGAGCATATGAAAGGCCATTTCCCCATCTACTTAGCAATGCTTGATGTTACACTTTGTCCATTTTTCTTAATGTGATGGGGAAAACGATATCTGGAGCTCGTTTCCATTTTCCTGGATGTTTCCAAGATTCAGCACCCTTTCTCACCTTGTTTGGCTGCTGGGGCATCTTCTGTGTGGTTTTGTGTGGATCGGGTACACATAACCATATGGGTGTGCACGTGCAGGCCAGAGGACAGTCCCGGTGTCATTCTTCAGGAGTTTTCTCCTTGTCTTTTCAGATGTGAGCTCTCGATAGCTTTGAACTCACCAAGTAGACTAGGCTGAGTAGCTCCAAGTAGATCCACCTGTCCCTCACCAGTGCTCTGATTTACAAGCACACCCTACCATACCTGAATTTTTATTTATGTGGTGGGAATCAAACTCAGGTCCTCAGCGGCTGTACAGCAGGCCCTTTACTGGTGGATCCATCTTCCCAGCTTCTGCCACTCTCTGCTGGGGTCCAGATCACCTGCTTCTTTCTTGGGCTGGACCATTGCTGTAACTTCTTGGTTCTCACTCCTTTTGGCTCTCTGATATTTCTCTTCAGTTTTTTCCTGTGTAATTTATCTAAAATATAGTTAGTGAGTACCCTTAGTATGCTAGACAGTGGAGGGGCCAATACAGTGTAACACAATAGAGTCTTCCCTATCCCGGAGCTTGCGATTCAGAAGGAGAAACAGACGATGTAGTGTAAATGGGCACACACTAGAGTGCGATGCAGTGTGAACACACTGCAGGGAAATGATAGCATTCTAGGGTAGAAGGTTGGGGTGCTTCAGAGGAGGCCATCAAAGAAGACCTGCACTAACGGGAGACCTGAGGGGAAGCCTGCACTAACAGACTTGAGGGGAGGCCTGCACTAACAGGAGACCTGAGGGGAGGCCGGGCCTGCTGTGCAGCAGAATTAGCACTCACAGTGGTGCTAAGATAAGGAGGGAGGCGTGGGAAGAAAGCAGCTGTGGCTGGAGCTCAGAGGTCAAGGTGCAGAGTGGTGGGAAAATCACCGGGGGGCGGGTGGGGGTGGGGATTCCAGGGTGTCTACTTCAGTTGATAGAGAAGACTAAGTGGAGATGACCTGAGCTCCGGCTTGGCAGTGTTTACTGGAGACGTTGACTAGGTTGCTGAGTTCAGTAGACACTGGGCTCATGGGGAAAATGAGAAGGCGGATATTCTGGGGAGGCGTTCCCCTCCACAACTAGATGAAAACTACGACTAGATGCCATTACTAAAAACACTGGGTAGAAGGGAGTAGGGTCAAGAGCTGAGCTACGATGTGCTGGGACATTTAGGAGGCGTTAGGCTGAGGAACTGTCCAGGTTCTAGAAGTCCATGAAGAAACATCTCAACAAGGAAGGGCGGCTCTGTAAACGCTGCTGAGGAATAGAGAAAAAGGAGTGATTAGGATGGACATTGTAGTGAGTAAGACCACACTTTGGTGGCCTCCGTTGGAGCATGTCAGCGAAGATAGAATGAGGAAGAAGTAGAGTCCCCGTTTGTTGAAGTCGGGGTCAGAGGAGGATGCCAGTGTCACTACCGGCCATTTTGAAATGGGAAGTCTCTTGGCCACTTTTCACTATTCTCATTTCATGAATGTTTCATGCAGGGTTTTCCTCTTTTCTTTCCCAGCTTCCTTCATCCCCAACCCACTCATACCTGTTTTCCAGGCTGAGTTGCAACTCTTGCTGGTCTGCCTGCCTGCCTTCCTTCCTTCCTTCCTCCCTTCCAAATAGGAATGCCAGACAGTCTTATTATATAGCTCAGGCTAGGCTTAAATTTCTGATCTTCCTGCCTCATCCTCGAAAGTGCTAGGATTAAGGTATGCGCTACCATGCCTGGCTTTCTTTTTCTAGTTTTGGGGAGTTGGTTGTTTTGATAGTATGTTTATTTGTGTGTGTAGATGATTCTGCTCATGTGAGGCAAGCACATTGTTTATCTCCACTTATAGTGCGAGTCCACTCTGGATCTAAATATTTATTATTTGTTTAATTGAATTTTCAGTTATTTTAAAGGACATGGTACAAAGAATTTCAGATTTTGACAAACAGGTAAAGAAGCACATAAGGTCTATTAGATGAGTAATCATTTACCCCATTAATGTAAAATTTTTGAACCATTTTTCATGACATCATATTGACAGTAGCTGCCTTTTGTCGGGGCACTCTAAGGACTGGGTGTGTTTGTTATAGGGGGAAAACAAAACAAAACAACAACAACAAAGCCAAAACCAACAGCTAGGGTTGGGGAGATGGCTCAGTGGATAAAAGCACTTGTTCTGTGAGCATGAGGGCCTGAGTTTGAACCCCCGGCACTCATGTGAAAGCCATACATGGCTATGCATGACCAGGATCTCAGCAGTGGGGCTGGTCAAAGAGGTGGACCCAGGCAGCCTACCAAAACAGCAGATGTCTGATTCAGTGAGAGACCCCGTCTCAAGGCAGGAAGGCAGTGACAGAGGAAGATGCTGACTTCCTGACACATTGTACACTCACATGCATGCTGCATCTACACACCTGCACACTCACAAGCATGCACCATCTACACACCTGTGCACTCACATGTATGCACTATCTACACACCTGTGCACTCACATGCATGCACCATCTACATACCTGAACACTCTACATTATCATTCACATACATGGGTTGGGGAGAAGAGAGAAGAGGGAGGGTATTGATTCTTTTCACTGGTTCATGTAAAGGTCTTTGTGAAACTGTGCTCCCTTTCAACCTGTCTTAAGTGGTAATTGCTTCTCCCTGGTTGCTCTGGAGTACCTGTTTGTGAGGTGGTAGGAGCAGGAGATAAGGAAAACGAAGAACCCTGAGTTCCCGGGTATAAGAAGGGAATCATTGGTGTGACATCCACAGTCACTTAATGTCATACTGCTTTCATATTGCCATCAATAATATGATAATTTTATCTAGGACTCAGCAGTAGAGCACTTGCCCAGCATGTGTGAGGCCCTAGGTTTAATCTCTAGTATCACAGAAAATGACAAAAAAACTAAGACCCACAGTGTGCATTTCCTGTAGAAGCTGCTTTGCTGCCAGCATGCACTAGCATTACATTCAGAGGTTTTCAAGGTTCTTTGAGAAAGAGCAAACCTACGATCTTACTACCCAGCTTCTTTTTATCTTGTGTGTATTAGACACAGGCCTAATTATTTTGTATGGCTATAGCCTCCTGCTGTGTCATCTTTAATGAATGTTCTTATCAAATGTCAGGAGGGGCATGGTAGTACTTGCCTGTTTTCCTAGCACTTGAGAGGCAGAAGCAGGAGGATGGTCACTCATTCTGGGACATCTAAAATTGCATGGTAAGACTCTGTCTTAAAACAAGAGACTGCTTGAATTGTAAATCTTCTCACTATTCATTCAATGCCTGACATCTTCTAGGCATCAAGCTTGGACTTGAGATTCTAAAAAGGAACACAGGTCTGACTGTAACTCTAAAGGCACAATTCTTAGAAACACCTACTATTTAAGGGGCTGGGGATGTCACTCAGTAGAGTACTTGCCTGGGGGCACAAAGCTCTAGGCTTGATCATTAGCACCACATAAACTGGGTGTTGTGATGCTTGCCTGTAATCTCAGCACTCAGGAGATGCACAGACGAGAACAGGAAGTTCAAGGTCATCCTTAGCTACCTAGCAAATTGGAAGCCAGCGTGGAATACATGAGATTTCTTTCAAAAAACAAACCATACAAAAATAAAATACCAAAAATAAAACCACTACCCATTAGCTCCTCACAATTTTTCTTTTCCATTCTTTGGAAGTGAAGTTTGAAAATTTCAAATATTTATCCAGTTTTCCCCCCACAAATTTATCAATTATTGGCTTTATAATTACATAATAAAGTAGTTAAATAATTACAAAGACATCGACTCAGAATTACAAAAGCACTTAGGAAATGTCTAGTTTAATGGTGTTCAGTGAGATATGTGAGTCACAGGTAAATATTTGAATTTTCTAGTAGATACTTGATAATACGTTTTTTAAGGTAAAATTATTTTGGTAATTTGTTCCACTAGAAATATTTCAATATGCATTCAATAAAAAATTAACCAGTATATTATCATGTTTATATAGCTTTTGAAATCCAGTATGTATCTTACACTGGTAGCAGATGTCCATCAAAAGTCAACTTTTCATTAGTAGTAGTTTCATAAGATTTAGTTGAAAAAGTACCTAATTTGCACTAACAATTCTTAAAGTAATAGTTGAAAGTCAAATGCATGAGACTTATTTTCAGTGCTCAGGATCCATGTATGAGCAGGTGCTGGGATACTGGATAGAGCTGAGTTTAGAATCCTCAGCAATATAGAAAAGCTATGCTGGACACTGTGGCTGTAACTCAGCTCACCAAGGAGGTGCTGGTGGCAGTCTTGGGAAAAGAGATTTTAAACGAGTTTTTAGGCATCTCTACAATATCAGCCTTTTTTGTTTTGTTTTGTTTTGTTTGTTTGTCTTGTTTTGTTTTTTTGAGACAGGGTTTCTCTGTGTAGCTTTGCACCTTTCCTGGAACTCACTCTGGAGCCCAGGCTGGCCTCGAACTCAGGGAGATCCAACTGGCTCTGCCTCCCAAATGCTGGGATTAAAGGTGTGCACCACCACCACCTGGCAATATCAGCCTTTTTTAAAAGCAGGATTGCTTCAACAGTCACACGTTGCTCAGTGATGGTGCTGTGCTAGAATGTTTTAGTTGTGTGAGGATCATGGAGTGTGCCTGCATACACCTAAATGGTTTGGTCTCCTACCCTCTAGGCTATATGGTACATGTGTAGGGTAGCGTATGGCCATGATGAACATGGGATTAATCTGGTCCATGAGCAAATGAGGCAATGAGGAGCAGTAAACGTGTGATGTATAAAGGACTGCCATCATGGATGTGTTCCATTATCCACTGAAACCTTGTTGGACAATACCTGCCTGTACTTAACTCTAGAAGGCATGAACCTCGCTTATGTGTATTTGGTTATTTATTACAAATGAAGTTAACATCTCAAAGGGCTCAAGGTCTGGTTTCTTTTGAGCATTTTTGTGATTGTTCGCTGGTGATAGAGCAGTCCAGTACAAAATGTGTTACAGACTTTTTAAGTATTTGGAATCAGGTATAAAAAATAATTACAGAGTATTGGGGGATAAGATAAACTAGAGAGATGCTGAACAAAAGACATAAATGGAATCTTTTTTAACTTCCAATTTGGCTGTATTTTTCCTAAAGCTGTGTTGTGTGAAATATCAAACAGTTCCCTACACTGAAAACCAGGATTAAAGGAGGAACAGTGCCGAGCACGGGGAACCTGAGAGTCGAGGTTAAACGATCGGTCTTCAGAAGATGGAAGCCGTAAGCTGCTGCTTCCTAGGATAAGTGTATTTTAGGGTTTTCTCTCAGTACCACAGTTCTCACTGCAGTTAAGCTACATGCTATTAATACTTTCACAGAATCTCCATCTCTGCCTTTGTCTGATAGACAAATTTGAGTTTCTAGAATTGCAAGAGCCTCTCATCATTGTAACTTAAGAGGAAGTAGGAAACTCAACTCTATGGCTAGATGACGTCCGGAAATATTCTTAGCCTCTGGCTTCGTGGGAGCTGCTCTCCTTGTCTTGGATTTTGGTAAGGATATAATCTCAGCTCCATTAGAGAGGGCGCTCACAAAGACAGCTGTCAAATCCCCACATCAGTCCTCTCCAGAATTGCCAAAGGTTGACACCTCTGCACGTCTGTCTCAAAAAAACTTTATTAGCAATGAGAAATTTAATTTCCTATGCAGACAAATTAACTTCTAACGTATAAGGGAAACAAACACCACACAGAGAGGTAGGGTGGAGCCTTCTCCTTCCAGCCTGAAGCTTTCTCAAAAAGCATCTCTCCTCTTCTGTCTCCCCAGTCTCTTCAATTCTTGTTGGCACTGGTTGCCCTGGTTATTTATCCATTCGGAAGGGTAAATGTGGTCTGCAACTCTTAAAGCTGTCTCAGTACCACAATCAAAGGAGAAGTACAATACAGGTAATTACTAGAAAGTGTTTAAAAAGCACTTGGAGCAATTCTTGAAAAGTAGGAGAAATCAGTAGGGTGAGCTGAAAACTTGGTTTTAAGTAAAAGACTTCTTTAAATAGACAAAATGCTATGAATCGGCTTGGAGTAAATTAATATAGCAGGGAAGGAAAGTGAAGAATCCGTTTTGTAAAGGAGCCAGCTTCATGGTCTTCTATGTTAAGTTTTATGTATCGGAATGTGTGTCACACAGATTTTCAAGTCTGTCCCTACTTCTCAAGTTGGTAACTTTATACACACACAGCTCCAGTCACATGATAAGTGATAAAATAGAAGTTAGAAATTTTCCAAACATAAATATGCCCCCATGCTCACTTTACTTATTCTAATGGGTCAGAAGAATGAAGCAAAGGCCAAGATTGGAAACAAAGTTAAGCTTCTCCATAAGCTGAGAAGTTAAGGCACCCCTGTCCACGGCAGAGGCATAACTGTTTCCCCAAGACTCTGCCTCCATCCACGGCTCTCTTTAGAGAGAACCCCATGTCTAGCTCCAGAGCAGAAGGCTTTTTCCTTAGTATTTATAATTCATGAGTTTCCTTTTAGATTTATTTTATGTATGGGTGTTTTGCCTTCACATGTGTATGTGCGCCATGTTCATGGCTGGAGCCTATGAAAGTCAGAAGAGGGCATGGGGTTCAACTGGAGTCATGGATACTAGCGAGCCACTATGTAGATGCTGGGAACCAAATCCAGCTCCTCTGCAAGAGCAACAAGTGCTCTTAACTGCTGAGCCATCTCTCCAACCCCATTTTTTAAATATGAGGAAAAACTACAGTTCCTTCTGATTTTAGCATTTTATTTTATAGTTTGACAACTTCATAACCAGAAATGTTCCAGCAGAAAGTGAGCTTTGAATATTTATGCTTCAAACAAGCCTAGAAAGACTTTGGGGGGAAATCTTTGATCTTTAAAAGAAAAAAAATAAACCAATAGTTTCCCTTCAAACACTATTATTCTAAAAACAAACAAACAAAACAACAACAAAAACCAATTCATTCTGTTATGTTCATGGAGAATTCTATTCTGATTGGGATATTGATTTGGTTGGTTGAGACATGGCTTAGCAGTTCAGGGGCCCTACTGCTTTTGCAAAGGACCAGAGTTCTATTCCAGGAACCCAAAAGGGGCAGTTCACAACTGCTTGTAACTCTAGCTCCAAGGGGTAAGGAGTCCAATCTGACCTACTTGGCATCTGCACACATGCCTCCCCTTAACTAAAAATAAGAATTATCTAAAAACCATTGATCTGGAGGAGGAAGGGATGAGTAGATGTCTTCTCTTTCCTTATAACAGTTCCTAGTTGTAGAAGAAGATACTTCAAATGTAGCATCTCTTCCCTCCTCCCATTAAGTGATGTTGGGAAACTCCTGTGTTAAGCTAATTTGCCATGAGAAATATAAAGCCCTTGAATGGAATATCTAGAGCCCATGGGATTTTTATTTTTTAACAGACACCATGTGCTACAATCTGTTACAGTCTCCAAGGCAGGGTGGGGTGGGTGGCTCTGAAAGGGCCAAGAACAAAGTCCTCTGTGGGAATTTGGGAAGTATTAATCAAAATGGGAAAACGGTTCGGCTGCAGCTTTAGAACTCCTTCTCTTTGCCCTAAATTGTGAGGTTTATTACATTATCTTTAAAAAAAAAAAAACCCAAACCAAACTAGCCAGCCAGTCAAAGTAGGGAGAAACAAAAGAGAGTCTTCTGAGAGGGTTACGCTGCCACTCATTTTGTATTTTAATTCAACCTACTGGTGATTTAATTTACAGATCTCAAAGGAAGTGTACGCTCAAATATTTGAGGACGGTAACATATCAACCACTGTTTAATTTTGGAATGTTCCTACTTACTTGACACAATATTTTACCAGCTAACAAATGTTTAGCCTTTTTTTTTACTTGACTAAAGAGAAATAAGTTTCACGTTGCTTCGTTCACCTTCTTATGTGCATATGCTAGGAGACTGGATGTTAAAAAAAACCCAAACCTTCCTCATGTTCCGTCCTACATCTAAATCTGTTTACCAATTTGGAGCTGCTGAGAAACCTGCATTTTCCTGCTAAATCAACTGGATGGCTAGAGCCCAAACTGCAATGTAACAGAAAAAATTATCAATTTGTTTTCATGACAGTCTTGAGAATGTATAAGATTGTCTAGCCGCTAAGTCAGCCTTCCCAATTCCTTCTTCTCAGCCTCTTCTCTTAAAGATGCCTTCAGCTCTCAGCCGGTACTTTTTATAGCTATATATAACAGCTCTAATATTTTGTGACATTTTGTATTGTGACACTATAGATGAAATTGTCATCGGACTGACACCCTGTGCTGCTTATTCCTTAATTACAACTGTTAACACTGCAGAGAAGTGTGCTAATCTGCCAGCACATATTATGAAAACAATGTTATTGTTACCCACACCAACACCCACTCAACAGGACATTTCCAAGATGGCAGTGAACAGGGACGTGTTGCACACTGGCCGTGTTAGTTTTTTTGTTGTAGTGAGGCTTATGAGTTTTAACTTATCCTGTTGTCTTCTTTTAAAACTACAAATGACACGGGATGTGCGTGCAGCCTGGGCCAAATGAGAGAGGCGGTGGGGGGGGGGACTACAAAATGACCTGTGGGGGGGGGCTCATATCTGTAATCCCAGTGCTCAGAAGCTGAAACAGGAGGATTGCTGTGACTTTGAGACCAGCTTGGGCTATAGAGTGAAACTTGGTCTTAAAGACAACACAAAATACCAGAAAGAAGAATCTTTTACACACTGAGACAAAACCACGAGTTTGCAATTCAGAATAGTTCACTGCAATGTAGTGCAGACCACCTCCCCAGTTAAAATACCTGCTTTGTTTTTCCTTCTAGTGCTCATCCAGCGGTGGTGAACTGAGGAGACTCGGCGCTGTTGTGTTGAGGGCTGGGACCCACAGCTTCCTGAGTGTATTTCTTTATTTTTAAGTTTTAGAGAGGGGAGGGGAGGGCAAGTGGGAAGATAACCCCAGGGGCGAGGCTGTTTTCACAAGGTTGGGAGTCTTCAAGTCGGTCAGAATGCAGTAGCTACTTCCAGCTCTCATGGGTCTTTTTCAAAATCATACCGAGCCTTCCTGAAACTGGCTACATACTGAGTCCTTTAGTCAGAATCTCAGCGAAGCCTGTCTGAGGCACCCAGTCCTGTGGATCCACTTTCTGATAACTAGTGGTAGACAAGGGCAGCTAAGCAAGGCAGACTTCTATCACTCTAAGCAGCCCCTGTTCCTGTTCTCATGGTGAATAATGGAAGACTAGACAGGGTGTAATGAGGCTGAATGTTTAACACACACACAGCACTGCTTTAATACCATCTTTAACAAACATTCTGTCTTAGCATTAGCTTTTAACCCTTTCATTGCAAATCTATGACCTTGCAGTAGTCTAACCTGAGACCTGTCAGTGGCTCTCAGACTGACAATAATGAGACCAACAAAGCACATTACTCCCTCAAGTTCCTGCCATGACTTACAGAGTTTCATCAAACAGCTGTTTTTGGATTTTGTTTCTGTTTTCTGAGTAACATATGAATAAGTTATCACTTCATCTCATTTTGAACGGTGTTTCCTGCCTCACTTTGATTTTCGCCACCAATCGGATATGGTGCTCTGCCTAAAAGGAACTGTTCCCATTTAGGGACATGTTCTTCTACTGATGCCCAGTAACGAGTCTGGAAAAAAAAAAGAAGAAGAAGAAGTAAGATAGCATAGCAAGAAGTTCAATTCAGCTCTTCATAATAATCTAAATATTTTATTATCTTAAGTGTGTGTGTGTACACATGTACACACTCTCACATACATATATGTAGAGTACATTTCCTCTATGGAACATTTTATGTTAATTTTAAGAAAAAAAAACCTGGCTACTTACTAGTGCTAATTTTCAAATTTCTCAGCAAACCAGAGCCTGGCAGAATTAAGGTTTTAAATTTTATTGTGATTTTACACGCCCTCTTGTGGCCAGTTTTGTGATTATTAACAGCAATGTCATTTATGGTACCTGTTATTAAATATTGTTTACTATTCTAGATTCCAAACCTGGATTGTCCATATGAAAAGGACTGTAAAAGATTATACATGAATAAGTTCCTCAGAATTAACAGGAGATGATATGACCTGGCAACGTGACACATTTTCATTTTTCTTAAATTTGTGTCTATGTGTAAAATGTGGTGTCTGTGCACACTCATGTGCACACATGCCCATGGAAACAAGGGTACTGGGAGCCCCCTCTATCACTCTCTGCCTTATTCCTTTGAGACAGTGCCTCTCTGATCCTGGAATGAGTCTGGCAGCCAGCAAACCCCAGTGATGATCCTCCTATATCTCACTGCCGCAGTGCTGGGGTTTCAGGCATGCAGGGCCACACCTTGCTTTTAGGTGGTGCTGGGATCCAAACTCAGGCCCTCATGCGTATGCAGCAAGGGCTCTTGCCTGCTAAGCCATTTCTCCAGCTCTTCAGACCTTTATGATAAAATAACTAACAAAGTGTACCCATTTTGATGGCAATAACTTGCAAGCTGAGATGCTGTATATGTCTGACTGTTGTGACCTACAGGCTGTAGAAATCCAAGTAGTACTGCTACATGGTGGAGGAGCTTGGATGAGCTTGGAGTGACTGCCAAGGAGGCCAAAGTTTGCATCACAGGATGGCATTTTCTATTGGATCAACACCATCAGTTTTTGGGGTAATTCTGCCGCGCTGAGTCAGGTAGCACTAGGAACACATGCAGTGGCTCTACTGTTTGAAGATCACGGTGTGAGAGACTCGAAATATCTACACATCTGTGCGTGTGGTCTGAGAAACAGCCTGACATACTTAAGATAAAGGTTACCCTGCTGTGCCAGTACAGCTCAGAATACCATCCAAGGCCAGAGACAGGGGGCTTCTGTGCCATTCACGGCTGAATTAACCACTATTATGTACGCCCTGTCTGTGCTCAAATAAGGCATTGGTGAATTTGACAAAGGAGAGCATACCCAATGCACAACTTTGTGCCAGTCTTTTCTGCACTTGATCACTGCTTTTTCCTGTTACCCTAAATGACACAGAAAATTGAGGGGCAGATTCTCAGCCTCTACTTTTGAGTCTATTCTTATCCCCAGTTGGGCAAAAAGGAAAATGACATCTGAGAAAGCTCATTAGAAGTAGAAAAGGAAACTATTCTATATGTAGTGAATTCCCACCCAGCACAAACATCCACAGACTAAGTGTGGCTCCCTTTCGCCAACCATCTCCCCAGTCTGCTTCTGAAAACTGAGCTAATAAAACTGTTTGCATTGTGTGGTAATCATGGTGATAGACATTTATTTCCTCTTTCTTTTTAATCTTCTCTCACTATGTAGACTCAGCAGTCTCCTGCCTCAGCCTTCCACTGGGTGTACTGGTAATATGAATCTGAAAGGCTTTGGCCACATCCGAGTCAAGTATGGTGATACTGTGTTCCTCAATATATTGCGAACACTAATAAACTTATCTGGGGTCAGAGAACAGAACAGCCACTAGAGAGAGAGGCCAGAAAATGGTGGCACTCACGCCTTTAATTCTAGCATTCCAAAGGCAGAGATCCATCTGGAACTCTGTGAGTTCAAGGCCACAATGGAAACAGCCAGGCTTGGTGTCACACACCTTTAATCCCAGGAAGTCATGGCAGGAAGCAGAAAGGTACATAAGGCGTGAAAACCAGAAACTAGGTCTGGTTAAGCTTTTAGGTTTTTGAGCAGCAGTTCAGCTGAGATCCATTTGGATGAGGACACAGAGGCTTCCAGTTTGAGGAAACGAGATCAGCTGATGAATCGTCAAGGTGAGGTTAGCTGTGGCTGGTTCAGTTTCTCTGATCTTTCAGTGTTCACCCCAATACCTGGCTCCAGGTTTGTTTTTATGAATAAGATCTTTTTTAAGATTCTTGTTATAGTCAAGGGACTCCTTATATTTCCAACAAGCACTCCTTGGTTGGGCATGCTGTCACTCAGGAGTCACAGCATATTCAACAGAACAGTTGCTTCAATGTGACAAGAGGTAGAAGACAAGATGTTCTACACAACTTCCATTCTATTCCCTAAGCCCTGGTTAATACTGATGTCCCAGTTAGGGATGAGCACTGCGTCTCTCATTCTCAGCTCTCTGACCAGTTCTGCATTTGCACAGACTGCTGCCCACTGCAGAAAGAAGTTTCTCCGACCAAGGGTGACAGCAGCCAAGGTCTATGGGTATATGCATAACTATGTGGAAGACAATTTGATAGCACGCCAATTTGGTAAAATAACAATACTCTAGGGCCTACGACCTCCACAGTCATGGACTTTTGACTAGGTTTTCAGGATTAGGCAAGAAATTCCATCCTGTGGAGCAGGTCTCAGATCCAATCAGAAAGTAGCTAGTTACCCATAATAGTTATGACATAACTATATTGCCTGGCAGACTGGTATTAATGCATGTAAGGTTCAGCATTTGGTAAGACCATTGATGTCTTTTCTCTCCCAGGAGCCTGCATAGCACCTTCTGACACAGGAAGTTTCCTGTGGTTTGAAATTCACTTCTCTTTGTCTGGAAGCCAAGTGTACGGTGGCTCCAGCAGTAGTCTTCCCATGCATTTACGGTAGGTAACCAGGTATGATGGCAATAGCAATAGGCTTTGTTGTCTTAGAGACCTTACAGGCTTCTTGACCAATAACTCATAGGAAGCTATCCAATTTGTATTTAAAAACTCGTGCCTTATGGTAGTGACACTAAGTCTGCAGGGCAATTCCATTAGAAAAGGGGGCAGAAAGAATGTAGAAGTCAGGGGATGGCAATGAGTGTTGTGAAATGCTGTCCTCTGGATGTGACATGACTGTCATAGTCATGAACTCCTAGCTGCCGTGCTCACCTGCACAAGATCAAGCCAGCCAAAATCTTGGCACACATGAGGTAATGATCTCCTGGCC
Source organism: Peromyscus leucopus (assembly GCF_004664715.2). Classification (NCBI taxonomy): domain Eukaryota; kingdom Metazoa; phylum Chordata; class Mammalia; order Rodentia; family Cricetidae; genus Peromyscus; species Peromyscus leucopus. Next base: position 89,812,936 of record NC_051070.1, on the reverse strand, counting down.
CCCTGGCATGGTGAAGAGCTATTGTAGTGGACAGTTGCTGGGGGAGGGAGGCTCATTCTTGTTGAGAATGTGGTAACTGGTAGGTTTGCCATGCTCCAGGGAATTCCTTACATCCATGCACACAAGGGCAGCTCCAACTGGACTTCATTGTTTTAAAAAGTGTGTGTGTGTTAGGGGGATAGGTAAGGGGATAGAGATAGATCTATGTACATGAATGAATATTTCAAGTATTAAAAACATCATTCCATTAGAGAACTAGATGGCTTAGCGGGTTAATACACATGCCACTGAGCCTGATGACCTGAGTTTGATCCCCAGAATCCACATGATGGAGACAAACGGCTCTTGAAGGTAGTCTTCTGATCTCCACATATGTACCACAACATGTATGCATGCATGTGCACTTGCATATGTACATGCGCTGCATCACATACACACAAAACTGGGTGCAGATTAAATTACTGCTGTATATAAAACTTTGTGCTGTGAACATAAAAATATTAACCAGACCCTTCTTGCTTATTTTACTGACAAAGTAAACGTGGACAATACAGCTGTGTAGGCCTTGAAGGGAACTCACAGTTGTCACTTTTGTTACAGTTAACTCAGGGTCTTACCTCAAGAGAACGCACTGCAGGTTGTGGGCGTGGCTTGAGCCTGGCCTGTAAAGACTTCTCTGCAGCTTCTATGTCCTACAACAGACAGCAGCATTTAAAACTGAAGTGTGTTTGTGTGCAACAGAAATGGTACCCCAGTGCCTGTACCTCAAATCTCTCACCACAGCCCTTCTCTGGATACACAGTGAGTTCATATGGTGATGGAGGGACACAGAAGTAGGAGACTTGATTACATAACAATTAACCCACTTCCACTAAGAGTGCAGGCTATCTTATTTAACATAGGAGTACTGGTGGTACTTTTGTGTTCTACCTTTTTACTCTGAATAGTTAGTAAACGCCAGTAATTACTTTGTGGGGAAAAAAAAAACTTCCTTTAAAAACCACTCAGAGTGGGGTGTGGTGAAGCATGCCCATAACCCCAGAACATGGGAGGCCATGGCAGGAGGGCTGAGTTCCAGGCCAATCTGAAATTAGATAAGGAGACCCTGACACAAAAATCAGCACAGCAAAAAATTTTCAAAGCATAAATGGCATTAGATTTAAGATCACCTGAAAACAGGCAAAGTGATAAAATAATGACACACTGAAACACAAAACTAGATACTCAGAGTCACACTATGCAGCGAAGCATTTGATCTCTGCCGAGGATGTGGCTAGCATATTAATGGCATATATTTTATCAATATTCTAGTTTAGAATGTTATACCATGGAAATATTTCACATAGTTAAAGTTACTACTTTGTAACAGGGTTTTTAAAATATGTTACTACACGTCTAACCTTTTGATATTTTGAAACAATATTATCACCTACAAAGTCCATGTTTGAGAACTACATAATCAAGTTACCCCCCTCTCATCTCATGATGGTTTAAAAGTTTGCATTTCTGTGTTGGGCTGTATCATAGCCTTCCTTGACCATGTGTAGCCCTCAGGCTGTGAACACCTAAAGGTCTTTAGGATTGGATTTTTTTTTTTTTTTTTTTTTTTTTGGTTTTTCGAGACAGGGTTTCTCTGTGTAGCTTTGCGCCTTTCCTGGAACTCACTTGGTAGCCCAGGCTGGCCTCGAACTCACAGAAATCCGCCTGGCTCTGCCTCCCGAGTGCTGGGATTAAAGGCGTGCGCCACGACCGCCCGGCTAGGATTGAATTTTAATGCTAATTTACATGGGAAGAGTCATTGCCAGCTATCACTTAGTGGATGGCTTTGCCAACGGGAAGTGCCATTGCTAGGCGGTACATCGCTCAGAGAATGGCATTCAAGAACCACACTTAAATTTGTAGTTTAATTTCAAGATGAGTATATTTTCTTCTATGGTTATAAAGACAGCAAGGCAATTAAGCTTAACCTGGTACAATTTTTCTTCCCTACACACCTTAAACACATGCACAGAAATGTAGGGTTCTGCATGTTGTTACAGAAACATTTGAGTCTGGTTAATGTTCCCCACACCAGCACTGCTGCTGTCTAGAACACGCTTACTATGTTAAGTTCAAAGAGGTCTGGGTGAAAGGCTTAGCACATTCTGTGTCTCCTCGGAGCTTAGTGAATTGCTTGCTAGCAAAAAGTTCTCTTGATCCATGTACACGCATCAGAGCAATCTAAGTAGAGGGCTGTTGGACAGACGGAGAAAAATGGAAGAGGGCGTGGGAGTGGGGTGTGAAGAAGCCAATGCTGAACAGGAGAAAAAAGATAGCAGATGGTAGCGGCGGGAGCAAGGAATGGGTGTGAAATGTAAAAAGAAAAACAGGAAATTCCCTAAAGGGACTCCCCAAAGTTGCACAACCATTAATGCACCTGCTGTCTAGGGGAAGGTGATTTGAAGGAAAAAACACACAATTTCGGGATATAAAAGCTGATGTTAGCATGTCTATCCCTTACCAGAAGTTTACCGCTAAGACGCATGCTGAAGATACACACTGATGCCATGACAGTATAGAAGTCTGACTCTTCTCTGATATTTACTGAGATTGTACAAGGTTTGTGAAAGTTGTATTTTATTGTTAGTAAAGAAAACACAAAATAACCACTCCTCCAGTTCTGCCAGGACTCCAAGAACAGGTCCACTGTTCCTGTCACTGGCAGATCTGTGTGACACTTAGCTCTGATATTATCAAGACTTTTCTTGAAGACAGACAACAGGGACACTGAGTGTCTCTCACAGAGAAGTAGATATGCAAACGGAAGGGCAGACATCAGCAGAGGCAGATCCTGGTAGTATTTACCCCACACCACTACTACATCACTGCAAGCATCCTTGGCACGAATGACTTGAGGCTCTTAGGATCTGCTGACCTCTCGTTTTTTCTCTTTGGCTGTATTGGTGTAGGCTGTCTTAAGATGTATGACATCTTGCTTCCCATGCTTACTTTGTCCTTCTTTGTGACTGCCTCTTACACAGCTTCAACCACTACTGTAGAGGAGGGCCAGGCTTCTACCCCACCACTCACTTCTCGACTGGATTAAGCCCCTTGTGGAGTGGGCTGAGTGGTGCCCCTGGTGTACCCTCTACCTTCATGCTCCCTTACTCCTTGCTAGCAGGATCACAAAGCTCTCTAGAATGTTCCTTCAGGATTCTATTCATTGCCTCCACTTCATTCCTGGTGTCATGGCCTTATTACTGTGCTCACCAAGTACTTGCTTCGACTCATGCCAAGAGAATATTTTGTTTTATTCATTCCAGTGCTCACCAAGTACTTGCTTCGACTCATGTCAAAAGAATATTTTGTTTTATTTTGTCACTGTCCTAGGATTGATCTGTTGGTTAAATAATCACTTGAAATTTATCCTCATATACCTCAGACTCAAAAACAGTTGATACCCAGTAAACAGGATGAAGTGTGCCTTTCCTGTGCTGGACTGCAGTAAAACAAATGCAACAAAAAGACCACAATTTGATTAGCACATTCTATAACAAGTTATATTCTGAAATTTCCATAGGAAGCCTCCTCTTTGACAGCTGTATACATGGCCAGAGTTTATATATATATATATATATATATATCACATAAAACTTTTATGTGCACTTAAATAGTCAACGAATAAATAACCATGATGTCAAAGTTTCCTGAGGAAACTCAGAAACTTAAAAAGAAAAAGGCAAAAGGGGAGAGCAAAAGTAGGCTGGATTTAGTTGCCTGTAATTTGTTACTCTGTTTTAAAGATCTGCCCCCAGACTCTTTAAAGTTTGAACAGTTACATAATATGAAAAAGCAAGCATCGGAAGTTGGCAACCAAGTGAAAAAGATGTACTGTATTGGTGGTAAAACCATTTGCTGGTCTTTGAACACAGTAGTGACTGAACTTCCCTGGTAGGACAAGCCCTAGAGTCAAACACATCTTACTAAAAAGCATTTTTGGTGGTCATAATGGTGCCAGTAGTGATGTCTGTATCACAAGACTGAGTCAAGGAAGTAGTTGTCCTCATCCTTGGTTTTGCTATTCAGTTTCACTTTTCATGGTTAATAGTGGGTTGCAGATAACAAACTGAAAGCTGGGGACTAAGGGTGCATCTTACTAGTACAGTGCTAGCATGGATGAGGCCTTGGTATCAATCTCCTGGTTGGACATGTACATCAGAAACAAACACTTGATAAATTTTAAATTGGGTATCATTCTGAGTGGCATAATGAAATTTCATGACTTCCACTCTGTTCTGCCTGGGCTGTGCACCATCTCTTTGTCAGTATATATGCTACATTGGTCACTTGCAGTTGTCTGGGTTGTTAGATCGGCCTTTGAAGTATCTTGGAGTTTGTACCTAAGTAACCCTTGTGTAGTAGGCAAATACTGGGCCACGCACCTCACTTCCATGTCATCACAGAGGCACAATTTTACATCTTAGGAAGGGTAAGTACAATACAGCATCCTGAGACTGCATCCACCCAGTTTTTATTAGACTATAACCATTCTACTTTAATGTTGCTAATTCTTTCTGTGTCTTACTTATACATTAAGCCTCATTGCAAGTGTGTAAATATAAGGGAGAACAGTACATATAGGATTTGGCATTATTCATGGTTTCAGATGTCTGCTGGCAAGTCTTGGAGCATATGCCCCACAGACCAGGTATGCTGCTGACGGGGAGCTCCTTGGGACCAAACATTTTGGTTTTTTTAAACAAGGTCTCACTCTGTGGCTCAGACTTGCCTCAAACTCACAGCAGTCCTGCTTCAGCCTCTCAAGTACTGGGATTACAGATGTGAGACATCACACTTAGTTCAGAATTGAGGTTTCTGGTATAAGGGAGAAAAGTTAGGGGCACAAAAATCAATGGTTTTAAGTTAAAAACCTTGCAATCCTTTGACTGAATTGGAATTACTGATAGGAGCTCTTGTTGTATCTTATCTTAAAAAAGGAAAATCAAAGAAGTTGCAATAAATAGTCCCAGTGCCCAGATTGAGAGCTCTAAATATATTTCCTGCCAAAAGGAGCCAAAGCTCCTTGAAGCAATGACCAATTCCAAGTCTGGGTGGCAAATACAAGAAGCCTGCAAGAACTCATCAGGTCAGAAAGAAAGGAAACTATCAAAGACTGTTACTATCTGGCTAAGGCATCCACGGCTAACTTGAGAGGCTTCCATTTGGTAAGAATGGCATAATCTGAATATAAAAAGTCACAATGAAACAAAACATTTCAAATCTCAGAAAATTAAAAGCAAAGCTGTCTCACAAGTCACCCTGGAGAAATGGTGGGAAACTGGCCTGTTTTAAAAACAAAGTACAGGCGCTGGAGAGATGGTCAGGTGGGATGGTTCCTAGCACTCAAATCAGATACCTCACAAGTGCCTATAAATCCAGATCCAGGGGATCAGATGTCTCCTTCTGGCCTCCACAAGCACCTGCACTCAAGTGCATAGCACATAACTAAAAACAAATCTTAAAAAAAAATATATAACAATACAAAGTGGGAAATGTGGCTCAGTGATTGCCTAATACGAACAAGGACTTAGATATGATTCCCAGCTCTGAAAAACAAAAGCATCTAAATTCACAAAAGGAGCCAAGTATTCACTATACTGTTTCCTACATTAACTATATGTAATTAGGTAAGATGTGGGGCAGATTCCCTTTAAATAAATAAAAATCAGAAGTCCAATGAGAAGGAATAAAATAACTGGAACACAAATTTGAATTTTCTTCTTTTAAGATAGAGTACCAACTGCTGTGTTACCTTGGCTAGCCTACACTTCTTTGATGAGACTGGCTTGAAATTTTCAGCAAGCCCTGGTGGCGCCTCTGCGTGCTAGAATTACACCCATGAGCTATATACAGCCTTTAGAGTACTTCTAGTCAGTGACCATGAACACTGAATTACTCTTGCCCCAAACATCAAACTCAAATTTGATGGGGTTTCCAGATTTCCACTCTTATTACTATAGTCATCAACCTAACTTACCAGGGCTTAAAATGTGCTAGTTGTGAGTTATGATGTACTTAAGTAAAAAATACATACCAAATTTTGAAGGTTGGTGAGAAAAAAATCTTTTTGAAAGCAATGTTTGCGATATTTTATAAATACTGAAAACTAACTTACTCTAGGGCCTGGTGCTCACTAGGCTCAGCTGTTTCTTTTGTCTTCATTAAAAGTACTTATCACTGGCCATCCAGGTGACAGTTTGCTGAAGTTCCTACTTAATTGCCAACTGCTCCATGATGGCTTCTAGGTTGCCCTCAGTAGAGGCATGCACTCTATTCCTGATTGTAATGCTTCCCTATCCTATGTTGTCCTTGAGGCTTGAACTTCTATAACCACAGCATGGTTTTTCTGTGGAAGGCTGAGCTTTGTGGGAGGTGAGGAGGGTGTGTATTTTATAATACAGAAGTATTTACACTAACAAAATCCCCCCTCTTCTCCAAATGCACACCAATTATGCTTGTTTTTAAGACTGATATTCTACTTAACACTAGTCAGGAAAGTCACTCAGCCTGCGTTTCCTAAGTCTTAGTGACGTCAATTTGTTGACGGATACTGGACTCAGGACTGTCTTCCATCACATGTAGTTCATTGACTAAGCTGTCAAATATTTGATGGATTAGTTGTTTCCTTATGCTTCCTTTAAAAAAAATTCTCTGGCGTTTGATACTGCTTTAAAAAAATAATTTTAAAGTTAGCATACAAAATAATGGACTTTGTTAGGGCATTTCCCCACATACATGTCACTATATTTTGTCTTTATTCATCTCTTCCCCGTGTTCCCTTCCTTCCCTCTGGCTGGTCTCACTTGCTTTCACATTGCTTATTTGTACTAGTTTATTTTCCCCCAGATGACTTTACAGAAATGTTATCACATTCACTGCAAATTTTGTTGGGATCAAAATATATGTATAAATAACTTAGTAATGAGTGACTGCAGGTAAATAATGAGCTTCTCCAGCGAGAATGAGATTATTGTCTCCTCTTAAATTTTCTCTTAAATATCACATTTTAGTGCAATAAATCTCTTTATACTATCATGAATAGCAGGAAAGAGTGCCCAAGTAGCTTAGAATTTGTTGCAAATATAAATCTGATTTTATGCATTTTCTAGCTAGACATAGGAATGTTGTTGACTCTTAAATCTTTAATATACTAGTTTTGTTCAATTTGTAATATTCGGTGTTTTCAAGGTTACACCCATACAATATAAAATGCTGGTCAATCATCCTTTTCAAAAGAGGCTGATTCCTGGTTAATGTTCGTTACACCAGTCAGAAGACCTAAGGAACGTCACATAGTGGGTAGTAAGAGAGGTCATGCTTGTGTTAGTATCGTTGTTACCACACACATTTTAAAGAAGACATCAGTAACCTCAAATGTGCCTGCCCTAGAGGTAACCTACCCTGTTCTTGACAAAATATCAAAGGCAGTTACACTATGGTTTACTATTCTTTAAATAATAGGCCAGACTGGTAGTTTTTATAGTTCTGAGCAGTGCTTGGGCATAATGGAAAGGTTGAATGGAAAGGGGGGGGGGAGGTCGAGTTCACTTTTATCTATTTTTTAAACCTTTGAAAAACATTTAATGTTAAAAAGAATGTTTAACCTTTCAATAAGAATCTAATGTAATATATGCGCCATTTAATGTCTTTCCCATAACCTGGGCCTGGTGGCATGGTCTGTAATCCCAGCTACACAGTAGACTGAGGCAAGAGGATTACTTTTTGCACACTTACTGCGCCTATCTAGGCAACAGAGTAAGTTTAAGAGCAGTCTAGGAAACTCGGACTCTTATTTCAAAACGAAAAGGAGGCCAGTGGATGGCTCGGGGAAAAAGCACTTGTGGCTGAACCAGACAGCCTGAGTCCGTCTCTAGAACCCACAGCAGACAGAGAAAAGTCTTCTACAAACTGTCTTCTGATCTTCGTAAGAATGCCCCCCCCCCATATATAAATAAAAAGTAAAATAAGGGCTGGGGATATAGTTCAGCAGTGGAATGCTTGCTTAGAATGTGTAAAAAATCCTGGGTTTAATAAACCCCACTCTCCTAGACCTCATCCCCTATACACACAATGACTCTCTTGGAAAATGGAAAGCAGTTCTCTGATAGTGTGTGTTTAGCATCCATGATGGCTTGGGTTTATTCTCTAGCACCCCACCTCCCCAGAAAATATCTCTCAACACAATATTCTGCAGTAATCAAATTCTATTCATCTTACCTTTATACAATGATTTCTACATTAATAACATTAATACCACTTTGGAATTTTAAAAAATGAAAGCAACACAGGATTTAAGAATGCATGTGTAATTAAAGTGTATAAAACAAAGGCAGGACCCAAACCATGTCTAGCAGCAGTCACCACGCCCATGCTACAGCAACTGCCCAGTAAATGAGTGGGGCACTCTGAGGACAGGCAGTCTGCCCTTTTCGTTTCTGCTCACTGTTTGGACGGTCAGGAAGAGGCCCGCATCCTAACACATTGCTTTCGGCCATGAGGCCAGTGTACTCCCTTCCTTATCCACTGATGTTCCTGAACTTGTGATGGATTAGACCCATGGACTCACAATCTGAAAATCAACTTAGAATGCACTTTATAATATACCCAATCTATACAGCTTTATAAAATATAAATATGAACTTTACATAAATATATATAAAATGTAAACTGAACTTTATATAAAACTGAGTTTTATATAAAATGTAAAAAATATAAGGAAACTGGGTTGATGACTATATTTTAGCTTCTCTCCTTATCTCTAGTAAAGTCAAGAATAGTTTCTCTATTCACTTAAAAAATTAGTTTTAGATGTATATGTGTGTGATTGAGTGTTCAAGAACTCACTGGGGTCAGAAGAAGTGTCAGATACCCTGAAACTGGAGTTAGTGATGGTTGTGAGCCACCATGTGGGCATTGAGGATTGAACCTGGTCCTCTAGAAGAGCAGCCTGTGCTCCTAACCACTGAGCTTACTCTCCATCCTATTTCCCTATTCTTGAATTATCTAAGTAGAAAATCAATCTTTCTTAAACATTTGTGTGTCTCTGTGTGCTCACATGCATGCGTGTGAATATGTGTGGGTGTGTGCATACCACAGCACACATATGGAGGTCAGAGGACAACTTGTATTAACCAGTTCTCTTTTATCATGTGGGTCCTGGGAATCCAATTTAGGTCATTAGGCTTGGTGGCAAATGCCTTTACATGCAGTCAGCTTGCCAGTTCCTGTTTATTTCTTATGTAAGTCTGTAGTCTTCTTGAACTTAGATATCTATTTCTAGTACGACATTACCATTATATATTATGCCTTATGTTCTTTGGTTCTTGTATCAATTACTTTTTCTGTCACTAAGATGAAATACCATGACAAAAGCAACGTAATAAAGAGTTTATTTTGGCTTATGGTTCCAGAGAGTAAGAGTCCACCATGGACGGAAGGCATGGCAGCAAGTGGCTGTAGCTGGGAACTTAAAGATCACGTATCAAGTGCACACAGGAAGCAGAGTGCAAACTGAAGTGAGGCTATAAACTAAAAAGTCCACCCCCAGTGACATACTTCCTCCAGCAACACTACAGCACCTATACATTCCATAATCTCCCCCAAACAGCAGCACTAATTGGAAACCTCTAGGGGGCACTGTTTATTCAAACCATTACAGCATCTGAACATACCCAACTTTGTGTCCTGTGAATTTTCAAGCTTGTTAGATCATAATCCCACTAACATCAATAGGGCCATTCGATTCTTACTCTTGACTCTTTTTATTTAAGAATCCAGTGGAATGTCTTGACTGTTTAAACACAGATGAGGTTTAGCTTCATCTCAGAAGTCTCTATGAATATTTTTGCATTAGTTCTGTCCCATTAATTATGTCTAATATTCAGAACATAGAAATTACACCAAATTATAAATTCATGCAAAATATTTTTGGAAAGGTGGGGGAAATCTCTATATTAAGGAAGATCTCAAGAACATTTTTACTCTTAATCTTCATAGTCTCCATTCTATTCCACATAATTTAGTATTCGATCATATAAAGTATCGGTCATTTGTAATGAGGAATTCATACACTTCTGACATTATCTAATCTGTAGCCTCCCTGAAGCAAAAACCCTGGTTTATCCTTAGTTTGTTATCTCTACTGTAGCTCTAGGCATTCATCAGATGCTTGCTCATTAAAAGAAAAATACTTGAAAACCAAATATCACATCACTTGCTACAGGTAGTAGCAATCAAGTCTTCCAATTTAGTTTCTCTAACTTTTCACAGCAATTTCCAGAATACCCTATATATTTCCATTTAAAAATAAATATTGTTAACACCATTGGGCAAGTAAGACATATGGCAATATAGAATGCTTTGGTAGCACTATGGCTGTGACTTAAATTACTGTGGATCAAACTGCCAGAAGCTGAGAAGATAACTGAATTTTCCTCTCCCTTTATCCTGTAGTGAGGATAGAAGATAGCTGTATCATGCCTATCGATGAAAATATTTAACAATAAAAAACTGAAAACACTGCTTTATAACTTAAATAATATAGTCTTACTACCAAATGTTTTAGTCATAGGATCTCTTGGAAGCTTGAATGGAAGCAAACTCTAGGGTTTTAATTATGGATGAAGCCACACAATTCTGGAAGCACAGTATAGCAAGCAGCCAAAAATGTTACACATATGATTTTATTCCAAATGGGCACATTGGCCAAATGGTGAGGCCCTGCGCAATCATACACTTTGACCACCTTCTCCATAACTATCCAAAGGCATCTCAGAAGTGAGCTCTCGAACAGTGAATTCTGTGTGTTTCCTGTGAATTAGCTGGGCAAAATCAATGGTTCATGTTTTCATGCTGTTTAGTATTTGAGTTGGATCTAAACACATCACAGCTTAAGGTCTTCAGGGTCCTTCCTTGAAATGGAAGAGTATGAAAAATGTAAGGATACACTTTCTGCTGCTGCTTGCACAAAGGTGACCTTAATATTCTTCCTGTCGTCATTGATTTTTTGGTTGACAGAAAATATTTAGCTTATGTAAACTTCAATTTTTTTCATTTTTAAAAAGCAAGAATCCATATGCTATTTGCCCAATAACACAGGCTTGAAAAAGACATTGGCTCATTAATTCTGCTTGTTACTAAAAACAAAGAAATGTGAATCAAAATCATAAGTTGCATGTAAATACCTTAGGAAGGGGGAAAACATCTATACCCAAGTCATGGAAATTACCTGCAAGAGACTGAGGTTCCTTTTTGAAGCAGTTTCAGTGGCTTGGAGAAGACATGCTCTTTCTGTGTTTTGATCTCCAAAATTATTCTTCATTTTCTGAAGTAACATTAATCTTTGTGATACTCTGAAAAAAGTGAAGATTATATATAGAGAAAAAAATTGAAAAGCAAACATTTTATTGCTCGACCAGTATATAACATTCTTTCTTAATTGCATTTCACCTCAACTATGACCCATTATTGAAAGTCAATTATTTTATCAACTAACGAGACAATGAGAAGAATAGTTTGCTATGCCTTAAGTCAATCTGGATAAAATTATTTTTATTTTCATTAACATATACTTCCTATATGCCATAAGTACATGCCTCTCTTTTTTAGCCTCTGTGGTCTTTTGAAATTACTTTTAGAGTGTTGAAGACATGTAATTTTTGGTGAAAATGCAAACTGTAACACATCTCTCCTTGTACACACAGTTATATATACCTCCCCACACATATACATTGCTATAACTTGCTGTAGGAAACCTTCTGCTTAACACTTCAGTACCCCTGAATCTCATGTTACACATTTAGAATTGTGCTAAACTTCCATATGTTTGAAGAAGCAATAAAAATATTTTTTATCTCTTTTTCCAAGAGAAAGATGATGGTTTGATGTATGAGTGAGAGGCAGAATGTATGCATGCGTGCTCACAAGGTAAACCAACGTTTGAAAAAAGATGTGAAGTTATGAGTAAATTATTTAACAACTTCATTATATATAATGCACTTAAAAAGTTTCTTGTTCATTTTATAAGTTTTTGGGTCCCCTAAATGATGAGAAATTATGTACAATGCTTAAAAATACGTAAGTGGTATACAGAAAACTAAGAATAAGTCATGAAGGTTCTCAAAGAACACTGTTTTATAGGGTATTGGGATATTGTGAATGTAGAACTAAAAACCGAGGTTGATGAACATTTGTTTTATTTTTGTTTTTATGAGAACAGTGTATTAGAACACCAAAGGGCAGGCCTTGGTAATTAATTAAACAACAGGAAAATCTGAGAGCTCACAGATAAATGAAGAAGATTAATATTCACTATAAGATCACGGCAAGCTGTATAATATGCTGGACCAAGTGAAAAATGATTAAATGACATTAGAACATTAAAGCAAACGCTAAGCCTATAAGTGTACAGGCCATGCTCCATGAACAAAGAGCCAGGCTTGGTAAGGGATTTCAAGTCTATCGAAAGTCAAGCCTGGAGCTGGAAAGACGGCTCAGGAGTTATGGGCTCTTGCTTTTCTAGAGGACTTGAGTTTAGTTCTCAGCACCCACATCAAGCAGCAAACAACTGCCTGCAACTCTTAGCTCCAAGAGTTCTAATACCCTCTCACCCTCTTCTGGACTCCTTGTATATTCACACACACAGACACAGACACAGACACCCCCCCCCCAATTTTTTTCTTCTTCTTTTTGTGGTTTTTTGAGACAAGGTTTCTCTGTGTAGTTTTGCTTCCTGTCCTGGAGCTCGCTCTGTAGACCAGGCTGGCCTCGAACTCACAGAGATCCACCTGGCTCTGTCTCCTGAGTGCTGGTTATAAAGGCATGTGCCACCACACCACTGCCCGGCACACACAAATTTTTAAATAATAAAGTTTAAAAAAAAATTTAGTTAAAAAAAAAAAAAAAGATCCAAGCACGTTGGTGATTACCCTCACTCCAAGATCAGGGGTTTAAAATCAGTTTTGTTTGTATATCAAGTTCATGATCAGTCTGCATTACATGAGATCTGAAGAACCTCTGCCACCAGAAAATTTCTAATGTGAAGTTTAGGAAGGGTGAATTTTGATATTAGTTTTTTAAAAGTAAGTACAGATGTATAGAACATAATTGTGCCTTTTAATCTTATTCTTAAGAGACAATGAAATTATCTACAATATAATCTCATGTCAGAAAGTGATACTTTTACATTTTTTAAGTCTTCCTGTGCATGTTTCACTAATAAAGCCAGCACACACTCCATATTTGGAGCATCTTTTTCAAAAACTTACATTTCTTCATGTCTTTTAGAAAGGTGAACTTCTTGAGTGAACAAGGAAGTCATCTTTAATCAAAGCTGGGCTATAAGTTTTCTGCTAAATAATAAAAACAGTTATTTTCCCATGTGTTCAGCTATGAGATTTGATCATTTTAGTACTGCAACAACCCACTGATTCTCTCAGAAGAGAAAACTGACAGTTTCATGTGTAGTGTGAAAAAATGCACTCAAACTCATTTGTATTAATGACCTTGTGTTTTGTTTTTTGCATTTACCAGATTTACCCAAAATACTATGGATCAGGTAAACTCAACACCTGATATTTTCTATCTCCACCCAAGTTCTAACCTTAAACAGAATTTAAACAAGCAGTTGGTACTAAGGCTAGTGTACATTTTAACAGACAGGAAAAAAGACTATCTAAAACTTCAAAACAGGAATACCATCCTTTATGTGTGTGCACACACACACTGACAGAAAGGCAACCAAGGATGAGAACCAACTGGAAACTCATGGTCTTTCCTTCACTGGAAGGCCGCCCATTTCACCATCACCCTTCCGAACAAGGGAAGTGGTTTTTCAAGTGGTACTTTCACTGTCTCCTGGCAGGTCAGAACTCTCCTTCGGAAAAGCCCTTCTATGCCACGCTTTACACCAGGGGCACGTACACCTTGGCTGATCACCCCGCACTAGTACAGATGGCGGTCTACAGGTGCTGAGAGCGCTGGGCTGAAAGGCACAGCAGCTAGAGGTGCCCCCCAAAGGAGAAAACACAACAAAGACGACGACGTCCCTTGAAGGAGGCTTCCCTAAACTTTCTGAAGTGACACACTCCCTCCCGGCACCGCCTCGGGCTGGCTGGCGGGAAGCCCAAGCCCCCGGCCGGCCAGCGCACTGCCCTCCGCAGGGGTCCGCGGCCCGCAGCGTCCCCGCCAGCTCTGCGCCCCCGCCGGCTCTGCGCCCACCAGGCAGCGTCCCGGCGCCCCGGCCGCACTCCTGCTAAGTCCGCTCCCTCGCCGGCACGTCGGGGACAATCCCGCCTTCCGCGGCGGAGCGCCCTCGGCCCCCGGCCCCCGGCTCTCTCCCCGGAAACCTCCGGAGACCTTTCCTCATCACCGGGCTCAGCCCACCGCGCCCGGGACCACGGGCCGGGGCCGCACCGCGCCCACCTCTGAGCTCTTCCGGCCCGCGCCACGAACTACGCCTGCGCGGGGCCTGGGCGGGGCCAGGCAGCCATCTTTGCGCACTGTACGCTCCTGACGTCAGTCCGGGTCCTGAATGCAGGGTGGTCCTGGCTGTGCTGCTCAGTGAGGCTGAGGCTGTGCACGGTCGCCGGAGGGGCCTTGGGCACCTGGAGGACCATCTGGTGATGGCTCAAGCTTTTAAAAAGGGGGGCCTATGTCTAAAAGTCGTCAGGGAGCGCAGGTGGTTTCCTGGGGCCTTGGATCGTTCCAGTAGTGATGTCGAAGTGGGGGACTGTCCAAATGGTTCATCCAGAGCGGAGCATCCTCTGATGCGCCGAGGTCCCACTTAGAACGGTGGAGCACGCTCACAGCCTCGGCTCACAGCCTCGTGTTGCCTAGTCTCCGGGGCACTCTGCCCGGGGCAAAGTGGGCCCTTAAGCGTCATTTTATTCTCTGAAATAACAGAGTAGCTCTCTTTACCCTCAGCTTAAAAGACATGGAAGAGCAATCAAGCCGGCCTAAAGTTTACCCAGCTGGTAAAGGGTAAAGAGGACGTGAGACATTTCAGCGTGTTTTCCCTTCTAGGTTACCTGCATTACATTTAGACCTTGCTTTAGACCTTTTGAACTCCGTGTCTCCTTTGTTTTGAAAGCCTCTTTCCTACACACTGGGGAATTTTCACTTTTTATATCTTTTTGTTTTGTTTTTCTGAGACAGGGTCTCACTATGTAGACCAGGATCATCTTTGAAATCACAGGTCCCTGCCTCTGCCTCTAGTTCTGGGACCAAAGGCATAGACTACTATGCCTGGCTCTTCATATCTTAAATGCTACTTCCTCAACAAAGGTATTCTTTCACCCCCCAGTATGAGATTCCCCACTTCCCCAAACTACATTTTTTTCTCTACAACAAAATAGCATTTTGTGTTTTGCAAAACTTGCGTTAAATTTTGCTTATATTATGTGTAGGTGTGTGTATGTTGGGATGGTATGCCACAGTATGGATAGGTGCCCTCAAAGGCCAGAAAAGGGCTTCAGATCCACTAGAGATTCTATGTGGAAGTTGTGATGGGGAACTCTGGTCCTCTGGAAGAACAGCCAGTGCTCATAACTACTGAGCCATCTCTCTAGCGCCAAGAACAAGTATTCTTTGTCTTTGATTTACTATTGTAAAATTACTATTGAAAATATTGTGTATTTTCTGTCTTTGATATACTATTGTGTGTTTTCCTGACTGAATGAATGGAATTATTTTGCTTGCTGAAATTTCATCTGATTTCAAAGCACTCTGTGTCTTTACTTGGCAGATCTGTTTAGTTGGTAAATTGCTCCATGCCCTTCCCTCTTTAAAAATAGACCCTTGAATGGCCCTGTGCTCTGGGTTCACCAATGAATAAAATAGAGCGTTTGCATGATTACAATGCATTCTTGTTTGTTTTGTAGGGTTTATAAATAATTTTTTTCTTCAATTGGTTTTGGATTGCATGAACAAAGAGTCTATCTATTAAAATGTCACATTGCTTAAGACAAACTTTATGTACCCCCCCATGCTTTGCGGAAGTGTGCATAACAACACAACTAGGAGAAACCTACAGTTTTCTGCTCAAAGCCTCACCTTTTCAGGTCATTGTTTGCCTTACTGTTAAACTAAGGGCTAGTTTGTAAAACTTGCAATTTTTAGGAAAACAGTAACCAGGAATTTATCACAGAAACATAAAGATTATCTAGATATACTGTAACCATATATAGCAACCCATAAAAGTACTTCCTCTTTAAAGATCAGTTATGATAGCTCCTCTAGTAGGACAAATCATACGGGTGATCCTTTCCATGAGACAGCTAGCAGGTGAGGACAATCCACTGGCAACTGCATAGGGCATCAATTCATATACAGCTTCTGTGTTTTATTAGGTGAGTTTGGTTTCTGCAGTGAAATACTCCTGCTTCAACCTGCAAATCATTGTGATTTTCTAAATAGCAACTGGCCCATTACTGGGTATTCTTCTGTACATGTGTAGTGAAGGTAATGTTTCATAGTGCTCATTCGTGCACAGTTTATTGTAATTATTGTCTTAGCCTCACTGTATAGGAATTGTCTTGTTGAAAAGAAAGATGTGTGTGTCTATGGAGGCCCAAAGAGGGCATCATATCCCTTGGAGCTGGAGTTACAGGTGGTTGTGAGTGCGTACTGGGAACTGAACTTGCATCTTCTGGAAGTGCAGCAAGTACTTTAACCACTGAGCCATCTCTCCAGCTCCAGAAATACCATTCTGTGCATTCTGTAAAGGTATATGTAATGTAGCATAATATGCCTTTAAGAGCCTACTGACTGGTTGAGCTCTCAATACATGATGAAAAACTGCCAGAGGATGGCAGCTGACAACATACAATGACTAATATTTGTCACTGCTCATTCTGTACTGGGCATTTGACATGAATTCCACCTAATCTTAAACAAGTATAGGTGGTGAACTCACAATTATAGCTGAAGAAATTGGTACTTGGAGAAATGACTGACTCATGATCACACTCATTGCAAATGAGTATCAGCTTGTTTCTTAGAATCTTCCCATAAAAGATTTATTTTCCTAATGGACTGAGAAGTAAAAAATTTAAGCAGTTGCTGGTATTAATCGGGGTTACAAGGACATTTGAAATTCCTGCTTTTCCTCATGGTCACAAGATGGCTATTGTATGTAGTCACTTTTGTCAGCTTAGTGCAGGATCAGTTGGCTTTTGGGTCTGCAGTGAAACAGTTCATCATGATAAGAACGCACGGCAGAGGAAGCTGCTCTATGGAACCATGATTTATAGAGTATGGAGGCCCAAGTTACTCAGGGTCAGAGAATCTGAGCTTGCTTTACCCAGCAGGGCTGCATAAGGAGATGATTTGGCCAGGGGTATGTTTACCGGGTGTTTGGAAGGATCTACACTTGGTTGTATGGTGTGCTTTGATGTTGCCAGGGGGAAGTCTCTTGCCACTCCCCTTGCCATGTTATAAAAAGCTTTTTGAATAAACCTTCAAGGCTGTTGGGTAGTGATCCAGGTCCTCCTGAAGTTATCCTGTGTTTCTGTCTTTCTTCTGGTCAATTGGGTCTCTCTTTCTATCTGACAGTTTCTTATCCCTCTCTCCTCCTCCTAAGAACCCTAGAAAGGGTGGGAAAGGTAGGAGCTGGACTCCCACAGTCTCCCACAATAGAGAGGATGTATAGCTAATAGTATAATGTGGATGGATGGCATGGTTGGTCATAGATGAGAGAGTGCGTTGAGCTCATTAGTCTGGGCAGCCTTTTGTAAAACTGAAGTGGACTTGGAAAATTCAGTTGGTTTTAGAAGCCTGTCTCTGAGGTTAAATGTTTCAGGTGGTGAGATAGTGGAGTGGTGGTATTGGGTTTTCTAGGGGAAGGGAAGAGTTTGCAGAGAAATATGTGTGTGTGGGAGAGAGAGAGAGAGAGAGAGAGAGAGAGAGAGAGAGAGAGAGAGAGAGAGAGAGAGAGAGAGAGAATATGAATACACATTGAGAAGAATTTTCTCCAAATTTCTACCAACTTTGTAGATTGTATTTCCAGTGCTAAGAGGATATTAAACAGAGGCCTGACAGTAACAAACTGGATTATTAGAGAAGCTGAGTCTAGTGAACAGAGAATAGGAATGAGGACAAGGAAGACTTGATGAAAATGGCAAAGTAAGAAATTTATGAAAAAAAATGGCAGGATCCTTGACAATTTCCAACACTCCAGTTCTGACATATGCTGCAGAGGACTTTTTAGACACCCTTCATGTTTACCATAGATAGACAAATGTTTACTAAATAAAGAACTCATGACTTAAATGGCCTTGATTTTTCTTCTTCTTTCACAAATTCGGTAAAATGGGTCCAAATGTCTGTTTTTATTCCATTTGAAATAGAATGCTTAGAATTTCACTGTTCTGTACTCATACTTTGCCTGTTTTACCATTGAAGATATTTTACACCCAAAAAATATACAAAAATGCTTAAAACTGTCTCCTAATGGACTTTGACCAGGGAAATTTATAGAAACATATCATTTTAGGAGCTCTTACTAGTGAATCAAGTACATATCTAGGTCCAATCAGAAAAAATGCTACAATGAAGAAATCATTATCCCACCTGAGACCTGTGTTGTGGATATCCTTGGCTGAGATAATGAGGTCTTGCTCCTAGAACCGTGTTTAAATCCAGAGATGCCCAGTGAGAGTTTGCATATGCCCGTTTCATTCTTGGGAAATGGAATTAAAAATCTTACCAGTTCTAAAATTGATTGAAGAAAGCATTAGGATTTTTACATTTAGTGCATATATGACAAATCTTAGTGAATCATTTATATATTGTATACCTGTTAAATATGTATGCTTCTTATTCCCAAGTCCATTCATGTAAAGCTCACACAATCTGTCTGTCTTATTCTGATAACCTTCTAGCTGTCTATAGTTTATAAACATTTTCCAGTCCTGGGTCCTTGATTTCCCACTGCCATCTGATACATATGTCAACAAATTCTTGATATAGGATATCCTTAAAGTAGGCATTTTCATCCTTTTAAAAAATTATTTATTTTAATTTTATGAGAATTGATTGATGTTTTGCCTGTGTGCGTGCCTGTGTGAGGGCATCAGATCAGATCCCCTGGAACTGGAGCTACAGACAGTTGTAAGTTGCCACATGGATTCTGGGAATTGAACCCAGTTCTCTGGAAAAGCAACAATGTTCTTAACCACTAAGCCATCTCTCTAGCTCCAAAGTAGGTATTTTCTACTCATAGCCATCTTGCTTGTTTCTTTTCTTGAAGTCTTTTTTTTTTCTCTCTCTCTCTCACAGCCCTGCGACAACTTTATCGTTAGTTCGTGTTGTGTGATATTTTGATTGTGTTCTGACAAATAAAGCTGGCTTGGAGTCAGAAGGCGGAGCTAGCCACTAGCTGACCAAAATTAACCATAGAGGTTTGGAGGACTATAGACAGGAGACAGGAAGTGGTAAGGCAGTGCTGAGAGAGGATCTCAGCCCTTTTAGATGGAGGAATGGAAGAGGTAGGAGGCAACTGATGACTGCTCCCTGCTTCTCTGATCTTTCAGGCTCTTTACCCAATATCTGACTTCCATTTATTTATTATTCTAATTATATAATAATCTAATAATAATCTATAATAATAATTATTATTAATCTAATTAATCTTTATCTTCATCTGCAAAGGGGGTAATAAGAACCCCCAGAGATAGATTGTAGAGATAGATTATTAACTTTAAATTTTCTAAGTGCTAATGAGAAAAGAATGACAGCTGTGGAGAGACATAGGATAGTAGGGAAAAAAACTACGGAATTAAATTGGCCTGTATGCTTTAAAGATGTGTTGACCTCAGAATGGAAACCAGGATATGTGTTACATTGGGGAAGAGGTTTTGCTTTTGTTTCCATAGGAAAAGAAAAGGAATGGATAGCATCAAAATTGATAAAGATTAGATTTGAACAAGAGAGACTTCTTGATTAGAAGAGGCAATAGTTCATCAACCAGCATGACCTTTCAATCTAATCTGACTTATAAAACTAACAAATGCTTTTCATTTGATCAGATATAACTTGCCAAAAGGAAAACTCCCCAAAGTTAGGGTTGAGGCAGGGTTTTGTTTTTGTCTTTCAAGGAGAATGAAAGCATCCAACTAAGGAATCTAAAGATCACTGAACAAATGAGACATCTGAAGAAAAAGGACAAATCATCCAGAAAAAAATGTCCCAAGAAAAAGAGTAAATTGGCCTAATGATATATTTCCAACAGGATAAAATTTCATAAATTTTTCCTAATGTTTGTTTCTGCTGTTCTCTACAGACATATAATACAAATGGTCTTTTTGTAGTTCCAGTTCAATTAAAAATTAAAGCTGGCTTTGGAGTTGGAGCATGGCTCTCTCCTTCAAACCCAAACATGTTTGTTGAAGGAAAACCCAAAATCTCAGTCTCATGTCAATAGAGCCATCTGATATGGGACAGAAAAAAAAATTAATCTCATAATAATTTGGTTTTGACTCTTTAAAACTTTTCTTAAGGTATAAATATTATCTCAAAATTTTATATTATAAAAATTCATATTTTTAAAAACTTTTTGTTATATTAATTGTCATATAGAATGCTGACTATTCTAGAAAAAGGCTTCATCTAGTTTTCTGTACATGATTTTGGGCTTGAGTTTCTATCAATTAACTAGGAATTAAGTTTTTGTACTCTGGATGTACACAACAAATATTGATCCTTTAACCACTTTGAGATCTGCTGTACTTGACATATAAAATATTTAAGTTTTCTGCAGTAAACCAAGACCATGCCTAACAGTGACCTTTGAAGTCTCCAAAAGGAGGATGGGGCCCTACAATGATGATTCCACATGGACTGTAATAATGCCACTAAGCTGACAAACACAAGCCAAAGATCAGCTTTGGACTACAAATTGCTCAGGACAATTTCAAGGTGGCTAGCTGAGATGATCCAGCCTCACGGACTACTCTAGTCAGGGCTTGAGATAAGCCCTACACTTTCCCATTACACAGAGACTGGAAAACAAATAATATAGGTAGCTCTCCCAGGACTTAACAATTATCCTAATTTTTTCAGGGTCCCCAAAGATGCCATCACCCCCAGACAATAGAAAGTAATTTTAAGAACACAGCACCCACATTGCCAAGAGGTGGGGTGGGGGGCAGTTTTGGTCTTTGGTCATTCAGTGGGTTATGGATATTTGGTATTGTTTCAGGGGATTGGTTACAAGTTGTTATTGGTAATGTCAAGAAAAAAGCTAAACAAAGGAGATTTGATTCAGGGATTTTGTTCTGAAAAGAAAGTGGGGCGGGGGATATAGAAATGATAGGATAAAAGGGTAGATTACTGAATCTACTTTTAAACCAAAAAAGCAACCACTAGTCTTAAATATTTTACATTGGTATGGATTTTTGTACATTGATATAAATTTGTTATTTTTATTAGAACATACTGTATATAAGTTTCTACTCTTGTTCAAGGTATTGTACCTATATAGCTCATTTAACAATGTAATGTAAATTTTTAGTCCTTGAAAGTGATCATTCCAAACTATTTAGGATAAATAAAGAATTGCAGGTTAGGAGTTAGTCACCTATTAAATCAAACTTGTAGTCATGTTAGGTATGTTTTCAAGGTCAAACGGATATATTTAGAGAGACAAGTGCTCTTCAACCACTTCAGAGATCTACAGAATATGGCATTTAAGAGGCTTTAATAATATAAGGATTTTTTTTATGACAATGAGTCTGCTCCTGGCAGCACCAATCGACTTCAGAGAAGATGATGGGCATCAAAGAAACTCTGTATAGAGTTTAGTCTCTTTGTGGCAAAAGTTAGCCACTTGGCAAGAAAGTGTCTTTATATCAACTGCTGACAGTATGCTGTCCAAATTGGACAAGCAGGACACAAAAGAAAGTGACTGCTGAACTTTACCAAAACAAGGTAGGACAGTCCTTCAAAATTCCTGTTTTCTCAAAAAGTTTTGTCAGATACTCTAGGCCTGCAGGCCAGGGATGGATGCCTCAACATTACAGAGAAACCTTGGGTGACTGTTCAGACAGACAGCTGTTCCTGTCACCGGGGATGGATGCCCAAACACTACAGAGGAACTTTGGGTGACTGTCCAGGCAGCCAGATATCTCTGTCATTTTGTAGTTTTGGAAGTTGTTTGCTCTGAACTTCCTGTTTACTTAGGTAATATTGATCCTTTTTGGGTCTCTGATGGAGTTGAAGACTAGATAGTTAATAATAGTTTTCAGTGTTACCAAATTCAGAAAAGAAACTCACAAAAGAGGTGTAAAGTGTATAAGGTTGAGAGACATAAAAGATAGTTTGGGGTTGATAATGCAAGTTAGGATAGAAAGTGAATTAGGTACAACACTTTGGACTCACCAAGATAGGATACAAAATGGAGTATTTTCTCTGAATTTGTCATATGAAAATGGACTAGATATTGTTAATGTAATTATTGCCTGTATATATTTGTATATAGTTATTGTACTTATTGTATATAGTTTTACTGTGTTTGCTTTTTACTTAGACAAAAAGGGGAAATGTGTGTTATTTTGATTGTGTTCTGACAAATAAAGCTTGCTTGTAGTCAGAGGGTAGAGCTAGCCACTAGCTGACCAAAATTAACCATAGAGGTTTGGAGGACTGTAAAGAGGAGATAAGAAATAGTAAGGTGGGGCTGAGAGAGGATCTTGGCCCTTTTGGACAGAGGAATAGAAGAGGTAGGAGGTGACTGGTGACTGCTCCCTGCTTCACTGATCTTTCAAGTTATTTCCCTAATATCTGACTCCATATTATTAACTGATAAAGTTTAATTAGATTAATGCTTCAAATTTGCCATTGAGCAGTCAATTGATAACACACATAACTGGTACTTGAAGAGTTGCTAAGCATTGTCTTCTGTCTTTCACAGGCTTTTGTAATATGCAGTTAAGTTTTATGAGAACATTCAAGGCTCTGTGTACCTGGACATTTTTAAAACAATATTATTTGCTGTTTGCTTCCACTTGAAAATTTTCCTGCTATTTCCCTAAACAATAAAAACACAGGAATTGCAATTTTACTGCATTTCAGTTCATTTATAATTTAATGATACAATAAGAATTTGTCTGAAAGGCTATTGTAGCTTGATACATTTTTTGGGGAAAAAACCCATGTCCTTTATTTATATGAAAACAAATGTTTTACCTGACTGAAGATTTCATGTGAATATACTCCCTTTTTTGTTGGACATTGAGTTTTACTTTCAAATCTGATTTTACTTTTTTCTTTTTCTTTTTCTTTTCAATAAATACTTTAAAGTGAATTGCACATGTGGTTTAATTTTATAAACTCTTCAAATTTTAATACAAATGTCATTCAACATAAAAGTATTAAAATTAAATTAGGGAAGGACTTAGTTTCATCTTTTATTTATTTATTTATTTTTAGAGAGAGTGTGTGAGTGATATGTGTGGAGGTAGAGGATGACTTTCAAGTTTTTTTCTCCTTCCATTATCTGAGTCCTGGGGATTGAACTCAGGTCACCAAGTTTGGCAACAAGCACATTTACTCATCGAACCACATTGCCCACTCCTAATTTTTTTTTTATTTTTTATTTATTTTTTTTAAAAGATTTATTTATTTATTATGTATACAGAAGAGGGCACCAGATCTCATTACAGATGGTTGTAAACCATCATGTGGTTGCTGGGAATTGAACTCAGGACCTCTGGAGAAGCAGTCGGTGCTCTTATCCACTGAGCCATCTCTCCAGCCCCACTCCTAATTTTTATAATCATATTTTTCAGAGGTTAAAATGAAATAAAATTTTAGTATATTTTTGAGTCTGATTTTCTTAAACTCTGGGAATGGGGGAATTGGAGACAATAGAAAGAGACTATAACATACCTATGTTTTTGATATATCACCCTGAGGTTTCTTACTTATCCAAAAGCTTATACAACAAATAGTAGAACATTTGTTAGATTAAATGTAAATCTCACCTACTAGTCCCCTATGATGACTGCAACAGGTGGGAATGTTTACCGTGATTGACAAGTTGAATAATTAGTTATCCCTTGAAAATCTGGAGTCTGAGTATTTGTTCAACATGAAATGGGTTAAATGTAATTGCTTTTATTCCTAAAAATTTGAAGATTAGTAACAGAGGAGAAAAGAAATGGATTCATTTTAACTCTAGATGGCAGTTAAACACAACTAACAAAGATCAATTTCTTTTGCAATACAGAAAAACAAAAGTAGCAAAACACACATTCTGCTCCTGCCATCCAGTTAACTATATTATCCAAATGAAGTCCTGAATTGATATTACTAAACAGATGTATATAAAATGTGGTTATGCAAATGTTAAATATATAGTGGAAGCCTGTCATGGCAAGTTTTTGTTTGTTTTGTTTTTTTAATCTGATGGCGTGGCATACATATATGCAATGCTTTATATTGTATTTTGTTTTATTTTAGTTTTTATTTTATTTCTATAGTTTTATTTTATGCATAGTTTTTTACCAAGTCAAGCCATGCACCATTGGTAAAAGTAATGCATATTTAGTGATGGAAATGTTTCTCAGAATATTTATAAGGAAAAGGAAAACCTTGTTAGATCTTGCTTTGTACTTGCTCTTTGAATGACTGTGTGTTAGTGGACTTGGAGACAGATGTAAACAACTCTCTCTTGAGTGTTAGGATGCCTGGCAAGTGGCACAGAGGTTCTTATATGAGACAGAACTAATACACTTCGTCCAACTTGTCAGGTAGCTAGAAAGGAAAACTTTTGATAGCTTTAAACCATTTTTATTGCATTAAAATGGATGCATTTTTGAAAGAATTTGCTTTATTTGATTCTCATTTCTGGTGTTTAGTAATTTATGCTGGGTCTTTCTCTAAGTAGTGAATTATTGCATAGACCCTGACCCTGCTGTCTACACCGCTGTAGGCCTAATGAAGTTAGAAGGAATGTTGTAGTCAGGATTCAAATGCATGTCGGTCCAGGTACACCCACTGAAACCTGTGACCCCACTGAACATCTCAGAAGTTAGAGTAAGTATCTGCTGTTTGGGTTACTTATAGAATAAATGTTCAGTAGGATCCACCCAAGAGATGGGGTGAAGCATGATCCTAATTAGTTTTAACAATAAAAACCTTGAGTCAGATATCGAGGGTGAAAGCTGAAAGATCAGAGAAGCAGAGCAGCCAGCCATCAGAAACTTCTTATCTCTAAGAAATCTCAGATCAAATAGGGCATCCTGTCTCTACTAATCCTCAGACTGGATGGGTGGGAAATCCTGTCTCTACCTGCCTCCACCTCCCTAGTGCTGGGATTAAAGATGTGAGCCACCACCACCTAGTTCTGTTTCTCTTTTAGACTGGATCAATCTCATGTAGCCCAGGGTGACCTTGAACTCCGGATCTTCCTGCTTCCTCCTCCCAATTAAAGGATTGGGACTAAAGGTGTATGCCTGGCCTCTATGGTTAATTAGTGGCTAGCTCTGCCCTCTGATCTCCAGGCAAACTTATTTGTCAAAACACAAACAAAACATACAACAATGCCATAATGTTGCAGCAAGTTCCTAGTGGCATTCAAGTTACCCCAACCTCCTGACAGCAGGCATTGGTCTGTGCCAGGATCCTGAATATGCCAGTCTAATGCATTCCAGTCAGCGTAAGAATAAATGGTTTCTGTTTGAAAAGCCACATGAAGTCATGTGAACTAGAAAGTTAACGTTATAGATTACACACTTATTTTAGAGAAACTCCTACTAGAGCTTTTTGTGCTTCCTCTTTTATTACCCTGTTGTGTTTGTTGTGCTAAGTAGTGGTTTAATGATTACATCTTTACACTGGTGTATTGGGCTTTTGCTCATCCTCCTCCCACCCTGCCTTGTCGTCCTCCTCTTCTGCTGGTCCCTTCTCAATAGTCCCTCTTCAGGTTTTCATGTATTATTTTAAAGTATACATTCTATAGATAGGAGAAAACATACAATATTTTTGCTTTCTAAGTCTGCTTTATTTCGCTTAACATGATCTCTAGTTTATGATTTCACTATTCTTTATGGTCAGATGGAACTACATTGTGTGTACCTAGGATATTTTATTTAGTCTTCTGTTGATAGACACATAGACTAATTCTATAACTTGTCTGTCTTGAATATGATGCAGTAAATACGATGTGAGGTTGTATGCAGACTCAAGTTAGATGCTGGGAACCAAACTCAAGTCCTCCTCTAGAGCAGCAGAGTGTGCTCTTAACCACGTAGCCATTTCTAGCCCCAGTATTTTTTTTTTTAATTTTGTGGGTATTCTAGATGTCAGATGATGAGATACCAAAAATTTCTTCCATTGTGTAGTCTGTCTCTCCATTCTTCACTCACATCCAGGTCCTCAGTATTATTTCATTAATTAATACGTCTTTTTTATTTAAAAAAAATTTAATTCATTTTATATACCAACCACAGATTGCCCTCGCATCCTTCCTCCCTCTCCCCCTTAGCCTCCCCTCTGGCCTACCTCATCATCCCCTCCTCCAAAAGGAGGACCACTCCACTCCCCCTAGCAGGGGCCCCTCAAACAGACCAAGCTACACAACTGTGTCCCATATGCAGAGGGCCTACTCCAGTCCCATGCAGGTTCCACAGCTGTCAGTCTAAAGTTCGTGAGTTCCCATGAGCTTGGTTCAGTTGTCTCTGTAGATTTCCCTATCGTGATTTTGACCCTCCTTGCTCATAGGATTCCTCCTCCCTCTCTTCAAATGGACTCCTGGAGCTTGGCCTGGTGCGTGGCTGTGGATCTCTGCATCTGCTTCTATCAGTTACTGGATGAAGGCTCTATGATGACAGTTAATGTATTCACCAATCTGATTACCAGGATAGGCAATTTCAGGCACCTTCTCCATTACTATTAGTAGTCTAAGGTTGGGCCATCCTTGTGGATTCCTGGGAGTTTCTCTAGCACCAGGTTTCTCCCTTACTCCATAATGTCTCCCTCTATCAAGATATCTCTTTCATTGCTCTCCCACTCCATCCCTTGCCCAGCTCGACCATCCCATTCCCTCATGTTCTCATCCCCCATCCCCTTCCTTCTATTCCCCCCTCCTCACCCCCAGTTAACTCATGGAGATTTCATCTATTTCTCCTTCCCACCAGGGTGATCCATGTGTCCCTCTTTGGGTCCTGCTTGTTTCCTAGCTTTTCTGGAGCTGCGGGATGTAGTCTGATTATCCTTTGCTTTACATCTAGTATCCACTTATGAGTGAGTACATACCATGTTTGTCTTTCTGAGTCTGGGTTACCTCACCCAGGGTGTTATTTTCTAGTTCCATCCATTTGCCTGCAAATTTCATGATGTCATTATTTTTTACAGCTGAGTAGTACTCCATTGTGTATATGTACCACATTTTCTTTATCCATTCTTTGGTTGAGGGGCATCTAGGCTGTTTCCAGGTCCTGGCTATTACAAATAATGCTGCTATGAACATAGTTGAGCTAATGTCCTTATGGTATGATTGAGCATCCCTTGGGTATATGCCCAAGAGTAGTATCATTGGATCTTGAGGTAGATTGATTCCCAATTTTCTGGGAAGTCACCATACTGATTTCCAAAGTGGCTGTACAAGTTTGCACTCCCATCAACAGTAGAGATGTGTTCCCCTTGCTCCACATCCTCTCCAACACAAGCTATCATCAGTGTTTTTGATCTTAGCCATTCTGACAGGTGTAAGATAGTATCTCAGAGTCCTTTTGATTTCCCTGGTGACCAAGGATGTTGAGCAATTCCTTAAATGTCTTTTGGCCATTTGAAATTCTTCTGTTGAGAATTCTCTGTTTAGATCGGTAGCCCATTTTTTAATTGAATTATTTGATATTTTGATGTCTAGTTCCTTGAGTTCTTTATATATTTTAGAGACCAGCCCTCTGTCAGATGTGGGGGTTGGTGAAGATCTTTTCCCATTCTCTCAGCTGTCATTTTGTCTTATTGACCATGTCCTTTGCCTTACAGAAGCTTTTCAGTTTCAGAAGGTCCCATTAAGTAATTGTTGCTTTCAGTGTCTGTGCTACTGGTGTTATGTTTAGGAAGTGATCTCCGGTGCCAATGCGTTCAAGACTACTTCCCACTTTCTCGTCTACCAGATTCAGTGTAAATGGATTTATGTTGAGGTCTTTGATCCACTTGGACTTAAATTTGTATATGGTGACAGATATGGATGTATTTGCTATCTTCTACATGTTGACATCCAGTTATGCCAGCACCATTTGTTGAAGATGCTTTCTTTTTTCCATTGTACCATTTTGGCTTCTTTATAAAAAAAAAAATCAGGTGTTTATAGGAATGTGGATTAATGTTAGGATCTTCAATTTTATTCCATTGGTCCACATGTGGGTTTTTATGCCAATACCAAGCTGTTTTTATTACTATAGCTCTATAGTAGAGCTTGAAGTCAGGGAAGGTGATGCCTCCAGAAGTTGCTTTTTTGTAAAGGATTGTTTTAACTATCATGAGGGTTTTTTTTTTCCATATGAAGTTGAGTATTGTTCTTTCTGGATCTGTGAAGAATTGTGTTGGGATCTGATGGAGATTGCATTGAATCTGTAGATTGCTTTTGGTAAGATTGCCATTTTTATTATGTTGGTTCTACCTATCCATGAGCATGGGAGATCTTTCCATTTTCTGATATCTTCTTCAATTTTTTTTCTTCGAGGACTTAAAGCTCTTGTCATATAGAACTTTCATTTATTTGGTTAGAGTAACCCCAAGGAATTTTATATTATTTGTGGCTATTGTAAAGGGTGATATTTCTCTGGTTTCTTTCTTGGCCCATTTATCATTTGTATATGGGAGGGCTGCTGTTTTTGTTTTTGTTTTTGTTTTTGTTTTTGTTTTAGTTAATCATGTATCCTGTCACATTACTGAAGGTGTTTATCAGTTGTAGGAGTTCCCTGATAGAATTATTGGGGTCACTTATGTATACTATCATATCATCTGCAAATAGCGAAAGTTTGACTTCTTCCTTTCCAATTTGTATCCCCTTGATCTCCTTTTGTTGTCTTATTGCTCTTGCTAGAACTTTGAATACTATATTGAATAGATATGGGGAGAGAGAACAGCCTTGTCTTGTTTCTGATTTTAGTGGAATCGCTTAGTATTTCTCTCCATTTAATTTGATGCTGGCTGTCGGCTTGCTGTAAATTGCCTTTCTTATGTTTAGGTATGTTCCTTGTATCCCTGATCTCTCCAAGACCTTTATCATGAAGGGGTTTTGGATTTTGTCAAAGGCTTTTTCAGCATCTAATGAGATGATCATGTGTTTTTTTTTTTCCTTTCAGTTTGTTTATATGATGGATTACATTGACAGATTTTCATATGTTGAACCATCCCTGCATCTCTGGCATGAAGCCTACTTGATCATAGTGGATGATTTTTTTGATGTGTTCTTGGATTCTGTTTGCCAGCATTTTATTGAGTATTTTTGCATCAATGTTCATAAGGGAGATTGGTCTGTAATTATCTTTCTTTGTTGCAAATTTGTGTGATTTGGGTATCAGGATAACTGTAGCCTCATAGAAAGAGTTTGGCAATGTTCCTTCTGTTTCTATTATGCGGAACAATTTGGTGAGTATTGGTATTAGCTCTTTTGTCAAATTCTGGTAGAAATCTGCACTGAAACCATCTGGCCTTTGGCTTTTTTTGGTTGGGAGAATTAATGACTGTTTCTATTTCCATAGGGGTTATAGGTCTATTTAAATTGTTTATCTGGTCTTGATTTAATTTTGGTAAGTGGTACCTACCCACATCTTTTATATTTTTGAATTTTGTGGAGTACAGGTTTTTGAAGCATGACCTGATGATTCTCTGGATTTCTTCATTGTCTGTTGTTATAACCCCCTTATCATTTCTGATTTTGTTGATTTAGATGCTCTCTCTGCCTTTTGGTTAGTTTGGATAAGGGTTTGTCTATCTTGTTGATTTTCTCAAAGAACCAACTCTTTGTTTCATTGATTCTTTGTACTGTTCTCTTTGTTTCTATTTTATTGATTTCAGCCCTCAATTTGATTATTTCCTGGTGTCTACTCCTCCTGGGTGAGTTTGCTTCTTTTTGTTCCAGAGCTTTCAGGTGTGCTGTTTAGTTGCTGGTGTGAGATTTCTCCAACTTCTTTATGTAGGCATTTAGGGATATGAAATTTCCTCTTAGTACTGCTTTCATAGTGTCCCATAAGTTTGGGTATGTTGTACATTTATTTCCATTGAATTTTAGGAAGTCTTTAATTTCTTTCTTTATTTCTTCCTTGGCCCAGTGGTGATTCAGTTGAGCATTATTCAGTTTCCATGAGTTTGTAGGCTTTCTGTAATTTTTGTTGTTGTTGAATTCTAACTTTAAGGCATGATGGTCCAATAAAGTACAGGAGGTTATTCCAATTTTTTTTATATTTTGTTGAGATTTACCTTGTGACTGAATGTGTGGTCAGTTTTAGAGAAGGTTCCATGTGGTGCTGAGAAGAAGGTATATTCTTTTGTGTTTGGGTAGAATGTTCTATAAATGTCTATTAAGTCCATTTGAGTCATAACATCTGTTAGTTCCCTTATTTCTCTGCTAAGTTTCTGTTTAGCAGACCTGTCCAGTGGTGAGAGTGGGGTGTTGAAGTCTCCCATTATTAATGTGTAGGTTTTGATGTGCAATTTAAGCTTTAGTGATATTTCTTTGACATTTGTGGGCATAAATGTTCAAAATTGAGACGTCATCTTGATGGACTTTTTCCTGTGATGAATGTGTAATGTTCTTCTTGATCTCTTTTGATTAATTCTAATTTGAAGTCTATTTTGTTAGATATTCCAGGACCTTCTGGCTTTCAGAGTCTCCATTGAGAAGTTGGGTGTTATTCTTTTAGGTCTGTCTTTATTGTTACTTGGCCTTTTTCCTTTGCACCTCTTAATATTCTTTCTTTATTCTGTATGTTTAGTGATTTGATTATTATGTGGCAAGGGGACTTTTTTGGGGGGTCCAGTCTATTTGCTGTTCTGTAAGCTTCTTGTATTTTCATAGGCATTTCCTTTTTTGGAATGGGAAAGTTTTCTTCTATGATTTTCTTGGATATATTTTCTGTGCCTTTCAGCTGGTATTCTTCTCCTTTTTCTATTCCTATTATTCTTAGGTTTGGTCTTTTCATGGTGTCCAAGATTTCCTGGATGTTTTGTGTTATGACTTTGTTGGCTTTAATGCTTTCTTTGATCGACAAATCTACTTCCTCTATTGTATCTTCAACACCAGAGATTCTCTCTTCCATTTCTTGCATTCTGTTAGTTATGCTTGCATCTATAGTTCCTCTTCATTTACTCAGATTTTCCATTTCCAGCCTTCCCTCAGTTTGTGTCTTCTTTATTGTTCTGTTTCAATTTTCAAGTCTTGAACTGTTTCCTTCACCTGTTTGATTGCTTTTTCTTGGTTTTCTTAACTTTCTTTAAGGGATTTATTGATTTCTTCCAATTTTTTGTTTGCCTTTTCCTCGATTTCTTTAAGGGAATTTTTCATTTTCTCTTTAAATGCCTATATCATCTTTATAAAGTCATTTTAAAGGTCATTTTCTTCTGCTTCTTCCATATTGTGATGTTCAGGTCTTGGTGTAGTAGAATTGCTAGGTTCTGGTGGTGCCATATTGTTCTTTATGTTGTTGAATAAATTTTTTCACTGGCGTCCACCCATCTCTTCCTCCAAACGATGCAAACAGTGTCTGTGTCTCAGGGAGCCACTCTTGGTCCAATTGGAGCTGGCAGAGTCTGTGTCTGAAGGAGCAGCTGTCCTTGGGGGATAGGTGGTTTGGGAGGGGGACAGAATGGGGCTTGTATATTACAGGATCCAATGGGTGGTGGTGGTGGTTAGGACTACCTGCAGGAGTCTTGCCTGCTGGCCTGCAGCTGGGGCTGCAATGGGTGGGGAGGGGGTGGGGGCACGGGTTGTGCTCCTGGGCTTAAGGCCTAGAGGCTAGAGTAACCAACTAGAACAGTCACTCACCTCCTGGTCCAACCAGAGCTGGTGGAGTCTGTATCAAAATGTATCTGTTTTTGTGTCAGTACTGTGACATCCAGGTCCACCATCTGCATTACTGTTAGCATCCTTATCTTTCAAGCTCCTGGAGAACAGCCCACTGAGCTCTGAGAACTCAATGGCTTTTCTAACCCAAAGATCAAATGTCAGCACAATCCTTCTAACAACACATAGGCAGGTCCATCATTCCACAGCCTGGTACCAATCTCTGTCTTATGGTTTCTATTAAAGCACCATGACCAAACGC
Source organism: Peromyscus leucopus (assembly GCF_004664715.2). Taxonomy (NCBI): domain Eukaryota; kingdom Metazoa; phylum Chordata; class Mammalia; order Rodentia; family Cricetidae; genus Peromyscus; species Peromyscus leucopus. The sequence continues at coordinate 89,780,624 of NC_051070.1, read as the reverse complement.
AACTTGGGGAACAAAGGGTTTATTTTAAAACCTTATGACTCTCAGGTCACAGTCCATCACTAAGGGAAGTCAAAGCAGGAACCTGGAAGCATGGGGAAGTTCTGCTTCCTGGCTTGCTAAACCTGCTTTCCTATAGCATCTGAGACTGCCAACCCAGGGATGGCACTCCCACACCATTGCATTATTCATTAATCAAGAAAATGCCCTCATGGAATGCTCATGGGACAGTCTGGTGGAGGCATTCTCTCAGTTATGGTTACTGCTTCAAAAATGACTCTAACTTGTGTCAAGTTGTCATAAAACTAGTCAGCACAATGTGGTTTCTGCCCCTGAATCTGTTTATGTGATGGATTACATTTGTTGGTTTACATTGATTGCTTCATCCTGGGATGAATGAAGAAGCCAACTTGATTATGGGGGATAATCTTTTTATTTGCTCTTGAATTTGATTTGTAAGTATTTAATTGACAACATTTGTGTCTATGTTCTTCAGATAGATTGCCCTATAATTTTCCTTTTTGTTGTATTATTGTGTGGTTTTGGTATCTGGGTAACACTAGCTCTATAAAAAGAATTTAGACGTGTTTTTTTTTCTTATAAACAACTTGAAGCACATTGGTTAATTAGTTCTTCTTTGAAGGTCTGGTATAAATCTGCATTGTATTCATCTAGTACTAGGCTTCCTTTTAGTTTTAGGGAGAGTTTTAATTACTGTTTTTTTCTCATTGGTTTTTATGAATCTATTTGTATTAATTACTTTTTCTTTATTTATGTAGATCATGTAAATCTACAGATGTACTAATTTCCTTTACATTTTCCAGTTCAGTGGAATATAGATTTTTAAAGTAATATCCTTATGATTACCAGAATTTCCTCAGAATCTGTAGTAAAATTTCCTTTTTGTCTCTGATTTTATTAATTTGGGTCTTTTCTTTTGGTTAATTTGGCTTAGGGTTTGTCAATTGCTAATATTTTCAAAGGACCAATTTTTCATTTCATTAATTCTTTTACCTCCTTTTTTCATTTCTATTTCAATGATTTCAGGCCTGATTTTCATTCTCTTTTTGTCCATTCTTTTTTGGATGATTTTTGTTCTTCTGTTTCTCAAGCCTTAAGATGCATCATTAAGTTATTAATATGAGATCTCTCCAGTTTTTTGTTGTAGTCACTTAGAGCTGTAAATATTACTCTTAAGATACCTTCACTGTGTCTCTTAGATTTTGGTTGTTGTTTTTTATTTTCATTCAATTTTAGAAATCTGAAAATTGCTTTCTAGATTTCTCCTTTTACCCAATTTGCATTCAGCAATGTGTTGTTCAGCCTCCCTAAGTTTATGGGCTTTCTGTTGATTCTTTGCTGTGACCATCCAGCTTTATTCCATAGTGGTCACACAGAATGCAGACTGCTTGAATTCATAGAAGTTTGATTTCTCTTCCTCCTTCTATACTGATAAATCACAGGTTTGGTCTTTTATTATGTTACAGAGTTCCTTCATGTTCTATTACTGGCTTTTTTTAGATTTAACATTTCTCTTGAGTGATCTAGTTCTACTTGTCTTGGAGACCTGGTGTTCTCTATTCCACTTGATGCAATCTATTGGTATGACTTTCCTCCGACTTTTTCAACTTTTATTCCAGTTTGGCTTAGAAGATTCTCACTGCCACGCTTCAGAAGTCTACAGAGAACTCAGCAAACTCTACAGGTGGCTCTGGGTTATCCAGTGCTGGGGTCAGAGCAGAAGTGGGTGGTGATCCATGGAGGGCAGGACACAGGATGATATAACATACTCAGGTGGAGGGGGTGGGTGGAGGCTAGAGAGAAGCACACCAGGGGATCCTGGGACATATTGGTAGATAGGGTGGTAGACTAGCTTTGGAAGGTCCCTATCTGGGGTGGTCATAAGACTTCATGTGGTCCTGGAGAGGCGCAGTGAGTGTGTCTACTAGAGGGATTGGCTCTCCCTAGTTTTCTTAATGGATTTTTTGGTATGGAGTGATTCTGCTAGAAATTTTTAATGATAAATGATAACAAAATTCATGCCAACTTGCAACAGTTTGTAGCCTTTTAAGAGAAAAATGTGTTAAAGCTGTTGTTTTTTTTTCAATTAAAGACAGAAATCTGAATTCCCATGGAAATCATTTTATATCAGTTTTAATGACTCATTCACACTAGGAATATAACTCTATAGACTGTTTGCCTATCATTTACACAGACAAGGGTTCAATCCCTGGTAGTTCATAAATGAGGATTCATGGGGATGTCCATAATCCCAACACCAGGGAAGTGGAGCATGAGTTCAAGGTCATCATTTGCTATAAATATAAAACATGAGAATTGTTTAATACATGAGAGCCATTCTCAAAATAAAAACAAACCTAACCAATAAACAACTACAACCCCCCCCCCCACCAACTCATTCAAATTGAAACCCACAAAGCAAAACAAAAGCCCAACAAAAAAAACCAAAATGATAGATCTGGACTATTTCTACCCTTTAATGGGTCAGTATTCTTTATATCCTCTAAGCCTGGTTACTCAAGATCTTCATGCCTACATATGACCATTTCCTGGTCACCATTGACAACAGTGCTATTATCTCTTCACTGGCTGTCACTTGCCGGCCAAGTGAAGTTCAAACCCTTTCAGATGACAACCAAGATCTTCTATGGTCCAGGACTGCTCCTGCTTTTCCAAGTTCATCCCACTTATTTTTTTCTTTTCTGAGACAGGGTTTCTCTGCGTAGCTTTGTGCCTTTCCTGGAACTCACTTGGTAGCCCAGGCTGGCCTCGAACTCACAGAGATCCGTCTGGCTCTGCCTCCCGAGTGCTGGGATTAAAGGCGTGCGCCACCACCGCCGCCGCCGCCGCCGCCACCGCCTGGCCCTCATCCTACTTTTTAAGATGAAAATTTTGCTTTGCAAGGTTTTCTCTAACAGTAATGTAGAATGTCTTTTTTTAAAACCTATTTTGCCATTCAAGATTTACCCATCTCTTGATACCCAGCTAAAGTATCATCTTCTTGGAACTTTCCTCTGAACTCCTGTGGCACTTAGTTCTGTTTATACTAATTCTTCTGAGGCCTAATGATAAACTCCCGTGTGCTATTATTAAAATTTTAGAAACCAAAAAAAAAAAAAAAAAAAAAAAAAAGCCGGGCGGTGGTGGTGCACGTCTTTAATCCCAGCACTCGGGAGGCAGAGGCAGGCAGATTTCTGCGAGTTCGAGGTCAGCCTGGGCTACCAAGTGAGTTCCAGGAACGGCACAAAGCTACACAGAAAAACCCTGTCTTGAAAAACCAAAAAAAAAAAAAAAAAAAAAAAAAAAAAAAAAAAAAAAAAGTAGGTCTTTGGGCTGGAGAGATGGCTCAGTGGTTAAGGGAACTTGTTCTCACAGATGACTCAGGTTCAATTTCCAGCACCCACATGGTTCTAGGGGACATAACAGGTACACATGTAGTGCATATACATGCTTTAAGGCAAAACATCAGCATCCATATAAATAAATTAAATAAAACATAAAAATTTAAAAAAATGATTTTGGATCTGGAAGCTGTTAATGGCTCACTCGGCAAAATGCATACCACACAAGAATGAGGTCTTGAATTTGATTGTCACATTTTTGTGCTCTTATAAAGGAAGCAGAGATGGACAAACCTGAGACGTGCTGGTCAGCCAGTGTAGGTGAACTGGTGAACTCCAGATTCAGTGGAGGCCTTATCTCAAAAAATAATCTGCACAATAACAGAGGAAGACACTTGATGTCAACCTTCAGACACAGGCCTTCACATGTATATGTGTGTGTGTGTTTACTGCACACACATACATACACACACACACAGAATAAATAAAGCTTACATAAATCTTTTATGTGTTTGTTAGTGTACATATGTACATATACACACTATATATAATTTTCATTGTTTCTGTCTTCTCCAGAACCTAAGGCATATAGTGACAGGTATGAAAGCATCCTTAATTGGTTAAAGTCGTTCTCTGATAGTTGCATTCTCTAATATTGTAGTGTTTCATTAGAAAGTTGGCTTTTGCCGGGCGGTGGTGGCGCATGCCTTTAATCCCAGCACTCGGGAGGCAGAGCCAGGCAGATCTCTGTGAGTTCGAGGCCAGCCTGGGCTACCAAGTGAGTTCCAGGAAAGGCGCAAAGCTACACAGAAAAAAAAGGAACCATATTTAGTCATTATAAATTGTTTTCATGGAATTAGCAGTTATTGAAAGCCCCCATTTTACATGCTCATATTCAAAATATTATGCCAGCCTATTGTGTTAAAAGAAAAGCCAACCAATTCAAGGCAGAGGAGATAGTGATCACCATATCTCTTCATGCTGGATTGTAAGACAGCTCACTTCTCCATCCCCATCCCCCAGTCATCAATAGAGCTCAGAGACAGCTGATGAAGAGCAGACCTGGAATAAGTTTGGTAGCAAGAGCATAACAAGAAGTAAGTGGTTAATCTTACGGGTAGATGTTCTGAGCTAACTAGTCAGAAACGTCTTAGGAGAAAGCCATGGCGTGAGAGGAAATGGGAGTGGTGTGAAGGGCATTGGCAGGGACAACAGGAGTGGAAGGCAGCGCAGGAAGGAAGGAAGCAGTGGGGTGTGTCGAGCGAATGAACCCCAGGCCAGCACAGGGGTGTGAAGACTTCCCCTGAAGACAAGAAGAGACTGGGTGAGTGGAGGTGGTGATGAGGGAGAGGTGAGATTTCTGAAGACAGCTGACATTTACAGAAGAACTGTTAGATGTTATAAGGTCTGGTGAGGTTAAATCAGTTTAGAGGGAAACTAGAAGAACTGTGTACTTGCATTAGCTAAATGTTTTTCACATGCTTTTTTAAGATACCAGCTTTCATCCATTGGCTATCTGAGTGATGTAAATGCAGCTATATACTGGTTGTATTCAAATTCTGAGAAAGTTTTTTTTAAAGATTGTTTATTCTAATATTTATTTTAAAAAATGTATTTTTTTTTACCACCATAACATGAATAGGAGTGTAGGGTGTGGGTGTATGTGGTGCTGGGTATTGAACTCAGAGCCTTGTACATGCAAGGTAAGACCTCTTCCCTAAGCTCCAGCTGCAGCCCTACACTGCATCTCAGTGGAGGTGTCTGTGTTTGATTGATACCTTTGTTGATATTATTGGATTTTATTGAGAAAGCTACACAATCTTTTAATGGCAGAAGTATAACAATATAATAGTTTATTTCTGCTAATGCCAGCTCAGATTTTAACTTGATAATTTTACACAAAGTTATGCTGACTTTATATTTTCTATAAATAGATACATTAATAATTTCTATGTGGATATTACTAAATTGTATTTGTGAAACATTGTCTGGAAAAAGATACCTGATCCCAGGGTTGGCTCTTATTTAGAGAATAGAATGTCTATAAGAATATTACTATAAATAGAAAAAGGTTTTATTCAACCACAAAAGTAACGATTGATTAGAAACAGAACTCTGAGTAGGCTGGGCAGGGTGCTTAGCCTTTTACAGTGCGGCCAAGACTGGAGACCTGGGTTCAGGCCCAGGCGCCACATGGTGGGCAGAGAGGTTGAAGGAGGACACACCCATTCACACTCACATAAACGGATCAATCAATCAATCAATCAATCAATCAGCGGTGTACCTAAGACATTTTTAAAGGAGAGAACACTTGGAGGACAGGGCTTCTGTTCTCCCTTCAGCACTTTGGGGCTGTCGCTCTGTTGGCTTCTGTCCTGTGTGCTCCATGATATGAAGCTGGCTATACTGCTCTCCGTTTATGAAATGTCTGTAGCTGCTTTCAAGGAGGTGTGTGTGTGTGTGTGTGTGTGTGTGTGTGTGTGTGATGTATGTGTAAGTGGGTATGTGTATGAGTGTTTGTATGTGTGTGCACATGTGTGTATGTGTGCATATGTGTATGTGTATATATGTGTGTGAGTGTGTATATGAGTGAGTGTGTGTTTGTGTATGTGTGTACTGTTATTTGATTAGTGTTTTCTAAGACACCTGGATCTGTGGTTTCATACCATTAGTTATAAGCCATATGCTTTTATATCCTCAGATATTTCTTCAAACTGCTCTCTTTTCGGGATTCCAATGATATGTACATATATCATTTGCTACAATTTCACAGTTTCTGGATTCACTGTATTGTTTTATTATTCTTTTCCCCTTTACTTTTTTCTTTTGTTCATGTCTTACCCTGCCCTCAAGTTCACTGGTTCTATAGAGTAGACAGTGGTGTTTACATCTGCAAGGAGTGAGGGCATTGTGCAGCTCTTGATACTCTTACCATTTAGTATCCATCTTAGTAAGTGTTAAAGTAAGTGTGGGCTTGAGAATTTAATTTTAAATCAATTTGAATTTTTAAAAATGTTTACGTGTGTGTGTGTGTGTGTGTGTGTGTGTGTGTGTGTGTGTGTGTACACACAACCATGCACGGGTATGCAGATGCCAGAGGACAGCCTTGGGTTTTGTCACCATGCCCAACTTTTTATATGAGTTCTAGGGATCCAATTAAACATTTCACTTACTTCCCTGGCTGTCCCATCTTCCATGCCCTCATCTTAACATTTTTTTTAAATTAGCATACACGCTAACTGGTTTTGTCATGTGTCATGGTCTCTTTATACATACATTCTCGTCGATCTTTCTTGTCCACTCTTCTCCCTTACCCAGCACTGGGTTGCTCTCCTCCCCTCAAGAGTGCCTCTTCTGAGGTCACATCCCATGTGTTCTGTATCCACTTCTCCCATCATAGGTCTCTTCTGCCCCTCTCGTGGTCCCCTTCCTTATTCCCTGACCCCCATATTTACATACGTATGTACCTGTACATATATAAAAATTAAAATATAACATCCATATGTAGGAGATATGTTTTTTGTGTCTATATTATTTTGCTTAGCAAAATAGCTTCTGGTTTCAACAGCTGCTGTTTACATGTTATGATTTTATTTTTTTTAATGGCTGGATAAAATTAAAAGTCCATACATGCAACATTCTCCATATCTGTTGATAAGCATCTACACTTACAATTCCTTTGGGCATAGAGTGCTGTAGTTAAATCACATGGCAGTTCTTTGTGTAGCTTGTGTGCACATGTGTGTACCTGTGTACCTGTGTACACACATGTGGTGTACACACATGTGGAGGCTAGGGGATGATATCAGGCATCTTAATTGCACTCCCCTGTTGCACGAATTGCTAAAAGGTCTTATTAATTAAAACAAAACAAAACAAAACCCAGAGCCAGATTTTGGGATGAAAGCTGAAATATCAGAGAAACAGAACAAGCCAGCTGTGTTCTTACCTCTATGAAATCCTCAGCCTCAAGAGAGCAACTTCCTGTTTCCTCAGACGGAAAGCATCCGAGTCCTCACCAGATAGGGTCTCAGTTGAACTGCTGCTTAGTTCCTGTCTCCTCACACCTTATATACCATTTTCCACCCAGCCATATCACTTCCTGGGATTAAAGGTATGTGTGCTTTCCTTGTCAAAAATTATATGTTCATAGGTGTGTGGGTTAATGTCAGGGTCTTCAATTCGATTCCATTGGTCCACATGTCGGTTTTTTATGCCAATACCAAGCTGTTTTTATTACTGTAGCTCTATAGTAGAGCTTGAAGTCAGGGATTGTGATGCCTCCAGAAGTTGTTTTATTGTGCAGGATTCTTTTGGCTATCCTGGGTTTTTTGCTTTTCCATATGAAGTTGAGTGTTATTCTTTCCAGGTCTGTGAAGAATTGTGTTGGTATTTTGATGGGGATTGCATTGAATCTGTAGATTGCTTTTGGTAAAATTGCCATTTTTACTATGTTGGTCCTGCCTATCCATGAGCATGGGAGATCTTTCCATTGGAAGAAACAAAGTGCTAAAGAGGCCCACAGAAATCCACAAAGATACCCCCACAAAAGACTGCTGGAAATGGCCGAGAGACAGCCGGGACTGACCTACTCTGGTGATGGGATGGCCAAACACCCTAATAGTTGGGCCAGAAACCCCATCCAAGGACTGAGGAATCTGGATGCAGACATCCATAGCTAGGCCCCCGGGTGGTGTGCTGGGAGTCTAATTAGCGAGAAAGAGGAGGGTTTATATGAGCAAGAATTGTTGAAACCAAGGTTGGATAAAGCACAGGGACAAATAGCCAAACGAATGGAAACACATGAACTATGAACCAAAGGCTGAGGGGCCCCCAACTGGATCAGGCCCTCTGAATAGGTGAGACAGTTGATTGGCTTGATCTGTTTGGGAGGCATCTAGGCAGTGGTACCGGGTCCTGGGCTCACTGCATGAGATAGCTGTTTGAAACCTGGGACTTATACAGGGATGCTTGGCTCAGTCTGGGAAGAGGGGACTGGACCTGCCTGGACTGAGTCTATCAGGTCGATCTCAGTCCTCGGGGGTGGCCTTTATCTGGAGGTGGTGGGAATGGGGGGTGGGGCTGGGGGGAAGTGGAGGGGGGCAGGAAGGGGGAGAACATGGGAATCTGTGGTTGTTATGTAGAACTGAATAGTATTGCAAAATAAAATTTAAAAAAAAATTAAAAAAAAAAAAAAGGTATGTGTGCTTTCCAAGGAAAGGCATGAGATTTCAAGTGCTGGGATTAAAAGTGTGTGCCACCACTGCCTGGCTCTGTTCCCAGTGTGGCCTTGAACTCACAGAGATCCAGACAGATCTCTGCCTCCCAGGTGATAGGATTAAGGGTGTGTGCCACCACCGTCTGGCCTCTATGTTTAGTCTAGTGGCTGGCTCTGTCCTCTAAACCCCAGTTAAGTTTATTAGGGTACACAATATATCACCACACTCTACCTTATTTGCTGTGGACCTGAGTCCAGGTCCTCATGTTTGTGAGCAAGCACTTTATTCACTGAGCCAGCTCCCAGGCCCTTATTCTTACTTGTTTTGAGAAACCTAGATACTGATTTATATAGTAGCTACACCAGTTTATACTCCCACCAGCAGTGAATGAACATTGCTCTTTTCCTACATCTCACCAGAATTTGTTATTTGTTTCTGGATGTTAGCCATTCTGACTCCGGTGATGTGGAATCTCAACATAGTTCAGATTTTCATTTCCCTGATAGCCAAGGTGTTTATTGACTGTTTGTTTTTTGTTTGTTTTCTGTTGTGAGAACTCTGTATTTAGTTCATTAGCCTATTTATTGAATGAGTGTGTGTGTGTGTGTGTGTAAGCTTTATAGACTTTTGTTAGTTTTTTTTTTTTTTTTTTTTTTTTTTTTTTTGTAGACCTTTGATAACTATCAGCTGAACTGTTCTGCCCATGTTTAAATTGTATCATCTCTAAATGGTGCTTGGTGCAGTGTCCTGAAGCGGTAGTCTGGATTCTGAGACCAGAAGATCACTTAGATTTAAGGGCTTGGGGCCAGCCTCGGCAATACAGCAAGACACTAGCTCTGAAAAGATGGCAAGGAACGGACAGAAATCCAGGTTTTTAGTTAGACCTGCATAGACACTATTGCTTTTTATTTACATATGAAAGTCTGGGGGAGAAGTAAGATAAGGAGAAATGCTGAGTTGTGCTTTTATTGTATTACATTCAGGATGCTAAGAGCTACACATGGAAATAATAAATATCCAGCTGGACATGAATCTAGAATACTCAGTGAAGTGTATATTGAGACTAGATATATACCCTATGAGTCACTGAAATATATGTGAGTTTCGTGACAAAACTTTTCTTGGGGAGATGCAACATACACATCTATTCACCCCAGATGGGGAACCCATGACAAACCAAGGTACAGATATCACCAGACTCCAGCATGTTGAACCAATTAGGTTTTATGGGTTACCTACATGAGTATGGGTGAGGGGTTACTTGCAGGAGCAGAAATGACTCACAGACCGCTGTGTTACCCAAGCCCACCCCAGCACTAGTGACAGCTCATACAATCTGGGAACCTGTAGCACATGCCCGAGTCGATAGGCAGCTCATCAGGTTGGAGAGTGTCCTTTCCAAATCACTCTGTTCTAAGCCTCTTCCAGGCAACTCAGGCCTGGTTTAAGAGTTCTTTGCAGCTCAGCTTTGCCTAGTCTGAGAGGGCCTCTCAGGTTTTACTGCTTACCATGGCAGGGAGGGGACTTGGGAAATCTGGTCAGCTTCAGGGACTTTCTGAAGCTATTTGGAGTTGTTAACCTTTTTTGCTCAAGAGCTTCCCTCCAGGATGGAATGTTTCAGTCTTGGAGGAAACTGTTACACAATGATGTGCATATAAAGTTACAGGAGACTGGGTGGACTTGCATCATTACATGAGAATGTTCCCATTGTCTATCAACTTAAAAAGAGGGAGACTTTAGCCTGAGGTATGCCAATGCTTACATACAAAAGATGAGAAGAAAAGTGGAGTCTGAAGAAACAGCAGATGTTGAGGTAACTCAGTAACTTTTAGAAGCTAAGACAGTTGTTCTTGTGAAGTCCCAGATACTTCCCATCATGTTCCCTAGCAGTGAGGTAAGCCAAACATGACAAAAAAAACCACAGAATGAGCCTCTATATAAGTCTTGTTATATAGATATGACTGACCAATTTATCTGCCATCCTTTACTGCTCTGCATTCCCATCTAGCTTTGTTTGTTGATATATACTAAATTTTTCATGTATTACTACTGTCTGTCCAGCATCACATGTCCCAAGAAGTCAAGAATGTATTCCTGCCACTTACAATGTATCCTGGCCTCCTGGAACTAGTAGTTGATTGTAGTTCATTGAGTGCTTGAAGAAAGTAGTATGGCTTGTTGCTGACAGACTAGTGGAGCAGAGGTAAAGAAGAGTCTTGGGATGGTCATGATGCAACTGCAGCATGGACAGGTTAAGCAGAGATTGAAGGAAAAGAGTGGATTTTGTGATTATAGAAACCTCTTCTAAGTTAGAAGTTGCTTCCTATTACTGCTGTGGGGAACTGAAGTAGGCAGCATGCTCTCTTGCTGAAGCTACATCCTCAGCCTCTTCTGGGAAGGTTCTCCATCACAGGAAATGGTTACAGTGAGAGAAAAGAAGTCTTGTCCTAAAGAGCAAGTTTGTATGTTAGTGTAGCAAAATTGGTAACTTGTCAAAGAAACAACTGCCCCATTCAAGTGAAGGCAGGGAGAACTGCACTCATTAGGTTTGTGAGAGGAGGCGGAGGCGGCGTGGGTGGACGAGAGAGTGGTGAAAGATGTTGGAAAAGCTGGCCTTCCATGGCCACAAGGATACTTCTTCCATTGTGATAAGTAGAAGGCACATACTGTGGATCCAGGGGAGCTGATACAGTTACTTGTCTTTTGCCTAAGGTATTTAGCTGAGTAATGCCTGAAGATATCTTATTCAAATATTGTTATGTAAATATGCTAGCAGTTGGCAGTGGAAGTGTCATGGTATGGCATAAAGTTATGATGACTTTCCTTGTTTTTCTTTGGAGTGTTTTTGCAGTGTCTGATACCAAGCTTCCAGTTTGAGTTTATGCTTTATAAACTGCATGAGAAGATGATAGCAGTATATAAGTGCTCTAGGTAATACCTCTACAGCCATGGCTACTGGTGAGTGAAGCCAAGAATACTTTCAGATGAGGGGGAGAAGAGAGAGCTATTGAGAGGGACAAGGTGAGACCAGCTGCTTTTCCTCAGTGCTCACAGCAGGGAGGGGATATTGAGCACTTGTTTTTTAAAATACTTAGCAAGTCCTTTGCAGTATTTAAAAAAAAAGTCTAGAGTAAAACTGAAAAGACTTGGAATAGTTTGTAAGTACATGGACAGCTTACACACATGTACTCACATAAGACACTTAAGAAGAAGCGTCCTTGTGGTATGGTTGAGCATTCCTTGAGTGTATGCCCAAGAGTGGTATAACTGGGTCTTGAGGTAGATTGATTCCCAATTTTCTGAGAAACCGCCATACTGATTTCCAAAGTGGCTGTACAAGTTTGCACTCCCACCAACAGTAGAGGAGAGTTCCCCTTGCTCCACATCCTCTCCAACAAACACTGTCATCAGTGTTTTTGATCTTAGCCATTCTGACAGGTGTAAGATGGTATTTCAGAATTGTTTTGATTTGTGTTTCCCTGATGACTAAGCAGCATTTTTCATAGTAGCCAGAAACTGGAAACAACCTAGATGCCCTTCAACCAAAGAACAGATAAAGAAAATGTGGTACATATACACAATGGAGTACTACTCAGCAGTAAAAAAAACAATGACATCATATAATTTGCAGGCAAATGGACAGAACTAGAAAATATCACCCTGAGTGAGGTAACCCAGACTCAGAAAGACAAACATGGTATGTACTCACTTATCAGTGGATACTAGATGTAAAGCAAAGGATAACCAGACTACAATCCATAGCTCCAGAGATGGTAACTAACTAGGAGGACCCTAAGAGGGATGCATAGATTGCCCTGGGAAGGGGAAATAGATGAGATCTCCATGAGTAAACTGGGGGTGAGGGGAGGCAATAGAGGGTAGGGAAAGGGGGATGAGAACATAAGGGAATGGGATGATCAAGCTGGAACAGGGATGGAGTGGGAGAGCAATGAAAGAGATACCATGATAGATGGAGACATCATGGGGATAGGGAGAAACCTGGTGCTAGGGAAGTTCCTAGTGTGAGACCAAAATGAGCCATCTTAGAAATAAGACCAAAATGCTTTCACCCTAAAATTAAGGCCTAAGATTTCTCCTTTTGAGAACAGGCCAGAAGTTACTGAGACCAGTCAGTTCAGATTCCAGAAACCAGGAAGTGTAAAAGTACAGAGTCACAAGGTAGTCAGGAGGTAATGGCTGCCGGACTATGGAATGTCCTCTCCCTGGCCCCCTAGGCAACTGCTTGACCATAGAATGTCCCAACCCTAGTTTCCATAGTGACTGTGTAATCACCAGATGCCCCCATCTGAGGGCAGCCAATGAAAAATGGTGGTGGGCAACTACTTCCTTAGAAGGAAAACTGAATTGTGATTTCTGGAATTCCTAGACACAAGCCAATCAGAATTGTACCCGTACTAGCACCCCTAAATGATGTAACCTTGTGACTTTTCCCTTTAAAAACTGAGCTTGCAGACAGGTGGGCGCTTCCTCCAGCCTCCACTGCGTTGGATGTATTGGACGAAGTCCCTGCCTAGGCTTGTATTGCTTTTGGATATCCACGATTAAACCTTGCTTTTGCATTCCGGCATGCTTGTCTTTGGTGATCTCTCTGGGGGTCACGATCTGGGCACAACATTTGGGGGCTCGTCCAGGATCCCCAGAGACCCCCCACCGGGACCCCTAAGAGCTCCGGAGGTCCATCTGCACCGATCGGTAAGAGCGCTCTGTTTTCTTGTCTTTGCTTTCATTTTCTTATCCGAAGCCGGCGGTTGAATCTGACAGGCTCACCTTGGCGGACGCGCCTGTAAGGTGACGCTGGAGGAGTTGGAAGACGTTCCAACCCCTCATCAGGACGCGGGGGTCCTCACAGGTCCCCCGTCATAGGACGCCCGAGAGGGGTCTGTCTGTTAGGATGCCCGTGAGGGGTCCATCTGTTTGGACACCTGAGAGGGATCCGTCTGGGGATCAGGAGACTTTGTTGAATTCTCCCTGTCCCATCTGTAGGTCTTTGGCATTATTGAGGCTCCTTCTCCGGACTCTCGTCTGTCTGCCTGGACCATCTGTAGGGCCCTTGTTCTTCCTTTTTGTCTGCCTATCTTGTTCGTCAGTGTTATTTGTTATACCTTCATAAATGTATAAATGTGTGAGAACTGTGGCCACATGTGTGAGTGTTTTAAGCCTGAGCTTGTGTGCACATTAGGACTTGTGGGCCGATTGCCAGCCGAAGGGATGGAGACCCCTTCGGTGGTTGAACTGGCACAGACTAACCTAACATTGCTTCCTTGCTCTCTCTGACCAGAGCACAGGCAGCGGCTGCACAGCTGCTACTTCGGGGACCCAAGGCGCCGCTGAGAGGGCTAGGTGGCCCGTGAGCATCACGGGGCCTAGATGCAGTGGGTTCGGGCCCCAGCTCGCTCAAAAAGCTGTGGAGTAGAGGCTTGGCTACATGGGAACTAGGCATGGCTTTGTGCTAGAGTGGGCTGTGAGCACTGTGGGGCCCAGATATGGCCGGCAGGTTCTGGCTGGGCTCCTGTGTACATGGGGCAGAGCTGGCAGGAGCCAGCAGGAGCCTCAAGGAGCTCAGTGTGGGGGCTGGTGGAGAACTAACTGCCCCTCCAGGGTCACAGCTGAGGAGTGGCCTACAGGTCTGTGGGCCCAGCCAGGGCATGGAGTCACTTTCAGTCTGCCGTTCTCGTGTACTTGAGGGTCTGAGGTTAACAGCAATCTTTTGTCTCCATGGTGCATGCTTTCCCCTGCTTTCCCCGTCCTCCTCTTCCATGCTGTTGGGTGGGGCTCCCAAGACCTGCCCTGGGGCTAAAACGTGATCAAGGTCTGGCTCCAAGAATGGAATGTCACCAACAGTTTCTTGTCTGAGGTACAGTGCTGATGCAAATTGAGAGTTATTCTTGTTATGGTATATGCATGTATTTCTGTTCTTGTTTAAAATATTGTAACTTTACAATATATTCTAGAGTACTGAGGGAAATCACAAGAAAGACTTTGGTAAGAGTTTCTGTTTTAAAGGAAAAGAAAAAGCGGACTTTGTCTGGAGTAAATGTCTGAGGGATCAAAGGAATGGGAACGGACTGAGGGTACATGGAAGGTTGTAGAAGGTCAGAGGGGATGTGATGTAAACTGTTTGTTATGGTTTCTTATACCTGCAAATACTGAATTTGAAAGTTAATTCTTGTTGGTTTTCATCTTAAAATGGCTAATGATTCTGCAAACTGCTTATGTGTGTATGTATACAGGTATGTGACTTGAAAATGTAAGCAAGCTTTAACTGTATGTATGTATGTGTGTAACTTGGATCCAACTGTGTGTATGTGTGCAAGTAATTATTGTTTAGAAAAACGAGCTTTAAACAGCAACCACGTGGCTCCCTCCATCGTGGCTGGTGATCTCATGGGCAGCCATGTGGCTGGCAGCCATTTTTTACTAAGGTTATAAAGATCTACTCAGGTTAACACCTAATACTTATGTCTTTACCAAGTGTTCAACAGCAAGTTTCTAGAGAATTTAAATAGATGGCAACATATATTTATTTGATTAGTATTAAAGCTGCACATCAATGCTTTTATTCACAGGAATATACCTTGCTCTGGCAGCCAAACTTTGCAACATAAAGGAATCATAGGAAACAGCTGAGGTTTGCAAATGTATGGCAGGACTAGAGTTCCAAAAAGAGTCTAGTTGCAGTGGTGGAAGACATTTGAGAGATCTCAGTCTTTTAAGAACAGTTTTTATAGTTAAAAACCAATGGCTTAAAAAATGTTTCTTCTTACCCAAGGTACGTTCAGGCTTAAGAATGTTGTATAATGATATTTTGTTTTGGTTTCTTTACTGAACCTGTATTTGATGCTAGAAGAGCTTCAACTTAAAAGCATTGTTTTTAGGCTACTTTTGTAGATTGTTAGAGAACATAAATAATCAGTCATAAGTAATCAAGTTTTTTAATTGTAGTCAGGGTAAGTATTACAGGGATAAGTTTACTCATTTACTCAAGTCCCTTGCATATGTTTTTAGGGTTGAGCTTGAAACAAGTAATAAGAAACAAAGTTTGTCTATTCAGATATACCTGGACAGCCCTCGTACTTCAGAAATCTGAAGAATATGGCATTTAAATGTTGATCTAAAAGCTTACTATATCAGACAGGCTTCCAGATCCTAGCAGTGACCCAAGATCTCCAAAGAAGATTACGAACGAGGCACCACAACGTCTCTGCCTGAAATATGACAACGCTGACCACAGGGCAAGATGCCCCAGTGAAACGCCTGCCGCCAGGACCCAGCCCAGACTGTGGATGAGCAGTAGGACACTGGAATTGATTGCACCCTTTTGCCTGGTCAAGGTCAGTCTTCCATGTCCCTATTCCACAGAAAAAATACTTTGTCTTATGGACCTGATGGCGGAAGAAGATTGATGCTGTTCTGATTGGTGCCTCAAACGCTGTGGAGACCTGGGTAGGGTTTGGTCCCTGTAATTTATAGGATTGGAAGTTTCTTGGTCTGCACTCAGATATAGTTTATCCTTCTCAGATCTCTGACAGTACTGATGGCCAGGCTAGCTCTAACTTTGTCAGCATGGCAGCATCAACCAGATCCTCATGCAAGGCTATAGCTTTCTTGTTAGCTCACTTTTAGGAAAATGTTCTAAGATATAAAAGTTTAAGTAAGTCATAAAGGTTCAGATATGAGTCCAAAATGAGATAAGTTTCAGATTACTCTCCTGTTCTATGGTTCAGAGCTTAAATTAACATTTAGGAGTCCTGATGAGCTGGTAGAGCAATGACTACTTACTGTTCAGTCACAAGCTCAATATTTTGGATTTGTTTTAGATGTCATATTTAAATGTAACTTGTTGGGACTCAAAGGTATGAGTCCACTTCTGCTGTTTTACAAGATACCCATTACCTGCTTTGTCTACAATATGGATTTCAATACAGATTGGTAATACTAATGTATCTAAAACTTTTATGTCATTTTGTAAGTAGGCCTCAAAGGATCAAAAGAGCCATAAAAACCTAGACCCATTTCACAGAGGTTGAAAGGACCCCAGATAAGTATTCCTAAAGATGGTATTTTTCCTCTCTCCTGGTCTTGGGACTACTGCTTTTCCCATTACTAAGGGTATGGACCTAAGGGTTCCAAATAAGTTCATAAATTTTAATTTCTGTTCCTAGTTTAAATTTGTCTCAACAGATTTCTACTCAGCTGGCAGTCACCTCCAGGTTTCAGTCGCTGACACCACTGCTCCAGACGACTGTGTGCTCTAGACGACTGTGAGCTCCAGACTTGCTAAAAGCTAATGTGGACCAGCCCAGCTAACATGGTTCTTCCCTATCCCTATGGGGTCAGGCAGCTACATGCTTCTGACCAATTCCCCCTTGCCCAGTCTTTGACTAGCTTTTCAGCCTTTTGGGGCCCCCTGACATCGGCGCCCCAATGCCAGCTCGAAGCAGTTCCAGAAGAGAATTCTTCACCCATATTCCCTGTTCAGAAAAGGCTGAAATGCTAAGTCAAAATGAAACTCCCTGGCATAGAGACAAGATGGCTAAATATACATGGCCATTATTAGAGAGGGATACTTAGGAACTAACTGTCCAAAACCCATAATTGGGTTCCATTAGGCACATGAGAAGGGGGAAATGTGAGACCAAAATGAGCCATCTTAGAAATAAGACCAAAATGCTTTCACCCTAAAATTAAGGCCTAAGATTTCTCCTTTTGAGAACAGGCCAGAAGTTACTGAGACCAGTCAGTTCAGATTCCAGAAACCAGGAAGTGTAAAAGTACAGAGTCACAAGGTAGTCAGGAGGTAATGGCTGCCGGACTATGGAATGTCCTCTCCCTGGCCCCCTAGGCAACTGCTTGACCATAGAATGTCCCAACCCTAGTTTCCATAGTGACTGTGTAATCACCAGATGCCCCCATCTGAGGGCAGCCAATGAAAAATGGTGGTGGGCAACTACTTCCTTAGAAGGAAAACTGAATTGTGACTTCTGGAATTCCTAGACACAAGCCAATCAGAATTGTACCCGTACTAGCACCTCTAAATGATGTAACCTTGTGACTTTTCCCTTTAAAAACTGAGCTTGCAGACAGGTGGGCGCTTCCTCCAGCCTCCACTGCATTGGATGTATTGGACGAAGTCCCTGCCTAGGCTTGTATTGCTTTTGGATATCCACGATTAAACCTTGCTTTTGCATTCCGGCATGCTTGTCTTTGGTGGTCTCTCTGGGGGTCACGATCTGGGCACAACACTAGGAATCCACAAGGATGACCCCAGCCTAGACTACTAGCAATAGTGGAGAGGGTGCCTACTCCAGTAATCAGATTGGTGAACACCCTGTCATCATAGAACCTTCATCCAGTAACTGATAGAAGTAGATGCAGAGATCCACAGCCAAGCACTGTGGTGATATTTCATTTGTACGGAAATGTGGTGATTTTATTTGTGCTTTGATAAATAAAGCTTGCCTGCAGATCAGGGGGAAAAGGCCAGCCATTTTAAGTAAACAAAGTCAGGCAGCACACGCCCTTAATCTGATCACTTAGCAGGCAGGGTCTCTGTGTATTCAAGGCCATCCTAGGGAACAGAGCCAAGTGTGGTGACACACGCCTTTAATCCCAGTACCAACCATAGAGACCTGGAGGTCTGTACAAACAGACAGTGACAAGGAAGTGAGGTAACTGAGCTAAGAGCCAATGAGAGGGCAGAAAAGCAAGACATATAAAGGCATGGGTAGACAGCAAGTAGCTCGCATTTGGAAGCTGTAGAGTTGATGAGATAAGGTTGACTGATGGCTTTTCCTATTTCCCTGATCTCTAAGGTTATATTTGGCTCTGTGTTTTTTATTTAATAAGACCATTTAGAAATTCGTCTACAAAGCACCAGGCTGAGCTCCAGGAGTTCAGTCAAAGAGAGAGAAGAGGGAGTCTATGAGCACGGGGCATCAACATCATGATGGGGAAGGCTACAGACACAACTGATCCAAGCTCGTGGGAACTCATGAACTTTAGATCAACAGCTGTGGAGCCTCCACAGGACTGGACTAGGCCCTCTGCATAAGTGAGACAGTTGTGTAGCGTGGTCTGCTTAAGGAGCCCCTGGCAGTAGGATCAAGATCCATCCCTGGTGCATGAGCTGGCTTTTTGGAGCCCACTACCTATGGTGGGACAGCTTTCACAGTGTGGGTGCAGGCTTGGACCTACCTCAGCTGAATGTACCAGGCTTTGCTGACTCCCCATGGGAGGCCTTACCTTTTTGGAGGAGGGAGGCTGGGGGGCAGGCAGGAGGTGCGAAGAGAGGAGGATCAGTGGTTGGTATATAAAATGAATAAAAAAAATTCTTAATAAGGAAAAAAGACAATTAAGAAATGAGAAAGACAAAGGGGTAGAGTGTGAAGTCCTTTGTCTACTTGAGCTATTTGCTTAGTAGCATTGAAGAAACTTTAAGAAGTTGATTAGCTACTTAGGATGACTACAAAATTCAGTTCATATAGTTTTAACCAATACGAACATTTGGTTATATGAATACTAGTGATTAATTCTACTTAGGTTCAAATGATTGCAATTCATTTTTTCCATGAAAAAATGACTCAGATCTATTCTCTTGTTATAAAACCTCATTCCACAGGAGTTTTCACATAGTCATTTTTGAAACATTGTAATGATTCATGGAAGTGTGATGTATTGGAACACATTATAAAATGTGTTGTTAAAATACAACAGTTATAAGAGAAATGACCATAACTCACACAACAGTCCTTGAATCACTAAATCTTTGTGTAAGAAACAAGTGGTCTTACTTGTGTGGGAATATGCTCTACACTCAGGTGGACACTTCATAGGATTAAGGAATGTCACAAAAAGAGGAAACGGCTCTAACTTAGGTCCACTTCAAAAGATAATAGTGAGTGGCCAAAGAGGCCCAGTTTGTCTACAGTGGCCAATAAACGAGGATTACGATCATGAATGTGATGTGTAGAAATTAGCAACAATTCTAGTGGTTATAAGTTGGTTAAGGGAGTGGCAATATGGGTCAGTAGGTACAGTTTTGGCCAAGCCTGATGACAGGAGTTTATTTCTCAGATCCTGTGAGGAAGAGAATGTATTCTTGAAAATCCTCTGACCTCCACATGTGTGCAGTGGCATGCCCATGCTGCACAGCATGGAGACTGCAGCCAGGGATAGAACCCGCCCATCTCCTCACAGTGCTGCACTGCAGCCAGGGATAGAACCCGCCCATCTCCTCACAGTGCTGCACTGCAGCCAGGGATAGAACCCGCTCACCTCCTCACAGTGCTGCACTGCAGCCAGGGATAGAACCCGCCCACCTCCTCACAGTTGCACTGCAGCCAGGGATAGAACCCGCCCACCTCCTCACAGTGCTGCACTGCAGCCAGGGATAGAAACCTGCCCATCTCCTCACAGTGCTGCACTGCAGCCAGGGATAGAACCCGCCCATCTCCCCACAGTGTGCACTGCAGCCAGGGATAGAACCCGCCCACCTCCTCACAGTGTGCACTGCAGCCAGGGATAGAACCCGCCCATCTCCTCACAGTTGCACTGCAGCCAGGGATAGAACCCGCCCACCTCCTCACAGTGTGCACTGCAGCCAGGGATAGAACCCGCCCATCTCCTCACAGTGTGCACTGCAGCCAGGGATAGAACCCGCCCATCTCCCCACAGTGTGCACTGCAGCCAGGGATAGAAACCTGCCCATCTCCTCACAGTTGCACTGCAGCCAGGGATAGAACCCGCCCACCTCCTCACAGTGCTGCACTGCAGCCAGGGATAGAACACCCACACCCACACCCCACACCGATACACACCTGAGAGAGAATGGTAAGCTAAGAACCATGTCCTGACATACAAGAATTTGTACTGATCCTGTGTCTACTCCATGATTCTACAAATGTCTTGCCGTGATCCACCCTTCATCCTGGACAGTAAATGTTAAGAGTGGAAGTTGCTCCTCGTGTGGTTAAGATGCTGGCAGATGTCACAAGGTAGAGGATGTTTGACACTGGTGAGACTCTGTCTTGTTTTCTTATAAAAGGAGGAATGAGCGGAGAGTAAATCAGCATGGTAGGAGCATGTCCTTCTGCTTATAAAGGGGACTACTACCTTTCATTTGCTACAGTAAAACTGATGGAAGGCTGCTGAGTGCTAATGTGACATAAAAGGGAGCAGAATCTTTCACAGAAATGCTCAATACTAAGGAGTACATCAAAAACCATACTTTATTTTATGTATAGCAATACAATTTACATATTAAATAACACTATAATAGAATGATTTGATATAGTTTAAAACAGAAGGAAAAAGGGAAAAATTTTCAGGTTATAAAACCCCTGCCCCCACGGAACAAATCTTAAAAAAAAAAATCACTGTTTTCAAAATGAGTCAATGCGACAAATGTACTCGGTGACTAGTCATGTCTAATTGCTATCGCACTAATGGTCAATGGAACTAAACAGAAAGCCCGACATCCACAACCACTGCCTCAAAGGAAGAACACACGCTGGATTCTTCTGGAATGCAAAGATGGTTCTCGCTACTTGAGCACACAGAAGTTCACATGTCCACCACGGAAACGAAACAAAACAAAACAAAAACTAGGACATAGTTGAAACTAGAAAAAAATTAGCTTTATATGAAAATATAAAATTCTATGATTATATACCATAGATACAAAGTTCCCAGGAGATGCTTACTCAAGCAACAAAATATTTACAGTTTTAATGTTTTTTAGCTACTTGAAAATGAAGTGAAGAAACACGAGTCGGCATGAAGGTGGGGTTCTTTAGAAACAATGGCCGCTTGCTAGTTTCAAATGTCTTAACAAAAAAGGAGTCACTACCCCAAATGTTGGAGAGTTACGACATTTTATAAAATTGACTGTCTCCTTTTCTGGAGATGTTTATTTCTTAAAACTCAAGATTATTTCTTGAAATTAATTATCCTCTGTAGAAAACGCTTCCCTTTGCAAATATTTAACAAAAATACTAAAAACCTTTTAACAGCTAAGACAAAAGTAGAGGCCAAATGTCATTATAATTTCTTCTATTTTTTTTTTACCATGCCTTCTTTCTAGAGATAAATAAAGCCAATATTGTGTGTTGAGTGGTAACTAAGGGAAGTGCAAAGGGTTATGAGAAATTATAGCTGCTATAAAGAAAAAAAGCAGGCATTTTCCCCTTCATATAAAAATTTACTGGCACCATTTGAACAGAAAATTTAGAACATGGGGTTGAAAATGCATTTTCCAGTTTAATTGTAAAAGCCTTAAGACAACTACATTTTGATTACTTTTTCTTAAATTATGATGCATTTGGGTTTCTTTTTATTTTTTATTTTTTGCTTAGAATTAGTAATGTGTATCTTTGGTAAATTGGTATCTATATTCTAATTTTAAATATAGTATATATGCAATTAAGAAAAAGTCATGAGAAGGCAGTTGTGCTGTGTCTTTATAAAACAAATCTTACTGATTTCATTGTCACTCTGGGGTAAAAATGACCAACCAGACCTTGAACGCCATGACCCTTCTTTCATCTTGAACACTTTTAACTTCATTTGACCCCGCTGGACTTTTCTATTCAAACAGGCTCTCAAAGCTTGCACAAAGTTTAGAAGAACCACTGAATGAACTGTACTATTCTTGAGATTCAGAAGGTAACATATAAAAACATTAAAGATGGTATTATGGTCTGATGTCTTTAATACATCTTTGATGTCCAGCATGTCTGCCTGATCTAATTTTAACAATTCAGCTTCATTTGGTTTGTGTATTTCCGTTTCCCCAGAGATAAATTATACATGCAAACAGCTTAGCTTAGGAACATTAGCTCCAGCAACAGCTCTATTCTTTCCCGTTGATTTTAAGTGGTTACAACCTTAATATGTACTTAAGCAATGCGCTTATATCTCAAAGAAAACAACATCTTTGGAACGCTCTGCCTCTGGAAAGATGCAAAATATTTTTGCCAATAGCAAAAAATTGTGGTACAAGTGAGGGCTGAGGACGGCTGAAGGTAACTATCCTCGGTGAAGGGTGTGTGGACCACTATGGCAAAATGGGCCGGGAGGCTGGGATCTGCAGGCTCTGGTTCAAGCCTGCTGTGGATATACAGGCTTCCCACAGAGAGCCTCTGATTCCCCTTGATTTTATTTCTGTTTTACGTATTTAACCCCTCATTCCTCCTTATTCTCTCTCGCATGTAAGAAACAGTCCCAGGGTTGTGAGGAGTATGCACTTCCACAAATCGGATCTCCTGTGTGAATAGCACAGAAAGTAATACTTGCTATTTGTCCTCTAAACAATGTTACTTTTATTAAGGGAAAATTGTGAGACTGTGAACTCCAACTCGAATGTTAATTCCGAATGGCAGAGCATTTAACTGAAGAACATCAGCTAATATCAGATCTGTGTACAGCAAAAAGAATGCTTAATTGGCTAGGAAATTCTAGTTCTTACCATGATCTGAATCTTTTTCCTTCATTATTTCGCTCAGCCCTAGAGTTGTATCTACAGTCAGTCCTTTTTTGAATTGTGCAGGGTGATACCTCTGGTGGGCTGTGTGTGTGTGTGTGTGTGTGTGTGTGTGTGTGTGTGTGTGTGTGTGTGTGTGTGTGCGCGCGCGCGCGCATGCGTGCGTTAGTAAATGTGTTCAATGTGCTATCTAGCAGACACCTTACAGACTCTGCTTAACTGGTCACCATTCCTGAAAACCACCTTCTCGGTTCTCTGTGTGTTCAAAAGCTTAGGTTAGTCTGCACTAATTATCTTCATGGGACTCCATGGGCCTGGCCCATGCACAGAAACCCTTGGACTCGGCCTGGGACCCTCTCCTTAGCTCTGGTTCTCCAGCACTTCTGTAACTAGTTTCAGAAAAACAACTCGAGAAGAACAAAGCCTCATTCCCGCGGCAATGCTGCCCCATAGTGACGGCGGCAGCAGGGCATCATGGTCAAGCTCCTGGCATAATAAGGAAATCAAACCCTGTTCTTCATGGGCCCAATCTTGGGGGATGATTTCAAGTCTGATAGAAAGGAGACAGGAAAGGGAAGATACAGGTCTTGGTGAATAGCACAGTGGGTTTTGTTTTGTTTTAAACAAACTCAAATGAAATTTCTTAATAATGCTTCCAGTTTTCCCATGATGTGCTATGGGCTGAGAGCAGCTCCAGCCAGACCTAGCGCTGACTAATGACTCCTGTCACCTCTACAGATGAGATCTGCTCCCGAATATCCACAACTCTCCTCATAAAGCCGACTCTACAATGGAGATGTCACCTTTCATCCAAAAACTGAATTTTCTCTTTAAGACTCAAATTTCTCTCTCCAAATAAGACCAATCCATCTGTAGGAATTAGTCCCAAATATATTTCCATTTCAATCTTAAGTAGAGTATTATGTAATTAAGAGATTATGAAACATTTGGCAAAAAAAAAAAAAGAGAAAAGAATGCTGTCTGTAGGTAGTTTTTTTTTTTATTAGATTGCTATAGGAGTAGTTAGTAGGGGTTTTTTGAATACTAAATTTAAATATCTATTTTTTCCTGTTGTTGTAGCTACTGTGAGGTATGGTACTATATACCAAAAAGCCTTAGTGGAGATTAACTAAAGGGTGTCATAAGTAAATTGTATGAAATAGTGTCACCTTTCCATTGTAAAAGACAGCCCTGATTTTAGGGTGTAGCTACTTCAGAGAGTCAAAATGGAAATAACACACACTGTTCACATAGCTACTGTGAAATCTGTAATACAGAATGATTCTTTATTTTGACACATTTCAACTGTGAATATAACTTGGTAACTAATAAGAGATGTTCACACGAAGCAACTCTTAAGCCCTCTTTACTTCTTAGTGGATTCCTCAACCACTGCAAATGGAACTAACGTTCACAGACTTCTTAGGGGCTCCCACTAACCTGCTGTCCTGCAAAAGGAAACAATGCCCATCCACTCCAGGAAAACAGAAGGCGTGTAGTATTGAACAGTGCCTAAAAATAGAGGGAGACTGAGGAAGGACAGGGCTGCCTGCGAGGGAAACGCAGCTGCTTTAGAATAACACCAAAACTGAGATTCACTGTCATAACAAAGACCTTCACTGCACGGAGACAATAGTAGCATGTACGCTGTCATGGAATGTCACATCAGGGTTGCTGTAGCGTTAGAGTACAGGCGGTAACACTGATCATAGAGTGCAAA
The DNA here is from genome assembly GCF_004664715.2 of Peromyscus leucopus. Taxonomy (NCBI): domain Eukaryota; kingdom Metazoa; phylum Chordata; class Mammalia; order Rodentia; family Cricetidae; genus Peromyscus; species Peromyscus leucopus. Next base: position 89,755,826 of record NC_051070.1, on the reverse strand, counting down.
CTAGTAAACTTGCCTTTCACTGTGTGAAATGAACAGGTGCAAATGCTCAGTAGGATACCATTAAGACATAAAATGGCAAAAAATAAATATCAAAACTTTTATCAGTGTAAAAAAGTAACTGGGTTATTGTATAACCTAGAGTCTGGCAAAAAAGGCCTCAAAAAAGTTCTGTCTTTACAAGTCTCAGAAGTTTACAAATGAAGCGCCCTTCTGGGGTCCAGTCACACCAGAGACTCCATGCTCTCGGCAGGGTCCGATTCTTCTGCAGTTAGCACAGCACCATTTTTGTCCCCTGCCAGGGGACCATTTCCATTTTCTTTAGTGCTGACTAAGCTGAGCATTGCTTTGTAGACAAACTGGTATTGTTCCTGGAAGACAGGAGGGAACAGAGGGTTAGACATTTTATCTAAGGTACAAACACTGATCAAAATATACTTCTAAAAACACTCCCAGAGAGACAAGAATAGCAGAAATCGTATCTAGGAAACTTTAAAAGCAACCATTTGAATCACTGAGCTCGACACCTTCTTCATATCATTCTGTCTTTGTTAGCATAGAGCCTGTTTCAGGGTTGGTGTTTCATAAGATAATGGACCATCTCTGTTTTGTAACTGGACAACACTCTACTCTTAAGCAGAGTTATCTTTTTATCTACAACATTACTGATATTTGAGTTAGACAATTCTGTATTGGCAAGGGTTGTCTTGGGTGTTTACCCTAGCCTTGACCTTTACACACTAAATGCCACAGAACCTCTGTCCAGTTGTGAAAACCAGTAAGTCTCCAGGTACTGCCAGATGTCTTCTGGTGACACCCCTAGTTGAGAACCCCTGGTGGGTAGGACAGATCTAAGGATCATCTAATAGGGTTGACACACACGCTAACTACTTACAATGTCTGTGAATACTCCAGGTCTCATAAGATTGATCATTTTTGCCACCTGAAAGACATCCACAGCATTTTCATTCTCTAGCTGCTGGGACAAGGTGGTAAGGGCACATAGCATTCCTGCAGACACTGCTCCATACCTGGGAGGAGACGAGAAAGATGTATGAATGGACTGCATGGAGGAGACGGCAAGTACTACCACATATTTTCCTAGTAATTAGGTAGGCTGGACTGGTGTCTATTCCAGACAAAATGAATTAAAATATTAGATGGGGGGGTAGTCTAGAAGTTTACAAAGAGGTGACATTTTTGCCAAATGCTCCAATAGAAACTCAGTTTGACATCTCATATGAAACAAAAGGTTCAAAAGAGGCTTGGAAACATTACAAATTTGGTGTTGGATAAGACGTATTAAAATAGGTGAAAAAAAAAACTATGAAAAGTGTGACTATTTCCTATCCAATAAACAGGGCCCTCATTTTTCAATGATCATAAGCATATCAAATGTCCATTCAGTTGTGACCCTAACCTTTAATAGCTAAGCAAGATAAATTGAATGAAAAAAAAAAATCAAACACTAGATAATGATGTTTTTGCTAACCACAGACTACATTTATGATGGGCCTATAAGATTAGAGTGTGGGCTGGAGAGATGGCTCAGAGGTTAAGAGCACTGCTTGCTCTTCCAAAGGTCCTGAGTTCAATTCCCAGCAACCACATGGTGGCTCACAACCATCTGTAATGAGATCTGGTGCCCTCTTCTGGCCTGTGGGGATATGTATAGACAGAACAATGTATACATAGTAAATAAATAAATCTTTTTAAAAAAAAAAAAAAAAAAAGCTGGGCGGTGGTGGCGCACGCCTTTAGTCCCAGCACTCGGGAGGCAGAGGCAGGCAGATCTCTGTGAGTTCGAGGCCAGCCTGGTCTCCAAAGCGAGTTCCAGGAAAGGCGCAAAGCTACACAGAGAAACCCTGTCACAAAAAACCAAAAAAAAAAAAAAAAAAAAAAAAAAAAAAAAAAAAAAAAAGAAAAAGAAAAAGATTAGAGTGTAGCTGGGAATTCCTACCGTCAGTGACATCATAACATAGAAAGATCCCAGTGTACACCCGCCGTCTGTGGTGATGCTGGTTTAAATTTAAACAGACCACTTTGATGTCTGTCACACACAGCAAACGCAGTGGAGTCGCGTCGCAGCCATAAGAGGCGGCTACACCCACGCTGTGATGTTTGCCCAGCAGAACCACCTATTGGTGAAGGTCTGAGAACTTAGGGCTAGCATGTGTGAACATATGTGACTCAAAAGGAGTCAGACCTTCCAAAACTGACTTAACTACATTTCAAGTTTCAAAGACACTGCCATATGGCCCTCCCTCAAAGTGGCCATCACCTGTTCATATTCTTCCCAGGTGGGATACTAACTGCTCACTTTTAACTTTAAAAGCTTTTGTGAAGTTGATGGGTGATTTCCTTGACTATGAAGAAGGGTCTTCATATGTTTTTTTTCTTTAAACCATCTTTACTTATTCTTCCAAGCTTCCCTCATTAATAAACTTTGGATACATCTGTTAGGTTTGTTTCTTTCAAATGGTTTTATAAATGATTTTATAGTATTTCTAATACATGTTCCAAGTATTTCCCCTTTATTTAGTTTTTATAAACATTATTTATGACCATTTTTGTTTCCCTGGAATATAATCCAGTTTAAATGTAATCAAGGTCATCTTTTATTTTGGGGCAGGGAGAATCTGTTTGAGAATTCTGTCTGTAAAGATTTTCTTTTATACCTTCTAATTTTATTTTTCACTGTTTCAAGTATAGGTTATAAATGCCTCCTGCTGCTAGGCCCCCAAACTTGTACACTGCAAAGTTTCACTTCATATTCATTTCAAAATACCTTCTGTCCCACTCTACCCCAATCTACAGTAATTTTGGAACCAGACTATCAAGGAACAAATAATACTGTTAGGATTTTTGCTACATTGCATGAATATATGGATGAGTTTGAGGCAGCCGTGCCTTTTCAGTCTTGGTTTTTCTCTTCACCAATAGCATGCCCTGTCTCCTTCACTCAGGTCACTTGGACATCAGAGTGTCTTCTCTATCCTTGCACACTGTGTTTTAGGTTAATTCCTGGGTTCACAGAGTCTCTGTGTTGGAATTCCTGGCCACTGCACTAGCTACATGACCACACATGCACTGTCCAATAGCCAGGCAAGATGCTTAGTCATTCGGGGACCTTATGTCATACATAATCTGTGCACTGGTGGTCACATAATTTTCGTGCAGCGTGATCACATAATCTATGTGTATGCATGGCGTAGCTATGTGAGCCCATATGTGCATGTGCAGGGGAATCCATAAAATGCAAGTCACAGACCCCCCCCCCTTTGCACAACCATTTCCATAGGCCTAAGCACTACTGTGGTGGTATTGTGTTCCCTAAAATATTGTGCGCCCTAATAAACTTATCTGGGGTCAGAGACAGAATAGCCACAATTTTAAACATAGAGGATAGGCAATGGTATCTAAACATAGAGGATTCAAGTGGTAGCTTTAATCCTAGCATTCCAGAGGCAGAAATCCATGTGTTCAAGGAAACAGTCAGGCATGGTGACTCACACCTTTAATCCCAGGGAGTGATGGCAGAAGGCAGAAAGATATATAAGGTGTGAGGACCAGAAACTAGAAGCATTTGGCTGGTTAAGCTTTTAGGCTTTGGAGCAGCAGCTCAGCTGAGACCCATTCAGATGAGGACTCAGAGGCTTCCAGTCTGAGGAAACAGGATCAACTGAGGAACTGGCGAGGTGAGGTAGCTGTGGCTTGTTCTGCTTCTCTGATCTTCCAGCATTCACCCCAATACCCGGCTCAGGTTTGATTTTTATCAATAAGAACTTTGAAGATTCATGCTACACACTACCCCGTTCTCCTTCCCTAATAAACTCCTAATGGGTTCTGTTGTGCCGTGGCTTTTCTTGCACAGTAAACAGCCACTTAATAAGGAACGCTCTGCTGCTCCTCAGAATGGCTTCTTGAGGCACTGTCTGTTCACCTTCAGTTAATTACGTTGACAAAGTGAGCTTGTAGACAGTCACACAGCAGAACTTTTGAAACTCCAATAATTTGTAGGCTCTCTGAGTAGTGTAAGCTCTCTGGGTGGTGTGGGCTCTCTGGGTGACGGGCTCTCTGGGTGACGGGCTCTCTGGGTGACGGGCTCTCTGGGTGACGGGCTCTCTGGGTGGTGTGGGCTCTCTGGGTGACGGGCTCTCTGGGTGGTGTAAGCTCTCTGGGTGGTGTGGGCTCTCTGGGTGACGGGCTCTCTGGGTGACGGGCTCTCTGGGTGGTGTGGGCTCTCTGGGTGGTGTGGGCTCTCTGGGTGACGGGCTCTCTGGGTGGTGTGGGCTCTCTGGGTGACGGACTCTCTGGGTGACGGGCTCTCTGGGTGGTGTGGGCTCTCTGGGTGGTGTGGGCTCTCTGGGTGGTGTGGGCTCTCTGGGTGACGGGCTCTCTGGGTGACGGACTCTCTGGGTGGTGTGGGCTCTCTGGGTGGTGTGGGCTCTCTGGGTGGTGTGGGCTCTCTGGGTGACGGACTCTCTGGGTGGTGTAGGCTCTCTGGGTGGTGTAGGCTCTCTGGGTGACGGGCTCTCTGGGTGGTGTAGGCTCTCTGGGTGGTGTGGGCTCTCTGGGTGACGGGCTCTCTGGGTGGTGTAGGCTCTCTGGGTGGTGTAGGCTCTCTGAGTGGCGTGGGCTCTCTGGGTGGTGTAGGCTCTCTGGGTGACGGACTCTCTGGGTGGTGTGGGCTCTCTGGGTGGTGTGGGCTCTCTGGGTGGTGTGGGCTCTCTGGGTGACGGGCTCTCTGGGTGACGGGCTCTCTGGGTGACGGACTCTCTGGGTGGTGTGGGCTCTCTGGGTGGTGTGGGCTCTCTGGGTGGTGTGGGCTCTCTGGGTGACGGACTCTCTGGGTGACGGGCTCTCTGGGTGGTGTGGGCTCTCTGGGTGGTGTGGGCTCTCTGGGTGACGGGCTCTCTGGGTGACGGGCTCTCTGGGTGGTGTGGGCTCTCTGGGTGACGGACTCTCTGGGTGGTGTAAGCTCTCTGGGTGACGGGCTCTCTGGGTGACGGACTCTCTGGGTGGTGTGGGCTCTCTGGGTGGTGTGGGCTCTCTGGGTGGTGTGGGCTCTCTGAGTGGTGTGGGCTCTCTGGGTGGTGGGCTTTGCCTCTTGTTTATTCTTGTCTTTGTGGTTTACTACCTCGTTTAGACCCTGAAATGTTTACTGTGCCAGCACTGGAAGCAGGCATGCTTGTTATGGCCTTTTATGGTCAAGCTAGTCACATTTTGAATAAAAAATAAAAGCATGTGTAATGGGCTTCTTGTAAATGATATCTGGTTAAGGATGATGGCTTATTTTCTTTGTTTTGTTTGCTGAAGGTATTGGTGGGGGTATGAATGGGCATTATTTTATTCCATTATTTATTTAGGTTTTTTGAGACAGGGTTCCCTCCCTCCCTCCCTCCCTCCCTCCTTCCCTCCCTCCCTCTCCCCTTCCCCATTCCTCCCAGTTTTTTGAGACAGGGTTTCTCTGTGTAACAGCCCTGGCTGTCCTGGAATTCACTCTGTAGATCAGGATGACCCTGAACTCACAGAGATCCATCTACCTTTGACTCCCTAGTGCTGGGATTAAAAGCATGCGCCACCACTGCTCCGCTTATTCCACTATTTATTATAGATATTTTCTACCTATTTTTAATCTATCTGTTGATTTTTTTTAAATCCCTTTGAAAATGTCTTGACTTCATCAATACATTTTGGCACTATTTAATTAGGGTTATATTATCAGGATAAAGTTTATTTCCTCATAATATGTTAACTCCTTTTATACTAGTTTTTGTTGGATGGTATTTTTCTCTTGATTACTAAATGTATAGGACTAGCCTGTACACTGCAGTTCTGGGGCTAGCCTTGTCCTTTTAACTCAGTTTGTGCTCTTCTTCTCAGTGGATGTTACTGTTCTGAAGCAGCCTCATCGAGAGTTTGGGGGTCCAGGCCCTTGGAGAGCTCTCTCTCTCACCCACTTCTTGGTAATCACAGCTGTGTGGTCTATGTCCTCTCTAGATAATTACATACATGGAGTTAATCTTCCCAATGAGGCTATCCTGCCGTCATCGTCACATGATGCTGAAGAGGCAGTCAGGTGAAGTAACTAGCCAATGCAATTTAGAGTGAGACTATGGCTAATGTAAGTGGCTTAGAACAGAGATGGGTACATCTCATGTATACATCATCTACTACCTGTGCTTAAAGTTTACTGACACAATGTAAGTAAATAGTCAAGTACTCACTTCATTTCCTTTTAAATGTATTTATCTCTAGCTTTATATCAGAGAGTGTGTTCAACATACACAAAAGTACAATCTCATAAGGACCTGTCTGTAACTATTACTCAGCTCCACCAATCACCAGATTGTGAATAGTCTTCTGTTTCTTCCTCCATATGTAATGATGTAAATCACAGATGTTTTATTTATAATTAGCTTGTATAAGTAATTTATAAATGGTAAGGACCTAAAAGAACAAGCTTAAGCAGATAATTTCAGATGTTTTAAAGTAAACATGTAAAAATGGAAGTGTTTTCCTTCTTAACTTAGGCCTTCTTTAACTGTTTTCTTCGTTGCGGTTTCCAGTGTTTAGTCCCAGCCTCCTTCTCAAGATAACTCGGCATTGTGGAGTCCAGGCTGGTCATGAATTCCTTATCCTCCTACCTCTGTCTCCTCAGAGCTGGCACTGTGGAAGCAAGTCACCTCTCTGGATATCACTGTGTATCTTTTTTTTTTTTTTTTTTTTGGTTTTTCGAGACAGGGTTTCTCTGTGTAGCTTTGCGCCTTTCCTGGAGCTCACTTGGTAGCCCAGGCTGGCCTCAAACTCACAGAGATCCGCCTGCCTCTGCCTCCCGAGTGCTGGGATTAAAGGCGTGCACCACCACTGCCAGGCACTGTGTATCTTTTATTAGGCCAGGCCTCTTTATTATTTACACTTTCTCTCTTTTTTCCCATCCCATTCTTTTTTCTCTCATCTGTTAATTAGCTGTATTTAGGTAGTTTTATCTATTTTTCCCCCCCTAGCTTTTTAAACTGAAAGCCAAGTCTGTTTCTGAACATCAATAAATGCAGACTGGGCTGTGACTTTTTTTTTTTTTTTTTTTTTTTGGTTTTTCGAGACAGGGTTTCTCTGTGTAGCTTTGTGCCTCTCCTGGAACTCACTTGGTAGCCCAGGCTGGCCTCGAACTCACAGAGATTCACCTGGCTCTGCCTCCCGAGTGCTGGGATTAAAGGCGTGCGCCACCACCGCCCGGCCAAGGGCTGTGACTTTTTAAGGGAGGTACATTTTGATTCTTTTTGAAAGTTAATGCTTTGATCATTTGTTATTATTTTTCAGTTTCAATCTTGTTTACCTCTTTAAGCCATAAATTTCTTATAAAGAGTATCACGTGTAAGAATTTCAGTTTCCATTAGGATTTAGAATCTTATTTAACTGTGGATTTCTAATACTGTGTTGTGATGAATGAGCGTGGCTGTGTATCCAGTTTGTCGTGATTGACTGAAATTGGACTGTCTCTCGCACAGTGCCCCTTGGTGTCTGCATCAACACTGGGTGAAGCTGTGCTGCTTTTCAAACGACTCCAAGTTGGTTCAGCTTTGGAACTCGACTCTTCACTGTCTCTAAAACTTTAGCTGTGGTCTTCCAGGGTTTGATCTCCCTGTGCATCAGCTCGGAGGCATGACAGAGGTCCCATGTCTGCTTCTGCCAGCTAGGTCTAGGTCAGCCTCACCTATTCTACCATCAGCATGTAAAACGGAAGTTTTTTTTTTTTTTTAAGTGTTAATTTTGCTAACTGGTTCATAGCATGTGTTTGTAATTATTTCATAAACTCTTCCATTGGCCCTCTAAATATATTATTTTTTATATCTACTATGGTCACTCTATTTTGGGATTTGTTGTTTTTTTTTGGTCCTTTCTCATTGTGTTCTCTTTTGTAGGATTCTAAGTTGTACTAAGTTGAGTATTTTCACATAGTATTTTTTAAAAAAACATTTGTACTGACTTGGTTTTCTGAAGGAAACAATTTAACCTTTACTTATCTGGTTCTAATGAAATAATTAAACTTAAGACTCCCCTCTTTATTTTCCTAGCTCTTCTTAAAGATGAGCTCAAGCCAGTCAGACAGAGCAGCGAGATGACATGGTCTGCTTGTGGAGTGTGCTTTCATGAAGGCTGGCTGCCTTTCCTACCACTGGCCATTCTTTGTCAGGCTTCTTTTTTGGAGGGTGTTGAGGCAGGGTTTCTCTGTGTAATAGCCCTGGCTGTTCTGGAACTTACTTTGTTCAAGGCTGGCCTTGAATTTGTAGAGATCTGGCTGCCCCTGCCTCCCAAGTGCTGAGATTAAAGGTGTGCATCACCATTGCCAGGCTTCCACTGGCCATTCTTAATACATATGCTGTGTAGCATTTTTGTCAAGGACAGGTGACATACATAGCGGTAGTTCTAACACATTGACTAGTTATAATGGGCTAGGTGTCTCTAGTTTTGTGCAAGGACAACTGTGATATTCACACATGAGGAAAGACCTAGAAGCTAAAATCAAGTGTACCTACACACCTAACACTAGAATAAAGGAAGACTGAAGAAATAAAGGCCATCTACTCACGTTGGAAGCCAGCTTGCCACTTTCTCTGGTAGAAAGTAATGCTGATTTAGTGCTGTTTAAAAAAAATGATTCTAAAATAGACTGATGGTCCATGTCAAGTGTGCATAACATCTATGTCCATAAAAGGTACAATTATTCTACCTTTAGAATTGTTTTTAAGATCACAGCTGGGAATGTTGACATGGTACTAGAAGGTACTCGGCATTGCATGCTAGCAAATGAGAACACCAACCCAGCTGCAACCTCTGATCTACAGTGGTGACCAGACTGCAAGATGTGCTGGTGCAATATGGCACAGAGCTTGTAGAGTCACTACCAAGATCTGATTGGATTCAAGGCCCCCTCCATGAGATGGAGCCCATACCCAATACGGCTTGGGTTGCCAAGAACCTGAGATGAGATAGGCCAGGGACCTGGGGGAAAACCAAGCACTACTGTTCTGCTAAAGGAATAGAGCAATAAAATGACTCCTAATGACATTCTGCTATACTCATAGATCAGTGCCTTGCTCAGCCATCATCAGAGAAGTTTCCTCTTGCAGCGATGGGATCCATATGCAGACAATGTGCACAGAATGATAGATCATGGAACACTCAGCCCTAAACCAGATGCCTCCATCAAATCCCTCCCTCAGGACTTAGGGAACTCTGCAGAAGAGGAACCAGAAGAGTGTAAGAGACAAAGGGGATGGAGGACACCAAGGAAACAGGACCTTCTAAACACAATATGACTGAAGAGCACATACGAACTCAGAAACCGAGGCAGCATGAACATGGCCTGCAAGGGTCTGCACCAGATGGGCTCCTAGAGCTAAGAGAAAAAGTAGACACGTGCTCCGTCCCTAACCCAGAAGCTAGTGCCAACTGATAACTACTTGCAAATGACAAGTTAGTTTTTCCAAGGCAGTGTCACTGGGGAAACAAACCACTCTTATGGGTAGGCCTCATGTCCAGCAAACAGAAAATGAACTCGATAGCATCTTCTGAGTTTCTTTGTCTCACAGTGCTGCATCAGGGCACTTTATTTCCCTTTCTTTCTCTTACAGCTCCTTTGAGTACAGACTATGGCTTCTGGTTTTGTGTTTCTGTGAGATTTCTGTGTGTATGAACGTGTGTCTCTGTGTCTATATGTGTTTCTTGTGCTTTTTCTTTGGCTCTTTTTCTATTTGTCTTATTCCAAAATTTTGTTTTATCATATATCATTTTATTATTATTCCTTAGATATTGATTTCTTATCTTTTTTAGCTTTCTTTTTATTTATCCTTTGTGTCTTTCACATCATGCATCTCCATTCCATTCATTTTCCTGTCCCTTTATATCTGCCCTCTGCCCTTGCAACCTCCCCCCCCCAAAAATAAAATAGAATAAAATAAAATAAAATTTAGGAGAACAAAAAAGAAAAATCAGTCTCATCATGGAAACTGTAGTGTGACACAGTGAGTCATCCACTAAATCCTTTTATCCATATGGCTTTCTGTGTGAGTGTTCACTGGTCTGGTTCGAGGCCTCTGGTTTCTGCTGCACTATCTATGCTGGGCCCTCACTGGGACTCCTCTTGGAAATTCTGTTGTTGTCCTGTGTCATGGAGATCCTGCAGCTTTGGATCTGCAGGACTGGTTCCTTCGCATGCTCTAGCAGATCACAGATAGGGTGAATATTGGGGTGGATCGACTCATAACCCTGGTTCTAGACCTGGGTAGTTGCAGGGTTGGTCAGCCGGCCAGCACTCCCTTGTCCTCACCAACGAGGTGAACTCTACAGCATTGTCCTGGCTAGTTCACCCCTTGCAGTGAGGAGCAAGGGGTGGGGTTAGTTCTCCTGCTCTTGTGTCCTCAGGGTCAGCTCTCCCACCTGCCTCAGGGGTTGATGGGCAGCAGGGGGGGAGGGTGAGGAGGCATTTCTCCCCTGCCCATGCTGCCACGTGGTCTCCCATGCTCATAAATTCTGCTGGGCTGGCTTACCCACACCTCTGAGCCTGTTTGTTTTCTAAAAAGAGACAGAAAGACAGATCTGGATGGGAAGGGAAGGGAGGAAGAAGTTGAAGGAGTTGGCGAAGGGAAAATGTGACCCAAACATAACTGTAAGAAAAAAAATGTATTTTCAATAAAAGAGGGGGGAGGGGAAGAGGGAGAGTGGGAGGGAGAGAGAGGACTACAGTTGGAAATGCCATCCCGAGTTACATCACTGTGAAGAGGAGTGAGTGGGAGTGCAAAGTTCAAATTAAAAATCAGCGTGTATCCAGCATGGCGGAACCCTAGCACCTGGGAGGCTAAGGCAAAAAAAGCGCCAAGGTCGGCTGGTCTTACACAACAAGACCTTGTCAACAACAACAACAACAACGCCCAATCAGGCAAACAATCCCAACAAACCCCAAATCTAAGATCCTATCAAAGTGTGGGAAGTGAGTGAGAAAAGAAAGCAGGAAAGAGTAACAGCACAGTGTGTGTGTGTGTGTGTGTGTTTGAGAGAGAGAGAGAGAGAGAGAGAGAGAGAGAGAGAGAGAGAGAGAGAGAGAGAGCGCACGCGCGAGCGCAGGACCGGCCACAGGAACAGCCAGAGGGAGGCAGTGTGGGATGGCTGGGAAGAGGTGCCTTGAGCCCCAGCGCTGGGCTCCTATGTCTCAATGGACTTTCTCACGCAGGGGAGTCCCGAGTACTCAGAACCTGACAGTTGCCCCGGAGACTCTGAGTCTTTTAGGAGAGATGTCTGCATTTTCATCTCACACCAGGTCCCATAAATTGTGTGGCTAACGCTAGCTGACTCGGGCTGCGAATCTCTCCAGGCTCTAAGCACCTTCCTCCCTGTGCCTGCTCCCCCGACACAGAGTAAATACCATAAACCATGTGCTTAGTAATACTAAGCAGGTATGACTCATGGGTGTCTTTGCAACAGTAGAGACCAGTCAATGTATTTTGTTACAGAATTTCTTACCAGTCTTCAGTCCTTGATCTCAAGACCAAATTTCCACTTATTTAGGCAATTTAAGGTATTAGGAATTGAAACTGAGAAAATGTTACCCTTCTGCTCATCTTGAGTGACAGTTTCATTACATGTCAAGTAGCTCTGGAAATATCTATATATTCATGACAGGCAGTGAACAAGGCAGATGGTCTCTTTGTTTTATATATATTAATGTATATTGTAATATATAGCTTGGTTTTTCTGATCTCCTGGAAAGACCTTAAATATACAACCTAAAGGGTTCTCAGATCACATTTTGTGAATTATTAAATGAAATTTAGCTTAGTTACACAGGAAACTAGTTGTCATTATTTGAGTAAAGTGTCTATTCTATAACCATCTCAAAAGATTATGTATGCTGCAGGCATCCTGGGTAGGAACAGACTAGCCTGGGAATAGAACAGACTTGAGCAGGTGAATACAGCATGCTGAGACTATTACTGTGAGTGTGTGCCTGCCTCAAGTAAGAACTGGCTTACTTTCTGGTGAAGAAGAGAAGTGTAGTATTTTCCCCTTCTACATCATACACTCTAGGAACACTTAGAGCCTGGCAAAATCTGACCAATTAAAACACAACCACAGTGCTTCTGCATATGTATGCATGCAATAGAAATAACATGAAGCATCGAAAGCAGAGAGAGGAAGGTGTTCCCTTTCAATTTCTGTAGGAATCCAGTAAGAACAGCTCCAGAATTTAACATACATAATCAGATACATACTCGTCATGAACAATAGTGGGGCCGTCCCGTGTTAAGGCCTCTTCCTTGATGACGTTGATCAGCTCAAAGGTACTGCTTATGGGGGCATCTGGGTTCGGCCATTTGGGACACTGGAAGTGCCGAACTTCTAGTACATAGTCATCCTACAACCAACAAAACAGAATCATAGCTCCGCCTGTAATTCACTGCTATAGCCAAGTGGCAGAAGCCTGCTCCCTAGAAAGCACGCATCACAGGAAACTCTGAACAGTAGGCAAGACAAAACAAAACAAAAAGCCTGTAAGAGACATCATGCCCCACTACTATAACTTTGACTTGTAATAGGAAAGAAAGAAGGGAAGGGCTCAAGGACCCAGGCCCTGGGACACAGCCAGTCCCCGGGAACCCCTACCCATCTCTGCCCCAGTTGCCGGCCAGCAGGGAAAACTCCTGCCGGCAGGCCCCTCACCAGAATGAAGGGAGGGTTAGGCATCATTTAAACTGCTGATACAGAGTGTCTCTCACCCTTCTAAGACGGCCGTTATTGCATGTGAAAATAATGATTATTAAAGTGTTGTCTTCATAACATGTTGCAAGGCTATGTTTCCGATGTCAAAGCAGGCAGCATTTCTCTCCTATATTGAATATTATCTCATACACTTATAATTAGGCCAAAAGTTCTACTTGTATGCATGCTGAACCAGAGACTGTTACATTTCATCTATCCAATTGGAAACAGCAAATATTTGAAGGAAGGAAAAATGGAAATGCACATATTTAGTCTTACTCGAACAGCTGGTCCTATCTCGAAGGTAGTAAAATCATTTTATTATTACTTAAAAGGACGACATAGGGCCCAAGTTGGTCAATTTTGGAGGAAATGTGGTTTAAGTTACCTGTGTAGCTTCAAGGATAAAGTCATGGATGATAATTTGTTCTTCATTAGAGAGGCACAGCCTGTCTTTGCTGATAAGGGTAACAGTAAAGGCCTCACAGTTCATGGATTCTTCTCGACTTGGCCAGTACACAAACTCATCCTCTGCCTTTGGGAACCAGGAAAACAAATTATTTTACAGTGTTACCAAATATTTGTTTTTCAGTTTTCTTGCAAACTGATTTCTTATATTTGCCATATCCCAAACCATTCAAGTTCTTTTACATTGATTTTATAGAACTATTATCCCCATCTAGTCATTTTTAATGTGGTTGTAGTCTATTATAAATTGTACTTTGATAATAACCATTTTATAGCCTGTCTCTCTTGTCATACCAACCCAAATTACAAGTGTTCTCAGTTATGATAGACAGGGCAAAACCAGAGATTAGCTATAGTTCACTTAGTTTTGTTATTTTACAGTTGTGTTAGTTTACATGTGATTAGTAATGATGTTTAAAAAATAAATTTTATTGTGTATTTTGAACTATAATGCATGAATTATATTGTATTGTGTATTTGAACTATAGAACAGATAGTAAAGATTCCAAAATCAACTAAATGAACAGATTATCACTTTACACACACACACACACACACACACACACACACACACACACACACACACACGTATCTTTTGTGGCAACAGCTACAATGTCATTTACCATAAATGCTAAGTATAGTACAATTTTATTACTTACAGTTTTTAGATGGTACATGAACTCTAGATTTACTCATTCTACATACACGCTTTGTGTCCTCTGACCTACCCTACCCAGATCACCATTTTGTTAGTTCTGTGTCTTTGAATTGTTTTTATTAATGTGGATTGTAGAACGTTTCTTCCTTTGTATGGCTTCTTTAACTTAGTGCAGGCTTCTCCGAGCTCAATCTGTGGCAAAAACTAGATCTCATTCTTTCTTGGGGCCAGAGCAGATGCGCCTGTAAGACACTTAGGTCGTTTCTGCATTTTGGCTGTTGTGCGCAATGCTCAGAGAACACTGGAGCCACTTCACATAGTGCTCATCTTCTTTCTGGGGAGATGTATGCCCAGCAGGGGTTTTATAATTCTTAGAAACTTGAATACTGTTTTCCATATGGTTGTATTAGTCTATAATCCAATGTATAGTGAGTTGTCCATCTGTCTGTCTTTCTTTCTGTCTTCCTTCCTTCCTAAGACGGGGTGTTGCAATGCAGCCCTTAAATGCACTGTAGACTAGGCTGGCCTCTAACTTGCATTCATTCTCCTTTCAAGTGCTGGGGTTACAGCCATGCTGTTCCATGCCAGCAAGAGTTCCTAGTCTTCCTTACCAACATTTGTCATTCCTTGGTTTTTTTTAAAGCCACCCTAATTGGTAGGAGGTGGTATTTTATAAGAGAATTGATAACAACACTGAGTACCTTTTCATATATCTGCTGATCATTTTTGTCATACTTGAAGATATATTTTGCCCACTTTTTAGAGTTCTTTATAAATTTTGGATGATAGCTGCTAGAGATGGGATTTGTACCATCTGTCTTGACAAATGAGGACATGCTCAGGGATGTCCATAAATTGTCTCAATCACACTGCTGATAAAGGGTAAAACTGCATCTTTTGGAGAGGAAGCTGTGCATAAATAAGCAGGTAGGCCATCAGTACTGGGCACCTTTTAATGACAAGTTACTCTATTAGCATCAGATTTCAAGAGGGTAATAAAGAAGCCATTCAGCTTTGAGGCAGGCAAGCTTTACATGTTCATCTATTTTAAGTTTAAAAATAGAAATTCAGGCTTGGTACTTGAATTCTATCCCTGAAAATGATGGCTTCCTAAGAAAAACTTAATGGTTTTTATATGAAATATGATTATGAGGATATATACTCTTCCTCCTTTCTCTAATGAGCTCAAAAGAGAAACTCCCATTTGCCTGTAGCATAGAGATTTTTATGAGCATTTTACTCAGAATGCCTATTTACTATCACAGAAGTCAGGAGTAATGTTCACAACAAAGGAGGCTTTGTTTAGGCTTACATTGTTGCATTAGAAATGAGCCAGCAGTCCAATGAGACTTATCACCCCTTCAAGTTTCAATATACATTATTGCCAAGTACATTTTTATTTTTAAAGCTCAGCATAAGGGGAAGCAGATTAGCAATTGGGTTTAGTCTATACAAAAGAAGTCTGAAACTGTCGTGAGTTTTATTATGCTTTGTTCAAGGAAATGGAAGTATGACCCTGTAAACAGATTCAGGATATAGAGTTAAGATGGACAGAGCATCAGAATCTAACCACTATGCAGAGATTAATTTATCTAGTATTCTATTTCCCCATGCTTATCTCCAAACCTTTATTTCCATATTTTAAAAATGAGAACAATATATGCCTGTATTCTCAAAGGACATGACAGGCACAGCTGATGATACAGTTTGTTTAGAGGTTTCAAAGAGATCAAAGGCAGGAAAAACTCCCGAATATAGACATGGAATTAGGAGTAATAACTCATCTTGAAAGATTAAACAATTAAATTCTATTTTTTTTCTCTTTTTCTTTTTCGAGGCAGAAGCTCATGTAGCCCAGGGTGAACTTGAGCTTGCTACACCAAGGATGACCTTGAACTCCTGATCTTCCTGCCTCTCCCTCCCCAAGTGCTGAGATTACAGGCATGTGTCACTATCAGTTTTAGGTGGTACTGAGGATTAAACCCGGGGCTTCAAACATGCTAGGCAAGCACTCTATCAACTGCACTACAGTCCCAGATCCAAGAGCAACTTCTGAATTCAGCAGGCTTTCTGCCACAGGCATGCACTGTCTGTTAAATTGAGACAAATCCCTTCACAATGGTAATTTGGTTTCCAGTAGTGATATAACTAATTTTTCTGGATTCCTGACTGCTCTGCCCCTGGGACCCCCAGTAGTGGCCACCATAAAAGGTGTCTATTGATCACCTGGCATTCTTTAACTGACAACCTCCTGGTTGCCCCTAGCAATGGCCAACTTTGGGCCCCAAAGAAAACTGGTAATCTCCTTCTCTATCTCTTTTCTGCCCTGTAACTACCCCAGCTTATAGGAATAAGGCAGGGTGGCTCTTAGAGACCCCTCTGCAGGTCCCCCCATAAAGATTCGCAGAGTCTTAAGCTGCTTGCTCCATTGTCCGTCTGTCCTTCTCACTGGTAGATTTTGTTATTTATTATTATAACTGTTTCAGATAGTATCTCGTGGAGTACAGACTAGACTTGGTAGCTGATGATAATCTTGAATTCTTGATCCTTCAGCTTCCGTCTCCCAAATTCTAGAGATTATCTAGATATAGAAAACTATCTAGATAGAAAGATATGAGTATCTAGATATAGAAAGGTCTAAGAATATCTAGATATAAAGATATAAGACTATCTAGATAGAAAGGTATAAGATTATCTAAATATAAAGGTAAAACATTATCTAGATATAAAGGCATAAGATTATCTACATATAAAGGGAAAAGATTATCTAGATATAAAGATGAATATCTAGATATATATAAAGATGTGAAAATCTATATATAATCTCTCTCTATATATGATTATCTAGATATATAGGTAAAAGATTATCTAGATATAAAGATATAAAAGTATATAGATATAAAATGAGCATCTAGATATAAAAGTATAAGATTATTTAGATATAAAGGAATTGGTAATACTGTTTTTGAATTAGATTAGTTACTTTCAAATCAATTAAAAATTAGAGTGTTGTACAGTTGTAGTAGTAGTAAAAACAAAACAAAATGATGCCAACTTTGGGTAGTCTTCTAGCCTGGCTTCGGAGAGACCCTGAGATGCCCTGTTCCATATCAGTCACTGTGTTCTATCTGGAGAAGAACATGTATCTCTTGGTTGAGTCTAATGGTCCCCAGTTTTCCCACACCGATGAGCCCTGGGACAAACCTTGGTGGGGAGCGGCCTCTGTTAAATGATAGTAATGAAATACTGACTCATCCAACCAAGGATCATTTCAACCCCAAATGTCTTCCGTTTCCACATGCCAATCAGAATGGCCCCTGCTGCTGGCTAATGTGAACACATACACTCCAGGTCTCAGCTTAAGCTTCTCAATCTTGCTGTTATCCCATCTTGGGTCCTGAAGCTGGAGCAAAATGCCGCAGAACAAGAAGTTCCTACTGACTGGCACACAGTCACACACTGTCACCCAGACTAG
Source organism: Peromyscus leucopus (assembly GCF_004664715.2). Classification (NCBI taxonomy): domain Eukaryota; kingdom Metazoa; phylum Chordata; class Mammalia; order Rodentia; family Cricetidae; genus Peromyscus; species Peromyscus leucopus. Next base: position 89,738,469 of record NC_051070.1, on the reverse strand, counting down.
GGGTTCAACCACAGGCTGTTCTTTCTTAATTAAAAACTCATTCATCTGACATCCAGAGGCATCCTCATTGGTTTTCATCATGTAGGCTCCATGTGCACAGAATAATTTTTCTTTAAGACCCAGCTAATTCTGAAATGTACGTATGCATAAGGTCTAAGCAGAAACATGTAATTCTGTTTTTAAGTGTGCTTTCCCATCTCCTATATAGACTCTTAATGGAGAAGGACTGAAGGATGCAAAGAATGAGAGGCTTAAATCCTCTCTGTAGGAGGGACCTAAACAGGCTCGCCTTTCTCGTCTCGCTGTGCACCTGACTATGGAAAGGAAACACTATTAGCACTTAGTTGAGACCCATTCCTCTGATGTGGTGTGATGGGACACATAGTAAAAGAATTAAAAGCATGGACTTTGGACAGGCAGATGGTATAAATCTAATAATAATAAGTCTAATTATTACTGCATGCTCTTGGACAAGGTCATTACTTCAGTTTCTCCAGCTGTAAATAGTTAATTCATACAAGGTAAACATAGTCACATATGCCATAAATGTAATAAGATACTTATTTTCTGAAAGAGCCATGCAGAGGCTAAGAAGTCAGTCTGAAGTCATATTAAGGAGTTTACTAAAAGGCTGTTTTCAAAGCCTTTACCCAGTCCAGTGTGACTGAAGAGCAGTATAAACAGTATTAGGGAATCACATACTACAAAAATGCCCTTCTTAGCATACACAGACACAAAAGTCATGGCAAGGTATCGAAGTAAATTATGTCTGTGGCCTCGTGGGCTCGTTAATATACAGCAGCTGTACTCTACTCACCAGGCTCTGGTTGTCTGGCAGCATGACAATGATCTGTGCGTTATGATCCCAAATCATCCTCCAGAAATCTTTCGTAGTGTGTGGCAGAGGGTGCTGGGTTATAATGAATTCATTGCTTCTGTAATAGCCCTTTAGTTAGAGAGAGGAAGAATTAGGGACTGTGTATGTGTCGCTACAACTCTGTAGTAGTAAAATACATTCATGTATCAAGGCAGCATTATTTTGGCTTCACTAAAAACATTGAGAAAGGCATTCAGTACATTTGGCTAATTTTAAGTTGTACTTCTGTGAGCATTGTGCAGACAATTTTCTCTCCACACGCAATTCACTGCAAGTCACCCCTGCTGTTTTTACTTAACAGCAATTTAAACATTTATTTAAAAGCTAGTTGGGTGAATTAACAATAAAATTAATTCCTTAAGAAGCATTTTCCTTAATTTAGATATTTTTGTATTCCCACCCTTTAGGCATCTTTTGTTAAAAGTTTCAAGCACAGAGATTTCTATCCTTTTGATGTTACACATTGAGAAATTATTTCAAAAATGAAATCAGTCACGGGGTGGTATGTACTCCTTAATCATAAATACAGCCAATTAAACTGAAAGGTGTTAGCGGTTGACTCTCACCATGATGTAAGAAGCATTAATGTAATCTGTTCCTTTCATTCCGGGCAGCGGAGCCAGTCCCACTCGAGCACGCTCAGCTGTCACACGGAAAGAAACAATAACACCACATTTGCCTCATTGTTCAAAGGAACCAGCAATTCCTCCTAGGAGTTACTTGGGGAATGGCATGACTCCCTGGCTCCTTTCTAACACTGACATATTTAAGCAAGCTTAAGTGTTATCTGGTGAGGAGGGCATAAAATGAGAATTTCCCTGGGTACTCAGGACAGACACTGTAGCATAAAAATGGAACTGTAGGAAAGGCTTTCATAGTCTATTAGAGTATGAACTTGGAAACGTGTTGCAGATAACCTGACCCTGGTTTATTACATTTCTATAGTCACACCAATATACTGTACTTTGTTCTTCTCCTCCTACCCCTTAATGTCTTCTCTCCACAGAGGATGTAGAGAGCAGTGATCTTTTCAATAGACAGAGCTAGCCAATGATCAACAAATGCCCGTGTTTATAAGGTGTACAAAATGTTCTCTGCTGTGTCCTCAGTTATGTATACAAAGGTTACTACAAACCAGTAGGGCCCAGTCCTCAACAGTTAATTTAATGATACAGTTCTAAATAATCTAAGTAGTCCAGATTAATCTAAGACCCCAAAGTCTAAATGCCGCAGGGATAGTAGCTTTATCATCATTTTTCAAGTTGAAATATAGTGGCATTTTGAGGCAAATCAAAACCAGGTTTCATGTCAGAGAGGTCAAGTGACTTGCTGATGTCCAAACCCACTGCTTCTATTTATTGGCCTCAAACTGCTTTCACTGAAGAGACTGTACCACGTCTCTATGGATAACTGTTGTGTCCTTACACAACACATCAAATCTAGTTTAAAAATGCTCACCCAGTGAACCGCTATGTTAATGTCTCACCTGGAACAACGGAGGAGTTCCTGTTCTTCTCCTTGTTACACTCCTTCTGGGCACTGAAGCATTCCACATACTTTGCATTACACTGTGTGATCAGCTGAAAAGGAACAGCATTTGGGGCATTATTTGAGGGTACAATCACTGGTGCCTGCTTGAAACTCTGGAAGAATGTCAATCACCAGCCAGACTATTAAGCAATAAAAATACTTTTGTACCCCAACAGAACACTCATGTTTCACTCGTGGCCCTTCTCTTGGTCTTTGACTTGTGTTAAGGCCCTCAGAGTCTGGACTGAAGGTACTGTGCACGTGGCATCCACTGAATTGTGGAGTTTTCTGTGTATGCCACTCTATTGGGAATTTCCTATAATTCTTCAATAGCATATAGAATCAAATCTATACTGCAATATTACTTAATTTAATTAAGATCTAACCATACCTCTTGAAGATAAAAAGACCCGGACTGAGTCTCTGCACATTTCTGTTGATGGCAGGCGATTTATCTTACAGCCCAGTAGTGTTAGTCTTCTTGTTTATGTGACCAGGCCGAACAAGCTGCTTTTTGTGTTGTTTTAATGTTTTCCAGTCTTTGACAGTTTCATACATGTCTATAGTACATTTTTGGTCGCTTTCACCCCCTGTGGCCCTCTTATTACCCTCCCAGTGCTGTCAACTCTTGTCTTCTTCACAACAAATCCCCTTATTTGTGCGTTTCCAAGTTCATACTCTAATAGACTATGAAAGCCTTTCCTACAGTTCCATTTTTATGCTACAGTGTCTGTCCTGAGTACCCAGGGAAATTTTCATTTTATGCCCTCCTCACCAGATAAAACAATCAGTGTGACCTGCGTAAGTATAGACAACTTACCAGTGCCTACAGCACAGAAGAAAATGTCAGTGCTATGTGTACAGTACACAGTGTGATTAGCTGAAATGATAGCAGGGATTCTATGTGCACGAAATGCAGCAGAAGAATCTCTCCACATGCTTTCTTGCCACTGTCCTGGGCCTTAGAGCGTATTTTTCATTTTTGAGTTTCTGCAAATGGCTGGTGCCTTAAAAGAACCAGTTGCCTGGCTTCTTTCCAAGTTTTGAAAAGGCTGGCTTGTTCAGTGAGTTCTTTGAAAAGTATACACAAAGAAACACAGATCAAGAGGTAACACTTGGGAGCAGCCTGTCTGTCTGCCTGTCTGTCATCTATGTATCTTTAATACATATAATTAGATATCTTGGGGAAAGGAATCATAGCATGATGGTAACTTTATATATCTTTTGTGTATGAAACAATGATTTCATGGTATGGAAATTCTCTTTATGACATCATGTAGGTGATCAGAAAGGTTTAGATTCTGAAGCATTTTTGATTTTAGATTTTTAATGTAGAGATGATTCTCTGATTCTATTTTTGGACTACATGTAAACAGTTTTTCATTTGTATCAAGATAGACAAAATGAGGTGAATTTGTTCATTTTTTGTTTTCACATTCAAACTTTCCCTAAATTCTGAAATCTTCAAATATATCAGAAATGTAAAACAAAGGAAACTTTAAAAAATTGGTATGTACTATTTTGTGATAACCCATTTTTCACTTTCAAAGCAATACTGTGCCATCTAATTACCTCAAGTAATTTCACAATAGTTACGCTGTTGAGAGGAGAACTGGAAATTCGAAATTGGTGCTATGATTGAACTCAGTAAAATTAATTTGTTTTTCATTTCATAGCACTTGGTATAATTTGTCTGAATGTCTCTCTCATTTCTTCAGCTGAGATTCCAATGAGGATTTCAGAGTCGAGGGCAAGTTTTTCCATGAAAACTTTAACTGCAATCAGCTTTCCATTGTGATATGGAGTGAGGAGATTACATGCAGAATGATGCACACACATGAGAGGCTAAGAAAAAGGGAAGCACCCAATCACCGGGAAGACAGTGTCTGAAAGTGACAGCTAATGACTTCAATAGTCCTCACCTCCAACTACTCCCAAGTCTTAACTACCGCTAGCCTTCCTGTTCCATTGAAGTAAGTTAAGCTTATCTCTACTACTTAGAAACTCCTTTTTTTTAGTTTCCCAATTGCCTTCTGTATCGATTTTTCAAAGAAGTGTATTTTGATCACAATATGTACATGGTCACTCCCCCTCCTGCCTTCTCTTTCTGACAGGTTCTCACTCTAAAGCACAGGCCGATCTTGAACTTGTGATTCTTCTGCCTCAGCCTGAGTGCTGGGATTACAGGCACGTGCTACCACTCCTGGATCAAATAACCATCCTCAATAAAAGTATTATTGAATATTTCTGGGGAAAAAAGGAAAACAGTGTTTTGGGGGCTTGAAAACTGACTGAAAGTCTTATGTCAATGGGCTAGAGGATGGTGTCTACATTCAGATAAAGCCATCAACAACTCAGAAGAAAATAAAGCACTATGCCGCATCTACGTGATCAAAACTTCCCTTCACATTACAGTAATCATTTCCGCATCTAGAGGAATATAAAGACGACGTGACCCCAAGTCAGGGCATTTCCTAATAAAGACACTGTCCAGAGCCTCACCTTGAACTGCTTTTCCAGCCGCGTCTTTCCTCCTACTCCTGGGATGAGGATGCTGTTAACATAGCTGTGCAGCTGACTAGAAGATACTTCAGTCTCCTTTCCGAGAATGGCTTCCAACAAGGCATCGTGAATGAAAATGTACTGCTCCTGAAAGGTTCCAGTGGCGGTCACTGAGGGGATAGCTGCCCATTCATAAAGTTGAGTTTTCATCACCACTGCTCTAAGGAAGGACCTACAGTGCGTTTCCCAAGCATTTGTAGCTAGATAGTGACCCCAATATTCACTTGCTGATCTGCTGTAATTTGCTTTGGAACAGAAGCCTATGCTGACTTTAGCTCTGTGTTTCTCCACCATGTCTAGAGCAGGTGGTTTGGTAATAACCCAGAGCTACAAACACATGTTCAATGCAGGACTTAAGAACCAACTTTTCCCATGTGTTTGCCAGCGAGCATGCTTAACTCGCTGTGATCTGGAGCATGACTTGGTATAACTGTAACTGATTCCTGAGTGTCTAGACATTAAGACAGTGACAGAAAGCTGTGGTCCAGAAAGAGCATTATCCTCAGAAATCTCAAGTGCAAGCCCATATATTCCTTCAAGTTCTAAGGGAATGAATCTTTCTCCTCAGCTTGCTTTAACCTGCTGGGCTGTCCCGACAGCCACTCCTTACCTCAGTCTGGACGAGGTAGTTGCGCTGTGTCCTGATGTGCTTCAGGAAGCCCAGGACATTGACTGTGCTTTTGTCTTTTATCTGTTGCAGCATGCTGTCTATTACGATGTAGGTGCCTGTCCTGCCCACACCAGCACTGGAAGAGATGAAAGCACTCAGCTAGTACTTTTAGCCACTGACCAAAAAAAAAAAAAAGTGCAAGCTCATGCCTGAAGAAATGTCCCATGCTGCACAGCCCACTACAAGTGACACAGGCTGTCCATACAGATAGCACCTGAGCGCTTCCCACCATCTAGTCTTGATGCAGAGCACAGAACGCCTTCGCACCCTAGGACAACAAATGCGACAGAGTTGCCATCTCGGCTTTCCCTGCAGCTCGGACCAAGGAATGGAGCTGGAGGTGCCCTGCGGCAGCCATCGCCACCCCCGAAGCAGTCAGCTGAGGCCTGGGCAGGCAGCTCCTCCTTGCACTTGGTTCGATGGTCCTCTTTTTGACTCTGGAAACTTAGCCTTTGACTAAAATCCCTTTTCTGTACGACTCTCTCAGCCTGCCTCTGCTTCATGCAACTAAGAAGTCAACCAATGTTGTTAGCAGTAGAAAATTCTATGACAGGGCATTTTCCTTTTAGTAAAGGAGAATGCTATGCCCAGAAGATTTGGCTTCATGTAGTTATGTTCCTAATTCCTATTTTAAAAGATATCCAAGAAGATCGGACAGCTGTAGTACTGAATGGCAAGCTTATTTTGGCAGAATGCTTCCGGGAGGTTCCTCACCGAGCACAACACAGGCAGTCTGGCAGACCTATTTCCACTGGCGGTTGCAAAATGGATTAGCAAAAAGGGAGAGTTCCCACAAGGCTCTAAACATGGACTGTGTCTCAGCTTCTGCAAATGTCCTGTTTTGTTAAAGCATGTTATAAGAACTCCCCCACAGAAATGCTTAGACAATGCTGTGCAGCTATGCGCCCTTACCTACAGGAAACGGGACTGGATGCTAAAGCAGGGGAGTCAGGCGTACACTCAGAAGTGAAGCACACAGTAAAGACATTCAAACAACCACCTCAAGTTGTTTTAGTTTGTTCACAGAAAATAGGATTTTTTTCTAGAGTTTTTGTTCATAGAAAATATGAACTTTCTCAAGAGTTTTTGTAAGAGGTAGTTTATGCAGCATATATAAGTTAGAAATTAAAAGAACCATTTTATACATGTCATAAATATTATTATTTAGAGGGTTCCCTCATTAAATCTACTTAGAGAAAGGTTAGAATCTCTGCTATGAACTCTTTCATGTATAATCCAATTTTCTTAAGTGGAGCCTACAATTTCCCTATAAAAGCTGAATATTTAGTCAGAGAGTTTTTTCCTCAAAGCTACAGATTTCTTCTTGTTTACTTTTTTTTCCAGATGATGTTTTCATGTGACTTAAGTCCAGTTATTCATAATTGCACCAAGTTTACTTACCCCAGCACAAGGAGAGGACATTGGCCACAGGAACCCTCTCTATGTCTTGTTGGAGCACAGGCTGAGTTCACACAGCTCAGACCCCCAGCTGCATCTCCCTCTGCACGCTGCCCTCCCTGCAGGGCACCAATGTGGGGCTCGAACCCCCACCCTCACTCCCTCTGCACGCTGCCCTACCTGCAGTGCACCAACACCGGGCCCATGTCTGGTATCCGGGCTGCGGATGATCTCCGCACAAAGGTCAGCACGGGGAGCGTGTATTCAGGAACTCCCATGTCAGGCCACTGTGTGTAGTGATACTGGATCACTGTCCTCTCGTTCTGACGACCCTTGGGGTTTCCCTTCTGGCCCTGTAGAAAAGTGTAAAAGGCACCTTGAACGCCGAGGGTTAGCTCCTGGTTAAGAACAGTACAAAGCTGTCAGGAAACATGACCTTTGGTCTCAATCCTTAAACTACTGCTTTGGGGATAAATTATTTCCTGTTTGTGACCGACTTTCATGTGACCACGTGGCAACATCCACATCTCTCAGAAGAGAAGAATAAAATGGTCCCAAGAATGAACATTTAACAACTCCAGGCTTTTGGACTTGGAATAATCCAAAGAGCCTTGAACTCTCCCGTGAAGCCTGCTTCCGCCGACTTGATGCCCAACGGTGTGCTTCGTTTTCATCTGCCATTTCCGCTTCCTCTCCACTGCTCAGTCTGGGCACCCGAGCCAGGGGTCCTTCCTGCCACACATTCTCCAAGAATCTAGGGGAAGCTGGAAGTGTAAAGGAACCTGTGGCTCTAGAGCCCCGGCCACGCCTTAGTTCTCTGTCACTCTCACAAGCGACTTTTACAGAGTGCTTTCCGTTTAGGAGCAAACTTTTTACAATCTCACTCACCCAAGTAGATGACTTGCTCTGCATTGGTCAAACCCAGAACACCCTGAGTTCCTACTGCTTTCTCTCTCTCACTGAGGCTCTTGTCAAAGAAGGTAACGGCCTGCTTAAATACTTGAAGGACGCCTAGGAGTTCTCTAAATTTGAGAATGATTACTGATTGGCTTGGACCACCCAGAGGCTGAACAATAAAGAACACACAGTGCTTCTGACTTAAAACAGCGCAGCTGGTGCTAAACATAAGCACACTGAGGAAGGACTGTTTGTCCTGGACTCTGGGTGGGCTTCAGAGCTGAGTGGATGCGAATTCTTCTAAGGCAAGGAGGCCACGCCACTTGACTACATTCTCTGAGATGCCCATGGAGATCAACGGCACAGCTTCAGAAAACTGTCAGACACAAGACTGTCACAACTGTGCTTTCCAAACAGTGCTGTGGTGACTCCCGTTGTGACGGGATTTGAGGGGGAAAAACTGAGATAACTTGAAAGCGGCATTCCCGCACCGTGATTCTCAGAATACTACTAGTTTATAGAAAAAGATGTTATGGTTAAGTCCCATGAACTCAAACACTATGGTCACTTGTGTTCACTGTCCATTTCTAAAGAGGGGACATATTATGTGGCAGCACTTTCCATTCTTACTCAACAGCAGAACGTGAGTTTTAAGTAACTGTCTTGCAGGACCAGAAGTCCTTGGGACAGTCTTCGGGAAACGCTGCATTGAAGACGTCAGGAACTTGGAGATAAAAAGCAAAGCCAGCAAACGGGTGCCACTGGACCTGCAGTGTCCTCCACCTCAGGTGACACATTCCAAGCCTGGTCTGTGAGGCGAAAAGAGCCCCTAGCAGCCCTCATGCACTTTGCCAATACCTTTCACATGATACCCAGACATCAGGCAGAAGAGGTACAGGGCTGGAGAGCTAAGGGGCAGAGCCCTGGGTTGGCTTCCTAGCACCATGTAAACCTGGGATGGCAGTGCAAGCCTGTAATCCAGCACTCAGGAAGTGCGGATGGGAAGGCTAACTCAATGATCTCAGCTACACGGCCAGTTTGAGGCTAGTGTGAGCTACATTTTTTTTTTTTTGAGATCCTGCCTAAAAAAAAAGAAAAAAGGTGAAAATTGTCCTAAAGGCCTGCATTCACCTCACAGCTTCCCAGTGCACACACACCTTTTTCACTTTCGTATTTCTGACTGAAAAACGACGAACAGTATAGCAGGCATGTACTTTTGTGCTCTTCAGTGTGACAATAATGTTTCCATACTCCTCACTATTCTCCATTGGCCAATACTGATCACATTTTCTCTGCAAAAAGGAGAAAGGATTTTCAAACAACAGTATTAAGATACAGATATTATTGTATTATTATTATTATTTACTAAAAAAAGAAAGGTATGGGCTGAAATGCTAAAAGGCTAGTGTGACCTCTGAAGTGGTTCATGACCTGGGATATGTTTGCCTAACATTATCTGAGAAATGGGTCAATATTTATGATCAACACACACACACATACACACACACACACACACACACACACACACACACACACACGACAGAGATAGCATGCTTAAGAGGGAACCTTGTACAAAATACGAGTAGAATGTGATAGAGAATAGTTTTAAGCACCATCTGGGCTGGGCTTACAGAGGCTAGGCTGGGAATCTCTGTGTTATAAGACCAGGTCACCACCAGCAAAACCGGACACCACGGACAATGAATCTGAGACTTAGTCTTTATTTTAGCCTCAGTCAGCACCATCTCCACAAGCTAAAAGCACAGCATATTCAACTCCACTCTTCATGATGGTCAATGGGGTCAGCCTCTGCTTTCCTTTGCTTCTTTCTTACACATACATTTCCCAACTTCCATAGTTCCTGCCGTCTCTTATTCCTGTGCATTCTTTTCTCATCAGCCTGTTTCTCACCTCAAATATGAGCTTCTGCAAAACTTCCATACTAGAGGGTGCATTCATTTGTCTCACTGAACCCCTAAAACACACCCGTTATCATATTAATTTGCACTTGCCATGCCTTAGCTCTTTCAGAGAACACGAGCAATCCCACGTGGAGAGGTCTGTTCTTTACACCTGGACGGATGCCTTTCCTACAGCACGTGCCTAATTCACTTTCATTCACAAAGTGCAAAGAGTGAAGTAAGAGGCTCTTACCCTCCCCTTTTCCACAAGGTTTGTGATCATAATGATGATGCCTGTATTCTGTTCCCAGATCATCCTCCAGAAATCTTCAAATGTCGACTTTAAGGGTCCCTGGGTGGCGATGTAGGCTTTCGCTTTGTTGTAACCCTTCAAAGACGACACAGCACAGAGTGAGAGGAAAGTGGTTTTACAGAGACCAGTTAATAACTCAAGCACCTTCCAGCAGGCCATGTTTTAGGGACACTTCTGTGCAGTGCTAAAACACACCCCACCTCTGTCACAGTCCTCAATTTCCCGGAACAAGTGTAAGAAGCTTTCTTACTCACATCGACATAGTTGGCATTGATGTAGTCGCTGTGCTTAGAGTCTTTTCCTGGTAAAGGTCTCAACTTCACCCTACTGTGATCATCTACAGAGAATAAAAGACAAAACAAAGTGGAGAATAAAAACAGCAACAACTGGCTGCATCCTTAACACAAGGCGAAGTGCTGACAGCTACTGAGGACAGCTTCCAAGCCACTCCAACACTGCAGGGCTGCTGCTATCCCAGGGAGGGCCCGAGGAGCACAGAGCACAGCCTGTGCTAGTTCTTATAAAACTGCTACAAGTTTTACAATACTCCCAAATTTCATTTTTCTATTTCAAAAGCAAACTTAAGGGCTTTTGATTATCCATTCCTCCATCCTCTTCCTAGTACAATAAATTGAGAGAGGGTGGGGGATAAGAATACACATGAACAAGAACACAGGAACTCATGAGGTTGTGTGGGTAAGGACGTTGGGAATTTGGGAGAGAAAAAAGATATGATCAAAATATATTGTATGAAAAAAATTTGAACAATGTTTTTATAAAATGACTTTCTATGAAGTTCATAATGTGTGTAGAGTGCTTCACTGCTCTGGAAGGATGGATTCTAGCCATCTTTCCAGAACCAAGGGATTGGAAAGAATAAGAACTTTTCCTAAATCGTGATTCTGGCACATTCAGGATCTGACCTTACTGGTTTCTGTAACAATTCTTCAGTGTCCTTTGCTATACTGAGTCATGAACAAAGGGGCAGATGAATGTGACAGGCAATATGCACAGAATATGAGTGGCTAAAACACAAAACCCAGCTCTCTGAACTTGTGAAGCAGAGATGATGGTTTTCCAGCAAAATACTTCCAGCGGGGCATGGCGGCCCTCAGGAGGCAGAAGCAGGCAGATCCTTGTGAGTTTGAGACCAGCCTGGTCTGCACAGCAAGTTCTAAGCCAGACAGGGCTACACAAAGGGACCCTGTCTAAACAAACAACATCATACAAATGCTGCACTGATTTTCTGCCCCATTTTGCCACCTACTTTCCGATTGCTGCACGTGGAGGAAGGCATTATGTGTGCCCTTGCCCGACTCACATGGTGAAAGGGTATGTCTACAGACAGAGGCTCCCACTCAAAGGCTGGTGACCCTTGACTGGGTCAACCAACAGATACTGTTAAATCGATCCGTGCGAGAAAAGAAGAGAAGGGAAAGACTTTTTTGCACCATTTCACCTCCTCCTCTTACTCATTCATATAAATGAAACCAACAGTCCTACTCAAAAACAAGGTGGTCTTTTAGAAATTAGGACAAATAAAACTATCTCTGATCATACATGATATAACCAAATATATATAAGCCCAAGAGGTTCACAAAAATAATCTTTTAGAATAAATGGGTCTAACATGGCTGCATGAAATATAATCAATATATAAAAATTGACTACTTCTTTAATACTGAACATTTTCATTTGCAACAAGCATCAAAAAGAATAAATAGGATGGGCAGAGAGATGGCTCAGTGGTTGAGAGCACTTACTGCTCTTTTTTGTTGTTGTTGTTGTTTGTTTTTCAATACAGGGTTTCTCTAAGGTAGCTTTGGTACCTTTCCTGGAACTCATGCTGTAGCCCAGGCTGGCCCTGAACTCACAGAGACCCGCCTGCCTCTGCCTCCGTGTGCTGGGATTAAAGGTGTGAGTGACCACCGCCCAGCTCGCTTACTGCTCTTGTGGAGGACTGGGGTTCCATCCCAAGTACCTATAAGGTGGCTAACAACTGTCTGTGACTCCAGTTCCAAGGGGATCTGATGCCCTCTTCTGGCCTCTGTGAGCACTGCATGTACATGGTTCATCCATGCAGGCAAACAACCATACTCATATAAATAAATCTCAAAAATAAAAAAATAAAAAAAAAGGCCCAACACAATAAAACAGGAATAGATTTCACAAAGGAAGCAAAAGTTTGTGCAATGCCAGTGTAAAACAAAGTTGAAAGAAATATGAAGGCCTAGGTGGAAAGACATCCACCTTTGCAGCCCCAAGACAATATTAAAATGGCAGTGGTTCCCAAGTTCATTTCACGTTCAGTACAATCCTCATCAGAATCCTGGCTCCATATCAAGTAGTAAGAGTCTAGTTGATGCGAAAATTCCTATGAAAATGCAGGGGGCTGAGACAGCCTGAACAGGAGAATCTTAGTTTCCAATTTCAAACTTTGCCACGAAGTTGCCAATAATTACGGCAGCACAGTGCTGGCAACAGATCTGACACAGACATCACCAGAAATAGAATCCAGGATCCAGAGCAACTCCTTACCTTACAGTACGATGCCTGTGAATAAAGTACTAAGCCATTTCAATGGGGAGCCTTAGATCTTGAGCCACAGTACAAGTAGATATCCACATGTAACAGAGTGAAGACTAGCTCCCACCTCAGAACACATAAAAAAGTCATCAAAGTGGACCAGAGACCTAACAGGAGTGCTGAAACCATAAAACTTTAAAGACAAGAACACAGGAGTAAACTTGGTATGGCCTTCCTTTCTAAGAACACCACCACCACCAAAAAACAGGTCAAGTTGGATACTGACAGATTTTAGAGGACACCATTACGAAAACTAAAAGATAATGCAAAGAATGAGCAGGAATGTAGGGACTCCCACAACATATAAAGTTCAACGGTAAAGAGATAAAATTCAGCTGAGAAAAAGTGGAAGAGATTTTCCCAAAGAAGATACACAGGCGGCCAAGGAGCACATGAGACAGACTGAGCCCACTGACCACTCAGGCAGGCAATCACTAGAGAAATGTACATCGGTGCCTCCCATCTCAGGCTTCAAAAGACTCTGTCCACAAAACAAAACAGGATGCTTCTGTAAAAACTCAGAGCCACTGGACCTCTCCTTCACTGCCGGGGAGAATGGAGCTCAGCACGGGCACTTTGGAAGAAGCCTGTCAGCTCTCCTAAATGTTGAACACAGGCTCATTCATAAGCCAGCAACTCCACTCTTATGTATGCACCCACGAAAGTAGAAAACAGATCTACATAAAGCCTTGTCTGTGAATATTTCTAACAGCATTATTCTTAATAGCCTCAAGTTTATAAAACCCAAACTTCTATCAAATGGTAAATGGATAATCAAAATATCATGTATTTATGTTATGGAGTATTAAAAGTGAATGGATTCACTGATACATAGTACAACATGGAGGAACTCTAAAAAGATGCTAAGTGGAGAAGCCAGACACAAAGGCTTCACATGTATGATTCCATCCACAGGGACTGTCCAGAAAATCCAAATCCTGAGAGGTAGAAAGTAGTAACTAATTTCAGGGGAGAAGGGTGTTAGTTAACAGTTATTGAGTTTCTTATTGCTAGAGATACTAGAAAATTAGATTGTGGTTATGACATCATCCCTGAATAAATCTACTGAACTGTATACTTTAAATTACACGTAGATATGGTGATATTTTATCTGTGCTCTAATAAAATTTATCTGGGAATCAGAGGACAGAGACAGCCACTAGATTAGACATAGGGGCCAGGCAGTGGTGGCACATGCCTTTAATTCTATCACTCAGGAGGCAGAGATCCATCAAGATCTCTGTGAGTTCAAGGCCACACTAGGAACAGAGCCAGGTGTGGTGGCACACACCTTTAATCCCAGGACTCGAGATCTCATGTCTTGCTTGGGAAAGACACATGCCTTTAACCCCGGGAAATGATGGCAGGAAGCAAAAAGGTATATAAGGTGTGAGGTCCAGGAACTAGAGGCTTTTCAGCTTTTAGGCTTTTAGCAGTAGTTCAGCTGAGATCCATTTGGGTGAAGACTCAGAAGCTTTCAGTCTGAGGATTCGTGGAAACAGAACTGGATGAGAAGTTGTCCAGGTGAGGTTGGCTGTAGCTTGTTCTGTTTCTCTGATCTTTCAGAATTCACCCCAATACCTGGCTCCCAGGATTTTTATTAATACCCTTTAAGATTTGTGTTACACATAGATGATCTCATTAACATTTTATTAAAAAAATCTTTATAGCAATATTCAAACTTTAAGTGGTCCAATCTAAAGTCCTCAGATAAACTATTCTGTGTAATATGGTTTTTATTATAGTACATGTTAGCCATGAAATTGGTCCCTCCATTTTCCACAGCACCATGTAGTTATAATTTTAAACTATTTTAAAGTTGGGCTTATTTGACTCCGTTTTCCAAATTTGTATTAAAAAGACTTTCCTCTCACTGGTTAAAAACAATGTCGATAGCCATATTACATTCATACTTTGGCTCCCAAGATCTGATATGCATCACCTCCTGTGAAAATACAAAAGCCCAGAACAGTTTCTTTTAGTCACTTTATTAACCTCTCTGAGTTGTGACAAAGAAAGACCACAGAGGCAAAAAATGCCCCACATCGCATCTGCCTTGTGATATATTAGCTTTCAAGCACCAGCCTTTCTTGGTATTCTGCCTCTGACTGTTTGGCTTTTATGCAGCATGAAGGTTTAATTTTCTCACAGTCGAAGATTGTTTAAAGCTTATTACTCACATGCTAAAATGTTGATGTATCTGTTTTTGTGCTTGTTATCTGGATGATTGGAATGTTCTGCAGTGATGTTCATATCAGCTGTACAGCGCTGGACTTCCTAAAAGAGAAAACCAACAAAGTGTTAGACACACTAGAAACTAAAAGGAACTGCCACCATGTATCGTGCTGTTCTGTCAGCACAGGCTACATGCATGACAGTGGCCCTCTAAGATCACACTGTCACTGAATTCACATTGCCTAGTGACAGGGAAGCTATAGGACATTTCAGCGCACACTCTGCTGCTGAAGCACGATGAAGTAAACAGACCTAGAGTGCAGCCAGTCATATAAAGTGCAGGACATTACAGAGGACAAGGTTTAATACCGCCATTTTACAGGGCCCCGGCACTTGATTAAGCAATACTATAAAGCAGTATGTCCTTTTATACAAAAAATGACCTCAATACTCATGCTTCCTGTGTATCTCGACTATACCACGAGGTCATGTTGAATGAATGGCCTAGACTAAGTTTGTCTAAGTTCACTTTATGGCATTTGTATTAGGATGAAACCACCCAATGGGGGCAATTCTTATTATCTGACCTCATCTTACGTGGTATGACTCCTCCCCTCCTCTACATATACACAGACAGAGCTATCTGCTCAGCCCCTTCCAGTGATATCATGTCCTCGAACTCAATCCAATCTGAGGACTGCTGCAATCATAACAAGCATATGGATAATGTGAATTAGGTATGGCTTCATTCTTTACTAATTCGTCATTCGTCTACTTTATTCCAAGTTTTGACCTGGTGTGGGAGTAGTACAAAACAATCTCTTTTGGAGTGCTGAGATACAAAAGAATATCTCTTTTTAAATAAATCACAATCTACAAGAAAAAAAAAAAAAGACTGTTAGCCAAATGTGATCAACAGAAAAGAGGCCTGAAAAAAATATGGGAACAAAAATAGAGGAACTGAGGGAGGCTTAAAATAGGACATGGCAATTCACTTGAGTCTTAAAGGATACACAGAAATTTTCAAGAAGGACAATACACCAGGATTTGCAATATGCTTGTGGGCTGCATGGCCTCGGTTCATAGTCAGAACCCTACACACTAAAGAGTCTGTCGGACACGATGGTCATGTTTAGCCGACTAATTATCTTGACTGGCTCAGATACAGCTGGTCCTGATTAAGTGTTGGTGGACTCTAGTTTTAGTCAACTGAACTTTCACAGGAGAAACAGCGGTATCAGAAGTAGCTCTGTACCACTTCCTCAGCCCCAGATATAAACCTTATCTATTAGCTCAATATGAGGCCGCTGAAAAGCTGAATTCTACCCTGGATGCTTCGCACACACAGAAATACTGGAGCTAAGTAGGAAAGGAAGCCATTAGCAGTGTATAGCTGCTACTAAGAGCAGGAGTAAAGTCGCAAGACTACTGGGGATGTTTTACACATGACAGATTATTTTGTTCCACAAAGCAGCTGCGTGACATTTATGAATGTTTCTACAGCAGTTACATTAAGGACAGTGAACACAAAGAACCTCAAAGTACTTCCTAGCAAGGAGTCCCTTCTCCACAAAGAACTCTGTAGTAAAGTAATTTATGGTATAAAAATGAAGGGTTATGATCGGTTCATATTACTGAGTCTCCAATGCCTGGAAGCTCATATTTATTTTTTCATAACTGAAGGTCTTCCCAGCTGTCCCTGAAGAAAAGACCCCAAAGGCACCAACCCGACCCACATCTTCCGGAGAAAGTGTTTGACGACTCTCACCTGTTTCCTACCCCTACTATGTGTGCTAAGTTCTGCTCTCTCCTGTTCTAGTGTATGATTCAGTTTTTCGAACAGTACTTTAAAGGGCTGTAAGGCTGCCTTTGGCTCTTTAAAATGACAAAAAAAAAGTGTGAGTACATGATTATGAGTCTGCTATCTTGACAATGGTAAGAACATGGTAATGCTGATCATAGTTGGGGTATTGGAACCTGCCTTTTGGAATTGCCTTAAAAGTGTGAGGCCAGTTTAAGGCAAAACATTTCACAAATGGTTCTGTATCCTGAATAGCATTAATTCACTCTATACACAAATCCTAGATATGCCTCAACACTCTGTTACTCCCGGATAAAAGCCTTTTGGGCAGGTACTGAGATGATCAGATATTTTATACTGAGAAATTTTAGCCTTGAGTTCTTTAGTTTGAGATTCATTTCAACTGTTGATTTTTTTTCCTCTCTCCTGCTATATGGATATGAAACCCTAGCATGAACTGAGGCTGGCCCTCAGCTACAATATAATGACTGAGGCTGCTTATGTAAAGCAGTCATTCAAGACAGCCAATCAAATCCTTTGTTACCTAAAAAACGGTGGTCTGATGTACTGCCTCCATTTTGTGTTTCCAATTACATGAATGGCGTAAAACAAAGGAAAGCCGTAAGTAACGCTAAATCTGATTTTTCAGAATTCATGGGGTCTGGCTAAGGTCTTGAGATTTTGTGGATAATAATGTCATCTGTAAGTCCTTACAATATGGCTTGCCTCATTCAGATGCTGATAATATCATTTGATCCTGGAATGATCCTTTTCTCTACCAGACCTGACATTTCAAAGTTAATGTGATTTTAATGGGTGGTAAAGCCTTTTAAAGTGGCCCTCGCTGATGGTGCATACATAGGAAACTTACCTATTAGCACTCTGATGAGAAGTGTAAGTCTGTTTGTATTTTACTGTCTATATAATAAATCTAGAATTCTCCAAGTGGATATTCTGATACTGACAGGTACACAACCACAGGGGAGGGGCCAAGAGAAGGTAAGAGGCTTAAACGAAAAAAAATAGTTAAAAAGATAACATGAAAATATTAACATTTGGTATCACCAGAATTCTTGGCAGATGTAATAGGCCGATTCTCCTCCTGCTTGGAGTTGTTGAGGGGAGTGGTGGTCTGGAGAGCATGGGAACATCTGGAGAGCATGGGAAGGCCTGCCAGCCTACCTTTCTGTGGCCTCATTCAAACGAATACTATCCACACATCTGTCAGACTACTCAACAAAGAACCCTGGGAGAAAATATTTGGACCTGGTGTGTTCAGAGGACTAAGCTACAGACAATGAGATGCATTAGGTCATGAGTAGTCCAGAGCTGGTACAATGTCCAACAGAGTTGGTCCTCAACAGAGACGTGTTATGGTATGCCTTTCCTCTTCCGCCTTCTTGTCCTTGGCCATCCATTGCTTTCCACCATTGCTGTGCAGGACTCCAGTAGGCAGGAACCTTTAGGTGGATTCCAAATGACTCTGCCAACCTTTCAGGGTCTTAGCTTCTACCAGAGCCTGTTCTAATCTTAGTCTTAAACACATGCTTTTCAGAAAGGAGGCCTGTTTTCCTGTTCTAGGCCTTAGTGCCTTTTATCTCTCCACTCCCACAATCCAAATCCACGGTCTTTGCAACCAGTAGCTGCCCTTTCCCACTGTCCCGCAGCTGGTCTGCAACATAAAATCCTTTCAGGCAGAAATTTATGAAACTGCCCCACCTCCTTTACAAAAGGCCCAAATGAAACAGCTCTTTTCTTGATAACGTGGATTTCAAACACGTTCGCACAGTCTGCCACACGCTCAGAAGCTCTTCAGAGTCATTTCTGGCATCCTCTGGTAGTCACTGTGCAGCAGTACATCTCCTTCTGGGGACTTTCCTGTTCCACATTATCAGCAGTCACCAAATTCTCTGTTCATGAGACAAACAATGGGGCCACTAGTCCCCATGCGCGGGGCTCAGGTGGACAAAGCTTTGTGCTCTTAATTTAAGAGGAACAACCAGCAGCCCACATTTAGATCAGCGGTTAATTGGAGGAGAGGTCATCCCCCAAAGGACTATGTCAAGGGCCGTGGACCTCCGACTTCATCTCTGTCAGCCTTTCACCTTCTGATCCTCCAACCCCCGTGTACTAGTTTGTGGAGCATTGCAGCCTTCTCCTTAAGGTGCCAGCACTGTACTTTAGCAAGCCTTCCGCATTATGATGGTGGGGGCAGGGAAAGGGGCTTCTAATATTTAAAAAAATAACCAAGCCTCTCTGGGAGGCCACTGTCCAGAAAGCCCAGAGAACTAGTCCATTCAGGTAGTCAGAGGAATGGAACCAGGAAACACGAGTCTAAAATGAGAACTGATGTCTGCCACTGGCTGCAGAAACGTTGAGGCACAATGCCACCAGCTTTGCAGACTGTTCACATCTATCTGACAAAGACAAAACACTGTTTTTCAGCATCACCTCTAGACAAAAACTCAAAGACTCAAAACTGCTCCTCCAGTAGGCTGTTCCCATCCCCTCTTAAGCAACAACATTCTTCAAATACGACAGTAACTCACTCTACTTTTATATCCCAAGACTGAAAAATCAAATGGGGGAAGGGGGATCGTCACTGGGATACCCAGGGACAACCTACACCGTGGTAAAGCACCGATTTTGCTTGACCTTATTTTCTCTCTTTTTCTTTCCTTCCTTCCTTCCTTCCTTCCTTCCTTCCTTCCTTCCTTCCTTCCTTCCTTCCTTCCTTCCTTCTTTCCTCCCTCCCTCCCTCCTTTTTTCTTTCTTTCTTTCTTTCTTTCTTTCTTTCTTTCTTTCTTTCTTTCTTTCTTTCTTTCTTTCTTTCTTTCTTTCTTTCTTTCTTTCTTTTTCTTTCCTTCCTTCCTTCCTCCCTCCCTCCCTCCCTCCCTCCCTCCCTTCTTTCTTTCTTTCTTTTTTTCTTTTTTTTTCCCCGAGACAGGGTTTCTCTGTGTAGCTTTGTGCCTTTCCTGGAACTCGCTTTGGAGACCAGGCTGGCCTGGCTCTGCCTCCCGAGTGCTGGGATTAAAGGCATGCGCCACCACCGCCCGGCTTGACCTTATTTTCTAGTACCACCAGACTGAGCTCTTTCGGGGAGGGATTCTAATTCATCTTTGTATGGAGAGGGACTAGTTGATACTATTTATTTTACCTTGTCTCACTAACTACAAGCTTGAGTGGTATTCTTGAGAAGATCAGTGATTTGATTAACTTTAGGCTTCTGTTCAGATGTTGAGTAAGATTTCTATAAGCCACATTTGGGGCTAAAAAGGCTGTATGATAGAAAGACCATGTACTACTCACAGACTATGTGTAGGAGCGGACCCCTTAACACCTCATTTTATTTTTTTGCCAAGGTACAGACGCATGGCACTAAAGAGCAAACCTGTTTATTCTTCTTGACTCCAGCTCATTACTAGACACTTCTTCCCGGAGTCTGGAAGGCACTGGGGTTAACCATAGGGCATGGAGTTTGACAGTGCTGGTCTCAAGCTCTGCGGCCATGTTTCAAACCTTGGCCACCTAATATCGTGGTTTTCTTATGGATAAAGTTTCCTTAACTTTAAAGGGAGGTCAGTGAGAAATGAGATCAAACAGAGGGGTGACGTAATCCACTGTGCTAAGTGCTGGCCATGGTTATTTCACACAAGTGGGTAGAAATCTGTGGAGGAGCTTACTACCCTCTAACCCTAAGAGAGGATTTATTTTAATTATTTAATTATTCTTCACACTACATAAGGTCTCCTTCCCTGCCCTTCCTTCCATGGCCAGCTACTACCTCTGCTTATTAAATAACTTTCCTTTCTCACATGGCTTGTTACTATCTTTCTCTTTTAGTAAAGTTACCAAGAAGGAATAATGCTTTTGTTTAAAAATACTTCAAAGTTTTGCTCAATTTTAGAGGTCACAGTACACTGGTGAGTTCCTGCTCTGTCACCTTCTCCCCTTTATGTCGTTCGTTGCTTTACTATTTTTTTCAGAATTCTTCCAATTTGAAGTAACTTCAGCTTCCAGTTCTCCCCAGGAGGAGCCAAGAGACGGTGACAGAAACGTAGTGGCTGCTCCTACTCAGCTTCCCCATCCCCTCCCATTAACGACCAGCTCATGGTACTGATGCTGCAAAGTTCAGTAGAGGCCATTAAACTGTTAACCCACACACAGTATTAATAATTTTAGGATAGAAACAGGACACAAATAAATGCCAGGATTTGTTCACAGGCATGATTTTGATATAGCAAAGCCCATCTTTAAGTCAGATCAAGTATACAGAGGTGTAGCTGATTATTTTGAATAATTAAATGGTGTCAAAACCAGCTGTGATGAATAGCACTGAGGTCTCAAATCATAAATAATTGAGAAACCAGAGATGCATTTGATCATCCTGATCCAATTCTGTTCTCTAGAGGATAACTGTTTGTCTTGAATACCATCAACATGGTTAAATGCCTCAATATTCTTGCTCAGTCATCCAGCCAACAGTCAATTGAACTAAATCACTTTAACGCCACACACATTTGCTGTCCTCATGAATACAAAATGTTTGACTTAAGCCGTGTTCTTTGTCACGGAATAGGCACCTTTTTGGGCCAGCATACAATAGCAGTATTAAATACTTAACAAGCTTTTGTTCATTTTCACAAAATGTAAGTTCTTTCTCTCTCCTACCTTTGCTACCACTTTTCTCAATAAGCCCAAACCAAACCAAAAACCAAAAAGAAACAAAAACATTGTAAAACTAACAACAACAACAAAATCCTCAGAGAAAGATTTAACTTGAGATGTCAGTATAATTGCCTTTCTGATGACCTTTGGGGATTCCAAATTTGCATAGAGACAGGGGTTCTGGTCCCATTTTTCTCATTGTTCATGCAAGATAATTGCACCTCAGAGCTGTATGTGTCCATCGTGGTCCCCAAGTGCTTCCTTCCCATTACTGTATTTGAGCCACATAACCAATTGTGTGAAGAGGGAGTCAAGAAAGGATCTTCCCCATCATTTCCATTAAACAGTAGAAATGGAAAGAGAAAGAACCCCACTCACCCCTACAGCTAGAAGACAGCTGAGCTGCCATAAAGTGTGCCCTGCTCCACACAGCCCCCGCTGCCAGGGATGCGCCTCAGTGAAGAAAAGGGCAGTCTGTTTAATGGCTCCTCATTGACACCCTGTCACTGCTGAACTGGCACAGAACCCAGAGCTGGCAGAATGGGACATGCCAACTTCTCTACCTTGTTCCCTACACACCAGCTCTTAAAATCAGAAGGCTGCGCTAACCCACGTCTTCTCTCCAAGGATTAGTACACACACAAACAACAACAGTCAATTAATAATTAACCCAGCGTTTTTGTAGATGTTTATTTCTTAATCTAACAACTTTATAATGCGGGTGACATTAGCACCATCTTTTTAAGGATGAGGAAACTGGGGATCAGAGACGAAGCGATTGGCCTTATGAAGCTCACTTCTGGCAGAGCCAGCACTTTCTCTGATGCCAAACCTCCTGTCTCTACTATACCATGCGCATCCAGAAATGCCATGGAATCGGGGAGCTCGGCTGTGTGCTCCTGCTTAGGATCAAGACGAAGAACCAACAAACCTAGCCCACTAACCGCGCTCTTCTAACCACTACATCCACTCTTCCACAGATGTGCACACGCAAGACAGGCGGAACGAACCCCCTCTCTACAACGGATTCGGGAAGTGTTTATGAAAACCATCAATGAAAAGAGAAAGACAGCTCTGGTTGGCAGAGTTCTTGTTCTGATATGCTTAGAATAAACGCAGTCCCCGCTGTCAAAAATCCTTACGAGATCAAATAGACTTTCTAGAAATTAGTTTCCAGTTTTAAAACGTACCTCAAAATCTTCAGAGAACCCATGCTGGTTATTAGAATAGAGCTCAGCGATGTGTTTAACAAACTGTTTGACAGGAACGGCTTCCATGTCATCTGGAAGAAGAAAATAATACCCAGGGTCACAGAGCATACGTTCAGAAAACAAATGACACCAAAAAAGCAAATCCTACATAAGATAAATGTTTGACAAAACTGATAAACTTATATCAACTGAAATAAATTTCTGAAGAAAGGTCTTGGACTTCATTTTACATCAAGATCTTGTTAGGATTCTGAATTGCTTACGAGCCAGGCTAAACAAGGTATTTCAAAAACACACACACCTCTCTGCTCTTATTTTGAAGAAAATTTACACAGTAAAGGAAATACATTATACTCTTAGCTAAAAGTCTGCTTTTATCAAGGGTACCCATTTGCCAAGAAGTTTGGCACTTCCTGGATTTTTAAATTTTAATTATTATTCAATGGCTAAGGCTTGAGTGTGCAGCACTTAGGTTTGACTGGCAGTCTCTGAAGGCGATACAGTCTTCTTCACTCGGACGGACGCCCTGCACCAGCTGTGCAAAGCCTCCTATCCCTAGCTGTTCAGAATATTAGTTCAAGACAGCTGTGTCTATATGGTGCCAAATAATCGATTTGATGGAATTAACTGATTTTTTTTTTTTTTTTTGGTGTTGACAGCCTAGGTAGAGACTCAGGAAGACGACTCTACACACCCCGGTTCATTGTAGTGTTGTCACTTTGAAGGGACATTTTCAGCTCAGGAGCCTAATGCATGTTTCAGGTTTATTTACAGCCTGATCCTTGACTGTTTCTGCTAAATGGCCACACCCACTTCCTCACCGCCACATGAACTCCTCCTCTCTCAGCCCTCCCCCGCAAATATTTCCTTTAAAAAATGTTCGGCTGAATTTGAGATAAACAACAGACATGACATTTACTTTATTCAGAGTGAAAGATCTTTGGCAAAGGCACAAACATCTAAACTGCCGCAGATGCTTTTCTTAGCAAAGGGTATGAAGATCTGTATGTGTAAATGAGGTCCTACTTTGGCAAGAATTTCATAGATCCAGGCCTGACAATCTGATTTCTCTTCATCTGGTGACAGTTAACATTGACTCTGTCAGTCCTGCTCTACGTTCTGTTGAGAGAGCAAAGCTCTAGGGTGGCTTTTTGCATCTATTGACATTTTCAAACTTGAATCATTCTTCAGTGGGAAATTGCAATTCTTATACTTTGTTTAAGAAAGGTGATTTATATGTCCATAACCTAAGTTACTCAGAATTGGAACATTATTTCAATGGAATAGCTTGTACTTTGCAAGCACAAATTCTCCCTGTGTAACAATTAAAGTCCTAATCACTTTAATAGGAAACTTTATGAAAAAAATTGCCAAGTTATTTACAAATATTTCAGGATTGAAGATGTTCATGAATATGCAATCATTTTGTATGCTCAAGAAATCTATAGCTTCCATGATGTAACCAGCATTAACAAACTATGAAGAGCCAAAATGTTTGCCCAGAATATTTAGCAGAATGCTATTCAAGAAAAGTTTCCAAAATTATCTGATCACTTAGAATGTTTAGAAGTAAGTGAATTCTATAATAACAGTTATGTGGCAATGAAGAGCCTTCAGGCTAAGCTGGAAATGGACTAATATGCACAAAGATATAACTATCCAAGGATAAACACATCTTTGGACTTGAACCATACAATGGTTCTCAAGGGCAAAGTAGCATAGTTAATAACTGGATGACAGCAATGCTTTATTCCATAGTTACTGTTTGGAATTCCAATTTCCAGAAATTTATGGTGCTGGGATGAATGACATGGAGCTTGGTTCAAAATGAGAAAAAATATGTTTGCTATATTTAGATATTTTACATGTAACATAAAAGGTTTTCAAGACATCAAGATGCTGAGGTAAAAAACACATGGCATTTTGAAGGTTACAGGCCATGGCAAATCCTTAAAAGAAATGCTTTCAAGTTCACAGTAAACTACTTTTTTTCTATAGTGTGATCAACTGTAATGCCCAAGCTAATGTCACACACCCAGAAATCAATCTGCCTGTTGACCCCATGACGGGATGCAGTATAACTTCAGCAGCGCTCATATGGTCACCATGGAAATATATGATGCACCCTTTCTCCCATTTGCGTTTTTCTCCAAGGAAACAGAGCCACACCTAATTCACACCCTCTGGATTCTCAGGCACCACCAAAACCATAATGAAAGTAAGAGACAGGCAGATGTGTATACAGAGGCACGCTGCACTGACCACTGCCAACTACTCAGATAACACATCACTTGGCCTTCACTCAAGACAAATCTTTTCTTTCTTAAGATAAATAGAACACAGCAATTAACTAGAAGCCCTGGTCAACTCCCTCTCGAACAGTTTTTCTCTTAAGTTTTCTCAACAATTTTGAACAGCACCACAGGCCTGATCTACTCAGCTTTTACCTGGAAAGATCCAACTCAGTATGGGAAACATCTATCTACAGGATATTATTTCTACCTAAACAAGTTCGATTACAGATAATAGCCGAACTAATTAATGACTAAGTGCTTTGCGTACACCTTATATGTGCCCTGGTATAGGTACTACATGTATGCTCCTCTTACAAGCAAACAATTTCTTAAAGATGAACTACATAATGGCATCCTGGTTTGGTTTCCTGTGCTGTGATAAAACACTCTGAATAAAAGCACCTTGGGGAAGAAAGGTTGGAAGCCAAGGCAGGACCTTAGGAAGACATCTGGAGTACAAACCATGAAGAAGCACTGCTTACTGGCTTGTCCAGGTTCACAGTCACCTATGTTTCTTACATTGCCCAGGCCCACATGCCTAGTGGATGGTACCATCTACAATGGGCTGGGCCACCCAAATCAATTAGCAATCAAGAAAAAGCCCCACAGATGTGCTCTCAGGCCAATCCAATGAAGGCAGTTCCTGAATGAAGGTTCCCTTTTCCAAGGTATGTAAAGTGGACAACCAAGATTAGCCATCACAGAAGAGTGTGGCCTAAAAAGCTGGCTGTTGACCCATAACAGTGTTCCAATGGAGGGAAAGGCCAAACTGTACGTTCCACTGTGGTTAATCACTGCATTATTCATTGGCCGAGCACCCAGATCAGCCAGAAGTTACGGAGATGGTCCCTGTTCATGGGCAACATTTGTGTCAGAATACAAACCAACCTGAGAAAGCGAAGGGAAAACTAGTGTGCAATCTCAGGCTGAACACTGTTATTGCTGTTGAAAACTGGATGTGGGGGGAAGACCATTAATGCAGTGGTGATGGGAGGAGCTTGAGGAAAAAAGGTTGGCAAACTCCAGGCACAGAAGTAAATTACTAGGATATATGGGGAAACCATGTGAAGATGGAGCTGGTATAATTCAAAGAGAGCAACCATTCAGTCTGTACCCATGACAACACTTTGAATTCATTTTTTAGAAGAACCAGGTGAAGGGAACAGAAATATCGTTGTGATACACGTACAGACACTTGAGGCCATTATCTAAACTGAATGGCGGAGCTGAGCTTTGGCCTGGTCAAGTCAAAGTCTGGGCTCTCTCCATTCTTAAAATTGGAATAGCTTAAAGGAAAAACATGGCATTGAACAGACGACCTTGGGTAAGCTGGTAAATAAACATCATTTTGTGTCAGTACTTTTATTTGTAGAATGTTCTGCTGAGATTTGTTAGGTGAAAATGAGGCCACTGCTCTTTATCACTAAATCCCTTGATTATAAAATGTTTTATATAATCAACTGAGAATCACTATCTAAAGTGTGAACTTTGTTATCAAATATGATCATTCATTCTTAGCTTTTGTGATGAGAGTTAAACCAGGGAAACAGCAGTCTTTTTATCTGGGCTAATCCACAATAGAACCCCCTTATCTTATTCTCTGACTCGTAGGTCTGGGCAGTTGAGCCCTGGAGGATGAAGTGAAGAAAAATGAAGTGGAGAAAGCAACTTTGGCCCAGAGAAGGCACCGAAGCTCGGATAATGGTGAGCTCATGTGCCAGTGCTGGGAATAAAGAACAAAGCATCTGAACATAAAGACAATCCATTCCACAGATCCTCGGTAAGTCAGTCCCTGCATCTTCAGAACAGGAGAGGCAAACCTCCAATACCTTAGGCTTCTCCAACCCATTCAACACATGCTAGATGTGCTCCCCGCCACCTCTCCTTATCTTAAGGAGAATCTGATAGAAAGAGAAAAAAGTTAACATTCTTGTTGCTTTGGCTTGACACCAGAAAAGGGAAAAAAATCAGTTTAGCAAAGGCTGGCCCTGACTTCAGCATCTTACCCAGCCAGCAGGAGGACTATGTTTATTTTATCAGTCCCATCTAATTAACAGCTTCTATAGATCAGACATCTTCCCTCAGTGTCATAAGCAGAAAAGCCAGAGCCAGGCTAGGCTAGTGCTATGACTGCCTCTGGGATTCCCTTCCTCCATCTGGGAAATGGCAGTAATAACAACGACTAAGTCACTATGTCAGCGGTTCTCAACCTGTGGGTCTCAACCCCTCTGAGCATATCAGATATTTACATAATAGTTCATAACAGTAGCAAAACTGTAGTTATGAAGTAGCAACGAAAATACTTTTATGGTTGGGGTCACCACAACATGACAAACTGTTATAAAGGGTCGCAGAGTTAGGAAGGTTGAGAACCACTGTGCTATCAGAAATAACAAGGTAAGGAATTGTGAGAGGCTTGGCATTTGGTGACTTTAATAACTATGAGTTGTCATTTGGTACAATTTGCTCTCCCTGTACCATAGGATCCCTGTACCATCGGAAATCAAATGATCTAAAGACATGAGGGTACTTGCCCAGTGTCCTTCAGCTACTGCTGGGACCAGGCTGTCTCCAGGGCCAGGCTCTCCCGTAGTGCAGTGCCTTCCAGACCTGACATTTGACCAGATCCTTCCCATACAAAGAACTGAAGTGACATGCTTTGCTTTAATGGTAAGCCTTGCTCACACTGGGTCACTGGCCACCTTGTTGATGCCAGGTAAAGAAAGTACTAAGTATATAGCTTCTTGCCAGGTTGTCAGCTGCTGGGTTTACTGGCTAAAGCTCTATTTAAGAAAAGCTCCCTTTTGCTGGCTTGGGGAGTGGATGGGCATGTACACAGACACCATTAGGATTTTAGAAGTCCTTAGGTTACCTATTCTGTAGAAAAAAGAAAGAAGAAAATCCCTGTACAATGTTCATCTAACCCTCAGCAGATTTCTAAACCTTATCCCCAATTCCATCGTACTCCACCAGCAGGAGGGAGAACACACAAAACTCTAGTACAGGGCTCCGTTTACATCATCACTGCTCAAATACTTCCCCAGCTCCTCCACCGAGACACTACTGGGTACCGATAAACACATCTTTAGAGGACAGACCTCAGTCTGAAGAGTCCAGTTCCCCTCTGACTGCCCTTCCATCCTCCAGTTCCAGGCTTACTGTTACCTCTGGGTCAACTCAGGCAGATAAAATAAGCATGAAGAAAAGAGCACTGTCGAGATTTTAGTCCCTGAGTTAGAAAACAATAAACAGATGTTTGTCTAAATCAAATTCTCAGAATGGAGGAGTGTCTGGGGACGAGAGCATTTTATTTCCTGACATAGAAGAAATCTTTTCATTCATGGTACAATGGAGTCAATGAAGAAAGGGCTTCACTATAGCCAAAACACCAATGAATCTCCTTTGGAGATAATCTTCGTATAAATAAAATATGCCGAAAGGGTTGATTTAATCCCAGGGGTTTAAACAGCACGTAGAAAATCCTTTATATGCTGGTACCCAGCTGAAGCCAGTGACCTTCAAATTATTAAGCTGTATTTTAACTGCTGGAAAAGTGTGAACCATTTCTAGATTTTTGGGCTACTGGCAGCCCCCACATTTTGGTTTGTAATATGCTTATTAGAAAGTTAGATTTTCTAGAGAAAGCATTTTTAAGGACATTTGTTTTTGACATATTGTGT
Source organism: Peromyscus leucopus (assembly GCF_004664715.2). Taxonomy (NCBI): domain Eukaryota; kingdom Metazoa; phylum Chordata; class Mammalia; order Rodentia; family Cricetidae; genus Peromyscus; species Peromyscus leucopus. The sequence goes on along the minus strand of NC_051070.1, from coordinate 89,709,906 downwards.
ATCTATAAATCTCTTCCAGTGTTTTAAGTAGGTTAATTTCATGAACTAACTTTTAATTTTAAAAAGTTTATCTATAATACAAGTCTAAAAGAATGGTATACTATAGTAAATACAATTTTGAGATAATACACTGTGGTGGTTTGAAAAAAAAATGGCCCCCAAAGGGAGTGGCACTATTAGGAGGTGTGGCCTTGTTGGAGGAGGTGTCAATGTGGGGGTGGGCTTTGAGGACTCTTTTTCTCAAGCTTCCCTCAGTGTGACAGTCAGTCAACTTCCTGTTGCCTCAAAATGTAGCACTCTCAGCTCCAACACCATGCACGCCATATGCTCCCCTTCATAATGATAATGGACTGAACCTTTGAAATTGTAAGCAAACCACCCCATTAAATGTTTTACTTTATAAGAGTTGCCATGGTCATGGTGTCTCTTCACAGCAATAAAAACCCAACTAAGACATATATATTGGTAATGCTTCATTAATAACTAATGAAAATTTTATTCAGATTTGTTGTTTCAAAAGAATTGCACCTGGCAAGGAGTCTAGCAGACCTCTGGCATCTCAGATGTATACAAGTATGCATGTATATGCATACAAAAAATACACATACATATATACACACAATCATGCAAAAGGACTTTCCAGATGTTTGGTTACTTTGTTATTTTTTATTATCAACACTGTGTGGCGCTGCAATTTAACCACATGCCTTGAGGAATGTGGGTAAGCATTCTACTCATGAGCACCATGCCCACCATTAGCCATGCTGTGGAGCTTAGGAAGGGCTTGACTTGCTGTGTGACACAGGCTGGCCTTGAACTTGTGAGCCTTTTCCTCTGCCTCGTGATTGATCCTTTAAAAATGACTATCAAATGTCTATAAACCTAAAAACTGTGTGTGTGTCAGATGAGTCACCTGCAAGGAGAAAGTGGCCCCAGGAATTGCCAGTAGTCAACACACATTCTGGGCAATACCAGAGGAAAGTGAGGACACACAATGGTCCTGCACAGAGCTAGGAGATGAACCAGCCACCCTGACGGAGCCTGTTTGTTCCTCTCTGCTGCTCTGCGTACCAAATGCAGTACCTCCACCAAGGATAAAAGTTAGTGAGAGGAACCCAGGGTATCACAGGACTTGTCCCCAGCTGCATTTAACCCCTTAGCTGTCTATCCAGCAGGAACAAGCAAGGTCATTCTGTTATCCATCTTGTCTCTTTGACAAATTCTAGTGAGAAAAGGCTGCCTAGATATAGCCAATTCCAGCAATATCTAATGACAACATATATAGACAATTAAGCCCCCAATTATAACCACACCTCATGATACCCTGCAAACAAAATGGCTTTTTGATAGCCAGAGAATGGCTGTTCCTTGAGCTTCATGCAATGGCTTTTTGCAAACTTTTAAATGTTTTGCTAACATTCATGTATCCATCTAACAGTTTAAAATTGCCTACTATGTGATAGGGAGTCTTATGGCTTTTATTTGCTCTTATATAGCTCCAATTAAAGATAAAGTGACTGCAAATAAGTAAAATAGATTCACTGGTAAGAGCTCTGTGAATGAAGCAGACTAGTAGAGCTACAGGTATGGAGAAACAGCACTTTTAAAAGTAGCTTCTGTGTATAAACAACAATGTCAGGAGGACAGATGCATAAGATATCTGAATGTATACACACACACACACACACACACACACACACACACACACACACACACACACCCCTCAGCAGTACAAAGGTCCTATCTGACAAAAGGAAAAGGATCAAATACAAATGGTGGGTGAGATCTTCAAATCCCACATCCTACTTGTGACAGCCAGCCCAGCTCCCAGTTTCCAAGTGTCTGCAGCAGCTACTTGCACTTCTTCCTACAGCGTGTCCTGCCAGTCCTTATCACACCCTAACTGTTCCAGGCTGTGCTGTAGCAGACCAGGCTAGTCACACAAACAGCATTACCAAAGTGTCCAAAGTTCCAAAAAACGAACAGACTACGGAATCTTGGAGAACAACTCACCTTTGCAAATCTGTTCACAGCTGGGGTTTAAAGTCAGTGCATTCCCACTTTGCTGCCGCCCCTTTTCTCCTTATGCGACACTGTCCTACGCTAACCCATGGGTGTATGCTTCTGTAATGAGGACCTTAACACTTTGTAGATATGAAAAGGGGCGAAAATTTATTACATTGGCCTTAGTGAAGTATATCTTAGACTGGGCAAGCTTCAAACAGCTATGAAAGTAATTTGTTATCCTGTACATCAATCCCATAAAACAGAGAACAAAAGAGAAGACCCACTGGGAGTACAGCGGTGTCTCACTTACCCGGGATGGGAATAATAGGAATACTTTCGTTGGGGACCACCCGAGGTGAACTGCTGTCTTCCACATAGAAATGAGCAGTCTGAAAACATTTTCTGTGTGGAAAAGGAAAACATGCCAACAGTGAGCACAGAAGTACACTTTGTCTAAGTTTATCATCTCAAAATCCTTCTTTAACAGTTTCCCCAGCTTGAAACATCACATAGCATGGATGGCAAACCCAAGGAAAAGTGGTAAATGCAAGCACAGTGTTCGGCACACTGGAGGAACCCAAAGGTCTGAAGAGCATCTCCTGTTACAGCCAGACCCAACCCCAGAGCTCCAAACTGCTCAAATGAGGGAGACTTTGGCACAGAGTAACCTCCTGCACAGGCTGTGAGGATTCTACCCAATATCTCTACAGCTGACAGGTTATAGAGGAACCGCCTGCTATTCTGACTAGCCCCGCAAGTACCAAGTTCAAAACCACACCTTGAATCCCCTCCAATATAGTCATCAAACAACCCAACTGCATAATAGCACCACATTGTCTGTGCTTAGCCAAGGCCCCAGATCCTTAGACAGCTTTTAAAGGGGTCAGGGGGCTTCAATAGGATAAGCATGCCCAAATCAGAGGCTCTTTCCAGACAACACGCAAGGCCAGGGCAGAAGCCTGCAGGTGTTTCTGCTCGTCTTCCTGTCAGCTTTGTTTTTACCTGTACTTCAGGCAAAGCAGGGAACACACACTGGTCATCACAGGACAGGCAGTGAGCAGAAAGCCTAGGAGCAGCTCCCGCAGCCTCTGCTGAGATGCTGGCCAGCCCACAGCTTTCCAGCATCCACGTCACTGCTTGCTGAGGCCTTAATGAGCTGCCGGAAACACAGGCTGAATATTTAATGAGACTGCTCAGTGTGAATGGCTATTGTGACCAGAGAAGGGTCCCTGTTCATCTGGCAGAGGGGCTTTACAATAGCCGGCCCTACTGCTGGGCCTTTTAGCCAGGCAGGCGGCATCCTTCTGGTGCTCCCAGCCACCAGGCTCCTGTGTTTCTTGCCAAACGACGTTTACACACCATGGCTTTGCATCTTCTGGGGTCTGTATTGCAACTACTAAGGACAAGTCAACTTTTCTTCAGGGTATCTTGAAAAACAACAACAACAACAACAACAACAAAACAAAACAAAACAAAAACCCTGGAATGTTTTTAGGAAGCCAAAGAACGTGGGTGGGGGTGGGGGAACTAGGGAGAAAAGTCAGTCACCCCCAAAAAACACACCAGATCCCAAGAGACTGAGGAGACCTCAGAGTCACGTAGCTTTCCCACAGTAGGGTACTGCAGACCTGCTATCACCACTGTCATTAGAGATGAGCACTTGTCCAAGAATGAAGGCCTTTCCTTTAAGGGGGCTGCTTTGGAGCAGTCTGCACAGGGATCCTGAGCGTAAATGACCCAACCCCACATACACTGCAGGACTGGCCTGGAAGGACATCGAGGAAGGACAGTGTTTTCTGCAGGCGCCTGCCATTTGTAGTAGGAGTGGAGAATCCAGGGTTTATTACCATATCCACTCGCCTTTACCTCGCCTGGGGTTAAGATGCATACCCTGTGGGACTCTGGTCCTAAGTGTACAGTGCCAAATCCATGTGAAAAATAAGACCTCCGCATCTGAAATGCCAGCTTCTTCCTGTTTTTAAGTTAGTTGTTAGTTTTATACTGTTGGTTTTCTTCTGGCCCTTTCTCATCTCCTGTGTGAGCAGATTTCCAGAATGCAATCCGGAAGGTGAAGCATGGATCATGGACACTACAAATGAATGGGGGCCTTACTTGTTTAGGGCCGGAGATTGGAATTTTGCTTTGGTTTAGTTACTCAGCAGCCTGAACAAGTTCTCAAAGTCCCTCAGATAAATGTCACACACTGCACCAGCTCAGCTTTAAAATACAGAACCACAAGTGAACAGCAACAACAGAAATACTAACAAAAATACTAACTTCTGGGCTGGGAACAGTAGCAAGAGTATAATCCAGCACTCCAGGGGTAGAGGTATAAGGATCTTGAGTTCAAGGCCAGCTTAGTTTACCAGTATGAGACAAATCTCCAAAACAATTTGATGTTTTAAGACTGCAAATTACTATGCCTGTTACTTCTAAGACAGAAGAGGTTAGCACAGGGGATTCCGTTACTGCTACAGTCAGACAGCCGAGGAAGGCACAGACCATTTGTGGATTATTAGTTCATTTATATTTTATTACTATCACTATTTTCTAGAAAACAGGCAGACAGTCCAGCCAACCTTACTGTTAAATACAGAACTAACAGCTACACATTGTCTGGGAAAACAGCAGTGTACTGAAGCAAATCTCACTCCAGTGCCCCGTGTGCTGCTGTTTATAATGGATTTTCCCTGGAGCAAAGTAACTCTGTGATTGCCAGAGCGAAGCTGGCAAGTGGGGCAGGGGGCAGGAGCCTGGGAGGTCAAGCTATGCACATCTGTGCCTAGCTGCATATCACATGCTTTTATCCCCACAGTGACGTGGGTGGACAAATCACTGCAGAACCTGGGGAAACCTTCTCCCTTGGAATGAAAGCTTTAAGCATATGGCAGGAGTTAGCTCGGGGCCCAGCCACAGCATCACACATGTAGATTACACACTCTGCAACTGTCTGTGATCCTCAGAACCAGCTCCTTAGCCTAGCTAAGCACTGGAGTCATTAGAAAGAACACACAGGAACAGATGAACCTGCTGGAGACCTGAGTGAATCCCAATGAACCGAGGGGGAAAATCAATTACAACCACCTCAAGTCCTCCTCCTTCCTCTAACCACTAGTCACATTTGGGGGACTATCCTTCCACACCTTTGCTCATTGCTTACTTAGTAGTGTGGGATCATTTTCAATGATCTTGGGAGCAGGAAAAACAGGAGACAAGGATTCTGCCTTCTCACCACTTACATTTTTGTAGGAAAGGGAACCACGTGAGCCGTTATGAGGAAACACAGCTTAACAGGATAGTGTTAAGTCATGAAGGTGAAAGAGGGGATTTGAGCTGAGACCTCAAAGTGAAGGACAGGCTCACAGTGGGAGTGGAAAAGCATTCTAGGCAGAGCTAGCAGCTACAGAAAGTATCTAAGAACAACGCAAACCCAGCAGGTGCTGGAACTGAAAGGCAACTGGGAAGCAAGCCATAGGCTGGACTAGAGGGCAAGAGCCCCAGCACACAAGACCCAGGAGGCCTTTGTTGGCTCTTGTTGGCATCTAAGAGCCATGCAAAGCCAGTGAGGATGCCAACCTATGCTGGGACACACTTTCAGCTCCCTCTCTGAACGGGCTCATATGGGCTGCTGTGTGAGATGGATCAGGGCATCAAGACGCTAACAAGAAGATTAACTAAGGGCTACTGTTGTAATCACTCCAAAACTCAGGTAGATTGGGTGTGTGTATGCACAAAACATTTCGTGGCGTTGGGCACTGAGCCTAGAGCTTCACACACACGATAAGTGCTCTACCACTGGGCTACTTCTCCAGTCCTGCTTTATATACTAATATCGAACTACAATCCTATCTATCATAAACACACATCCCTTCTGACAAACAGAGATGACATCCTCATTACTAATGTTTGCCTAACCTTCCACTGCATAGTTAGAATCGCTGCTTTAATAACCACTTACTAAGTGTCTATCCTGGGGCCAGGCTGCTACCAGTACTTCACTGCACTCCCCAAATGTGATGATCTGTCCTTGCGTACAAATCCTACACTTTGATTTTAACTTTCCAATAAGGCAGAATATTGCATGGTATTGTATTTTAATTTGTTCACTTCTGAAAACTCTCATGAAAAAGGTTTTATCTGATGGTTGGCAAGGCATGAAAAGAAGCAAAAGGATAAACACCCACATGTTTCAATTCCTCCAAACTTCTCCCTTGGATTTGATCAGAGAAGCAGGGTTGCCTCTGATTTTGAGCCCAAGGGAACAGAGAAGAATTTCTCCAAGTGTTCTCAAGTATATCACCGAGTATGCAATTTCAATTTTCTTTGTAGCTTCAATTCTCTTTCAACTAACATAGCCTAACAATCCCTTCTTGAATGAACAGATACCTAGGATAGTGAAAAGCCATTTCCAAAATTGCTTTACCATGAATATGTTTATGTATTACTATAAAAACGGAAAAACAAAGTAGGTCATGTTTAGAATAAAGAAGAAATGTATATACCAGTTTAGTTACAGATTATAACCTCATTGATCACCACCACACATTTTGTTTTTTTTTACTTTCTATGCCTCAGGGCACTCACTCCTCTCCTAAGGAGCTAGGATCAGGTAACAGTATTTTCACTGCATTGACATCATTGGTGTATTGATAATCCAAATGAATTATCTTCTGCCTTCCTGATTCTATACTAGCAGTATATATTTTTCGGATACAGTTTCTAATTTGGAGAGTCTTTGGAGTTTTGAGGCTTCCTTAAGATAGACTGACTATCTGTTTCTCTCTGTACCTGCCTGTTCTACCACCCTTACAGCAATGTGTCAGTCAACAGTGGGATTAACTGAAGTCCACCTCCCACTGGTTTAGGTAAGCCATGTGGGATGAAGCCCACAGCTGGTGACAACCGCCTAAGAAGGCTCGATGGGAAGGAGCCCTCACTGAGGCAGCTGGTTTGCACTGTTCCTCGTTAAGAGCTTCCGACAAAGGGAGTGCGTTCCAGCGACTCTCTGGGGCTCTCACTTAGAAGGTAGACAGTATCATAAAAGTGGCCATAAAAGTTATGAGAATCTACAGGATCCCATATGGCATGAGGAGTGGTCATTATGACTTTAAGGGTGTTATCACGATCTTATTACGTGCACCACAGAAAGTTGTACAGCACATACTCGAGTAAGCCTGGCAAAGTCCTCAGGTCCACTTCTGTTAGAATCTGAGTGCCAGAAACAGGGTGGCAGCTGGGTGTGGTGGTGCGCACGCACATTTAATCCCAGCACTTGGGAGGCAGAGGCAGACGAATCTCGGTGAGTTCAAGGCCAACCTGGTCTACATAGTGAGTTCCAGGACAGCGAGAGCTACTTAGCGAGACCCTGCCTCAAAAACAAACAAAGAAACAGAATAGAATGGCATTCTGATAGGATGGCAAAATGCTCTTCTATATACAATAAATAAAACTCTTTTTTGGAAAGAGGCTAAATTATAGAAAGGACATTTCTCAATTTTTCCCTCCTAGGGCTAATTTTTAAATCACTTACTCTGCCTGACTGGTAGCAATATTCATTTTAGTTTTTGTGAAGGAATTGATGTTTGTGGTATTTACTAAATATCAAGAACTGTGCGGTATTCTGGTATCTTCAGTTCCAAGTGCCTGGTTACTTGAAGAATCTAGAAATCACAGGGTGACATGACTTCCCATGACCTGACTCCATCAAAATAATAGTAGAGTGAGACTAAACAGTATCATATGATAGCAGGAGGCAGACAACACGGTGTGCATGAGGTATTTTCACAGTTCAATTCAGTGAGGGTAAGGGACGGAACAGGAGATATGTATCTGTTGCTTCTTTAGTTGGCCATGATTCTGGTGTGTCTCTCCCATAGTAAGCATCCTGACATGGTGAGCCAGTCTCCAACCTAAGTATTCACCTTAAAGGTAAGCATGTCTCCAAATGCATCAGATGCTGGACCAAGGTTGGCCAATGTATTAATCTATGCCCACTTCCACAAAAGTACTAGGTAGCCAGATGGGAACAACTTTCCTATATTTTTCTGCATTCATCTGTCTTCTTTGAGAAAGCTAACATGGACTTGTACATTTTGGAGTGATTTCTAAGAAAGGCTTCACTGGAAGTCAAAAGGGTAATGTGGGGGTATTTTCCCTACAGTTTTTCTAGTTTGTGTGGATTCTTCTTAGCAGCTCCCTAGGTCTCAAGCCTACCTCCCGCCACTGTGGTCCAGGGGGATGTCTGATTTCTTTTTGTTGTTGTTGTACAAGTGTGCATGTGTGTCTAACTTTTTAAAAGCCGGGAGCATTATGAGTCATCAAATTTTGTTCTTTAGCTAACATTTCTAAAATACCTTTCAAATAAGGGGCCTATTTTGAGGAGAGAGATTTTGTCAAAACTCAAGCATTCCATTGTTGTGACAGCAGAAGCTATCTCTAATCAGGATGCGGCAGACACTGACCTGCATCAGCTGTCAGCTCCAAGTCCTACAGCTCCCACCGAAGCCCACCCCCCAGCACATGGCAGGTTCTGCTGTTTTTAATTGGCCCCCATGACTAACAACACGCACACCAACAGCTGCTCCAATGGCATAATCCAGTTAAAGAGCCCTGCTCTGCCAACAACGTATAGCAAACTACAGAGATGAGCAGGGAACTCGATTTTAACACCCTTCCCCATTTCCTTCCAGAAATCTGACATATTCTTAGGGCAGAACACCCAGGAGGCCCGTGTGTCGACACAGCGCGCCCCCCCCCCCCATTCTGCTCTGTCTGCTTTCCCAGGTACCTGTTTAGACAACCTCTGATGAGGCTAAATTTTCCTGCTTCTATCTCTTTCTGCTTGCCTGAGAAGAATTTGTGAATAAGCAGACAACCAACACTTTTCTGAAACAAAGGGCTGACACTGAGTCTAGCAATGTCTGAAGCGCCCTCTGTAATGCTGTCTGTCAAGAGGGCCCTCCGAAGGCATGCCGGGCTTCTGAGACTCCCAGACATTTGGCTCAGCATGTCCATCCTTTTGACGAGCTTGTTTCCGTTCTCAGTCTCGGGCTTATTACAACACTGTTCCTCTAGTGCCGTGCTCTAGGGCTGTGGGCTGGAGGGGAATCCTAACAAGGTTTTCAGAATTATATGAAAACTCAGAATTTCAAACTAAACAAATGTTGATATACAGAGACTAGAAATCAAATCACTATCTTCAAATTAAGTTCAATGGTTTTATAATCACATCACAGTGTGAAAGAGTTTGTTTGCAGTGTGGAGGCAAAATTCTAATTGCAGACTATAGTGGGCAGTTGGCTGAACCATTACTGAATATTAATTAAGCAGTCTTAACCAATTCATAGACGGCTCTCATTTAAATTTACAGTGGCATACTCACTAATAATCTCATTTATTTTCATGTTGTCAAGAACAGAAGTCCCATTAATATTTATTTTTGTAAATGGGTGTGTTGTAGTGACCTTTGTATATGTAAGAGCCACTTAGGAATGGAAAGATGCAAACACGAATGGCCAGCAAAGATGGAGATTGAGAGCTGTGCTAAAAACACTCCACTGACTTATTAGGGCAAAATGTTTCCAGAAACAGAGTGGCAAACACAATGAAAGGGAAGGACGGCGCAGGGCTGGGCTTCCCTCGGGGGCCTGCCCAAGCTCCTCTCGGCCTTGCTTGGAAGGCGGCCCAGTGCAGTTCTAAGTTGAGATTTTTCATACACAACAACCCACTTGCTGTTGAGCTTTCCTCACTGCCTGTTAAGTGATCCAGTTCATGCAGCTAAGTTTACACAGTGTAGTTTCCGGAAGGGCTCTTCCAGCATGAAAGATTCAGAGACCAAAATATCCTTCCAGTAGGCATATTTTCCAAGCCATGAAAGGGGACACAAAAGTCTGACAAGTCAGAACGTGCTTTGGGGGATAATAAAGTGGTACGTTTCACATCAGGGGTGCTGGGATCCTGGGCACGTGTCTGTCATGCTCTGGACAAATGGGGTGTTGAGTAGGAGAGGGGAGGGAGAGAAGAGGAGAGAAAAGGGAACGAGATTCCCACAAGGTGGATAGGCAAGGAGAGGGAATTCAGAGACTGAGGAGAAAGTGTTCCCAGATCTTAGGGATTTCATATGGGTAGCAACGATGTCCTAACTCACCCTTGCTAAAGGAGAACGTGAAAAAGGAGGTTTATTTCCACAGGATGAGGCAGGCTGCCTGCAGTGAACTTCTTTAAGAAATGGGAGAAGATGAACCAACTGCAGCCATAAAACTGGCCTTGAGACAACACTCTTTCTTGCTCAACATTATTTGCCAAGAAATCCTCATAGATCCCTAGAGATGAGTGCAGGGCACTTTCCAGGAAACAGGACAGCAGAGGGCACTTCCTAAGCCATATCCAGTAACCTGATCATGCTCTTTTCAGTATTTCAGCCAATTCCAATGAGATGAACCCCTCACAGTCCATCTCCAATACTCGATGAAGATGGGAAAAGCTTGAAATCAGGGTCTTTGAGAAAGCTGTTGCACCTTTGTACCCTATCCTGGAATGTTCTGTGCACCCAGAATAAGGCTACAAGTGCTCACCATGGTTCAGAATAGCCCTGGCTGTCCTGAAACTCATCATGTAGACCAGGCTGACCTCGAACTCAGAGAGACACCTGCCTGTGCTTTCCTAGTGCTGGGATTAAAGGCGTGCAGCACCATATCCGGCTCGCTGTAATACTCTCTTCTTTTTTTAATTAAGAAATTTTTTTATTCATTTTAAATCCGATCAAAGATCACCCTCTTCCCAAAAGTATGCAACGCTTCACGAATTTGCATGTCATCCTTGTGCAGGGGCCATGCTAATCTCTGTATCGTTCCAATATTAGTCTATGCCAAAGTGAGCACTGTAATATTCTTAATAGCCTTAATAGTTCAGGATCTAGGAAGATGCCATGTGCTTGTTTACTGACCATCTCCATTGTAGCAGTACTTGTGAAACATGAGAGTAGTCCCCTGCCTAAGGACACCCCACTGTTATCCAGGTGACGTTCCCAGTGATCAAGAATTGACTCTAAAGACAACACAAAACAAAACAAAACAAACAAACAAAAAAAACCCCACAAAGTACCCATACAAGAACTTTGGAATAAGTGTCTCAGAACGAAGAGACTTTCTAAAGAAGTGGTTCTCAACCTATGGATCATGACCCCTTTGGGGTCAGATGGCCCTTTCAGAGGGGTTGCATATCAGACATCCTGTATATCAGATAGTTACATTACAATTCCTAACAGTAACAAAATTACAGCTATGAAGTAACAATGAACAGTTTTATGGTGGGGTCACCACAGCACAAAGAACTGTATTAAAAGGTGGTAGCATTAAGAAGGTTGAAAACAACTGTTTTAAAGAAGTAGTTTAGAGGAAAGGTCCAATCTCCTTTGGAAAAAAATAGCAGCACTCTGGGAGTACACGGACACTATTTCTACACCTTCTAAGAGCTAACAGAGAGGCCATGGTGCCCAGCACGGGAGGGGCAGAGCCAGACACACAGCTAACAGCAACCCCTCCGAGTCCATCCAAGGCACCACACACACATCCTGTGATGCTGCCGCTTCCCTGGATTCATCCTGCAGTTGTATTTATCCATGTGCAAAGCGACACATTAACAAAGCTACTCAGCACAGTACTGTGTTGTCACAGAACTGACAGCCTTAGAGGACTGCTTAGATAAATAAATCATGGTACATCTACTTTAGAAGCACCCCACCCCAAAAAGGGAAGCTATAGATGCCTAGAGAAAACTGTTATCTCAAACAAAGACAAGCACATGGGTAAAGCATGGAGTACTTTACTATGTAAAAGAGATACCCCTATTTGTTTAGATAAATAATAAATTCGTGAATGATGTACAAATTAGCAAAGATGAGCACCATTGGTTAGAAGGCGGGGAGCCGGGTGGGTGGATGGAACTGTGAGGCTATACATGATTTAAACTTTATTATTTTGAATTATGTCAAATGTTTATTCAAAATTTAAACCAACTTCTTTGAAAACTTTAACACCTGAATCTGTTTTTATAGTTTTATCCTTGGCTCACATCTTTCATGATTTGGGGCCTCAGAGGCACAGCCCTCTCTCATGTCCACAGAGGGACAGTTAAGAAAAGCATTGCCGGGCGGTGGTGGCGCACGCCTTTAATCCCAGCACTCGGGAGGCAGAGCCAGGCGGATCTCTGTGAGTTCGAGGCCAGCCTGGGCTACCAAGTGAGTTCCAGGAAAGGCGCAAAGCTACACAGAGAAACCCTGTCTCCAAAAAAAAAACCAAAAAAAAAAAAAAACCAAAAAAAAAAAAAAAGAAAAGCATCACAGAAAGCAGGGCTAGAAGGCTGATGGCACATCAGGTTCATACCCAGCTCCTGCAGCGGTGTGCAGTGCTGCACGCTGCAGCTGTGTGCGGTGCTGTGTGTGTGGTGCTGTGTGCAGTACTGTGTTCAGTGCTGTGCATTGCAGCTGTGTGCACTGCAGCTGTGTGCGGTGCTGAGCGCTGCAGCTGTGTGAGATGCTGTGTGCAGTGTTGTGCATTGCAGCTGTGTTTGGTGCTGTGCATTGCAGCTGTGTGCGGTGTGTGTGCAGTGCTGTTTGCGGTGCTGTGTGTGGTGTTGAGCGCTGCAGCTGTGTGCGGTGCTGTGCAATGCAGCTGTGTGCTGCAGCAGTGTGCAGTGCTGCTCTTTCAGCAGCTCTGGAGGCCTTTCTTCCCTCCTAATTCCAGGCTGCAGTTTGGATGGGTGCAGAAGGAGATGAGAGAGAAAGAAACAAAGGTAGTAGACATGGAGGCTGGTGGAAGTGCTTGTCCCAATGCATGCCAGCCTCCAATACAAGGCGTGGCAGCCTACACACCAGAAAACTATTCAGTATGGAGCTGGGTGAGCAGCTAAGGCGATGGGCACACTGGAGCCATGAGGAACATGTGGGTTACACATACAGAACACACAGGGGAGTGGGTAACTGTAGGCTTTGGAGGAATCACAGGGAACTAACTCCTCAGGGAAGATAAGGAAGCCCTGAGCCCTCTGAGGACAGAGTTTCTATGAGGCCCTGCTCTTCCTTGTGGAGTATTAACCCAGCATAGAGCAGGAGATTAAGGCCTAGCTGCCTGGAGTAGAGCCCTGACCCAACTCATCCGCTTCAACAGGACTGCCTGGCAAGTCACTCACCTTCTCAGAGCCTCAATGTCTCCTTTTTCTCAGGTGTTAACTAAGCACTCCATACATTAGCTGCCTAATTTCCTCTTCATAGCCATCCTAAGAGGAAGAGTTCTCAATAGACCCATTTTCTAGATGAGGAAATGGAGTCTCAAAGGGATCCCTGGTTACTGAGCCAGGAAGTGGTGCAGCTAAAGTTACAATCCACATGTCTCTGATTCAAGGTCTGTGTTTGTAGCCACACTGCAGGAAATTCATTTTATACTGCACAACTCACACTTAGGTAGAGTCTATAAATACTTGCCATTCCTCAAAATAATTTCTAGCATGGACTTAGGTGGAACTGAGTTTAATTTTTCTCAGTCTTGAGCAAAGTTATCAGATTCCTTGTAACAAAGGGCAGACATGGGGTATCCCCTGTGTGAAGAAGCAGAGTGTGCCTGCAGCAAGTCTACTCCCATACTGAGGGCTGAGCACGTAAGTGGACAGAGCATCGTGTCCGAGACCGCAGAAGCTGGACAGGCATTTACCTTTGTGTTAAAGACAGGCTGGTTCTTTAAAGTACTAGAGTAAGACAATTGTTCACGTGATGTCCACGGAAGAAGTGCCATCATGGACTGTGATAACAATTATTCACGTGACGTCCACGGAAGAAGTGCCACCATGGACTGGGTAGAGTAATGGTTCACGTGATATCCATGGACCTCTCTCTTAGATCTTTGAACTGAAAGCTGCATAGAGAGATTTCTGGTCCCATTTTTTAAAGGCTGTTGGAGATTTGAAAGTGTACTAGAAATTGAAACTTCAAAAGATTAAAAACCCATAGTGAGGAATAACGGCCTCCCTGGTGTCAGTGTGCCTTGCACAGGGCCAGAGCGGTACAGGTAGAGGGGCCAGCCAGGGCCTTTCTCATTAACCTCAAAATTCCTCTTCTGTTATCACAGCTCTGTTGGATTACCCTGGGAATAAAACTGAAATTTCATCTCAGTAATCTGATCTATGACAACCAATGGAGACAAGTCATTCCATGTAAAAGGCTAGATGTAAATTTTATAAATTGACTCACTGAAAGTACAAAGGTACTACTTACAACATAAGTTGATTAACTACCCTACTTAACAATTTAGTATTAAAAGATTATCAATATTAAACAGTTTAGGTAAGATAAGCAGTACAAATATCAAGAAGTTCAAGTACAGTAATTGAGACTACATTTACAACTTGTAATTGTTTCTTATAAAACTCGTCAGGTTAGTACTTTTTGAAGTATTACGATTTCATGCACATTTGCTTTTTATGGAAAAGCATGTTATATCTACATTTGTTCATTTTCTCTTTCCTAGTTTTAACCCTTTATTTATAAAGTAAGACATTTTTCATTTATAAGGATTATGCTTTTTTGAAAAAAAAAACAAAAAACAAAAACAAAGCTCTAAACATGCATTATGCTCTTTTGAAACAACCAAAGCTCTAAACATGCAACATCTGAATTGGTTTTTTGTAAAGAAAATGGATGCAACATACATACAGTCACGCACACATAGCGTGCCCACAGTATCACCAAGAGGAACAGAAAATACGGGCCAGCCCACAGAAAAAGCAAAGCAAGCAGGCGCTGGAGCTGCTATAAGGACAGCAGCCACCTGGAGGCTCAGCTGGTCCTTACAGACCTTACTGGTGGGGTGGAACAGGTGGACATCAGCATTTTCTGTCTAGAAGACTTTCATCCCCACAGCAACAAAACAAAAGTCCCGCAAGCCAGTCCCGGCCATTGAGAGTCCCCCCTTGAGCTGGTCCGCCCTCACCTGCTCCCCTTCTCTCCTCTCTCCCCAGAAGAAGGCACTTCACGGGAACGTCTGGGAAAGCCCTTGGACTTTATTTTGTTACACCCTCTAAATAGACAAAAAACAAAAGAGAACATGTGTAGAAGACAGCATTTCAATTGGCCACCCAGAGTTCCACACAAATGCCCCTCCCTCCACACTCGCACAGACACCCCTCCATCAAGGCTTCATTAGACACTTTCAAAAGGGGGCACTCATGCGGAAATGGCTCCTTAGATAAGTCTCCGATGCTGAGGGAAGAAACACAGGTAGGGTTGTTCTCCAAAGTGATGACATGTATCAGGAGGTGGCATTATGCTAATGTTCACAGAGGTCAGGGAGTCACAATCAAGACCTCATTCCGATGCCTGCCCGTCACTTCTGCTGGCACACTGTCCCAGCAAATGGACAGCTCAGAAGAATGCCCGCCCCTTGCTGGGTCTCTCTGCCCAGTGCGACCTGCATTCCACCACCAGTGTCTCCGCTTTAGACGAGTTTCATCTTTTCCCCATGCATCCTTGTCACTTCTGGATAATCACCTGTATGCAGAAGGCATCTCAGCAGACAGACCCGGTGTTTGGCAAGAGTCTCTTAGACATTTAAATACTTCAGCTTCCGACACTAGGCTGTCTATGTTAAGGACGCACTTCCTGACCAATGCAAACACTTGCGGGTGGCTGATTATATCGGTTTGGCCCAGGCCACCTGGGCTATAGGGTTTCACACTGGAATGATTCTAACTTCCGTTCACAGAACAAAAAAGATAAACCCTAACACCTAACTTTCTCTTCTGCGGGAGCCCTGCTGACTGCCATCCAGAAATGCAAAGCCAGGGTCACCGCCCCACTTCTCAGACACTCCTCAGCAGCTGCCTGCTTCTAGGAACAAACACCACCAGCTTTTCAGTGTTAATGTTTTTCTCCTCCTCTCATACAAGCTTCAAGTTATGTCGGTCATTACTAGACTGACTATTAGATAAAAGTGTCTGTCATGGGAGCCAACCTTTAGAGAAAGTAGAGCTTGGGACCGAGGTTGAAAGGGGGAGGGCCGCGCAGTTCAGAACTTCCTGTCTCCCTCTGTTGAAACTGTTCTGTCACTGCAGTGACTGTCCTCCAAACATCAGGACTCTGTTGTGTGCCTGTGAACGCTAATCTGAAGACACCATGAGTATGTTGGAATGTTTTTATAAATTTTCATAAAAACTTGAAATTTGCAGCTTCCTAAAATATTTAGACTTTTTCTCAACCCCTAGCCCTGCTCTGCATTCTGCCAGCTTTACTCTTTGGGGAATTTTGGAGCCGCGCCGGCTAGCTCCACGGTTTTCTCACGCACAATCACAGGCTCCTGAGACTTCCACCCATAAACTGACAACACTTGAGTGAGAAGCAAATGCCAGTAACTAATACCTCCAGCAGCAAGGGGTAACCTGAGCAAGCACAGGGGGTAACCTGAGCAAGCACCCTGAGCAAGCACAGGGGGTAACCCTGGGGCAGAAGGCAGTGAATTCTGAGGAACTGGAAGAAAATGGCTTACCCAGCCTAGAGCAAACATCGAAGGAGACGCTTTCCCCAGAGTGAGCTCCGTTTAAAACTGTATCAGCCAGCACAACCTGGGCTGTCTTTGATGTATCGAGCAACGTGTTTAAATGGCAACCTTAGTGGTGCTTCCCTCCTGCTCCGGTCTAATGACTGTTAGCCTGTTCCAAGAGCTTCGACTGGCATCTCAGGGCCAACTCGACAGCAGGGGGCCGGTTACTATAACAACTGACAGCTCTCATGAATTCTGAAAGGCCCCCGAGTAGCCATTTGGGAAACAGTTATTGAGCAAAAAGTTGCCTGGGATCGGAGGCATTAGTTGCCACGTGACCCGGCTTTCCCTGAACAGTTGGGAGGAAAAAGGGAAAAAAAATGGTGCCCACCTCCTGGAACACCTGGGGACCTCAAAACGTCCCCACCCCCACTCCTTTCAGATTCTCAGGGCAAGGCAGTTTAACACCACTGAGTTATCATAATCCCAAACCTCCGAGGCAAGTCTTCTTTTGGCACCACGAAATGTGTCTTAGTCTCCCCGCAGGTTTGACACATTTTCAGGCTTGGGAGAGATGAATGATAAAAATTATTCCTAGTGGTTAACAATCTTGAAATACAGCCAGAGAGAGAAGTTCTAGGTAGAGATGAAGCAGTAATTAATTTTAGAAGAAAACAAACAACAAAAAAGCACACAACACCTATGAATGGTCTGTTCGTAGGAAAGAAAAGGTGACCGCACAAGTCACCAGAATGACTCTGAAGCTCAGGCTTTTCTACCTGTCACAGGATCCCGAGCAGCTGGGGCCGAAGCAGTGTTTTGTACATGCAGAACCCTCCAGAACCGGCCTAGGAAAGGCCAGAAAGTGTCCTTGCTTGACTAGGGAAGCGTCACTTGAGGGACAAACTGATGGCCATACTGACCGCACTAGGACCTGGTCACTGGGTCATACTGGGCATTGATCCCCCACCTTTCCCTGCAAACTCACAGCTAAGGCAGCCTCTCCAGAAGTCCTTCCACTGTACCCCAGCCATGTCGAGTTTCCAAAGAACTCACTGCTCCCCTTTACCGTGGCCATCCCCGGGGAGCACAAATGCATCCAGGAATCAGGCAGGAAGAGAAAGGACGGCAGACCCTGGCCATCTGGCAAACAGTGGTCAGGACAAGGGGTTTGCTCTGTCCAGCTTGGTGTCACCACGCAGGAAGGTGACACCAGTGTAGCTGGGTTTTCTAGTTCACCATGCAATGAGACAGCCAGCTGGGTCTAAGTTAGATGTGATTTTCAAAGAGCACAAACATCTTAAAAAAACAGGCCAGTTGATACAGGTTAGTGGTTTGGGGTAATCTTTATTTACTTATTTACTGCCTGGATGTGGAGGAGGTGGCAAATGAGTGATCACTGGAAGGAGTACACGGGCCAACCACAAAGGCCTTAGAAGGTTCCGCAATACAATCCTAGCTACGAGAAACTAACATGATGAGGTGTGCGATCCTGGTCTCTCTTCCTTTCTGGAAACTGTTTCCTCTCTTGGATCAAGGATGTCTCCTTCCTGATGGCCTGGCCACTGTACAGAATCTCTAAAATCAGAAGTGTCATGTATGCAGGGAATGGCCGAGCACAATTGCTGTCCCAGGTTCTCAGGGGCTGCGGCAGGTTCTTGTTCATCTGAGACCAAGCAACTTATGCGAGCCTATTGAAAACCTTTAAAGAGTGGTAGGGCTCAGTGGTAAGAACACCTAACTGGTACGCATGAGGCCCGGGGTTCAATCCCCAGCACCGCACAGGGAAACAGATGGAACACGTGCTTTCTTTCATTCAACAGTATTGGTGGTTCTACTAGCAGCTTCATATTTGACATCCCTTCAGCCACCTACCTAGAAAAAGCAAGCTCTTAGTAGCTGTCTCGCTTACGGCTCTGCTCGGGTAGAAAGCAGGCAGACACCTCATCTGAAGCCACCTCCAGCAGCTGAGGAAGCGCTGGCTGCCAGAGCAGCAGGTGCAGAGCATGCTCTTGTGTGCCTCTCACAGATGATCTGTCATTGTCACCACTGTGTAACTGGAGGGAAGACCCACTTTCCAGAGAAGCACACGGGATCAGTCACGCTGCAAGCACACATGCCCTGTTCTCACATGCCCACACTCTGTGTCCATGTGTTCCTGCCTGCCTGCGCCTCCATTGTGCCAACACAAATCCCCTACACAGCTGCACTTTGTACCCTTTCATACCCTCCGTACTCTGTCTCCTAGTGAACATTCAGGGAAGAAAAACACTGCAATGTCAACAAAAGTTACTTGTATTCATGAACAGCATTCTTAAAGATGGGGCTTCAACATGTAGGAAGGTCTAAAAATGGAACTCAGGGAAAAAAAGAGACCTTTTTCTACCTGCAGATATGACTCACTGATATGAGCTGACTTGCTACAAAGTTTACAAATGACTTGGTCATATGATCAAGAGGGACATGAATTTACCAGATTAGAGCAGTCTTGGCCATATCAAACTTTAGTATCCTAGGATGAGAGGCTACAGTTTCTGCTTACAAAGCTGACAGCCAGAATCCATGAAGTTAGGCGAGGCCTATCTGAAGGAAGGCTGCTGTGTAGTTCTACGAAGTCCGTTTCCATGCTAGAATTATGGTCAGTAAGATACTAAAGGCATCAGCACTAAACAGCTGGGACTAAGACAAAGCAGGTGATATTATTCAACATCAAATTCTCAAACTATAGAGATGTAGCTGAGTGTAAACATCATTATTGAATTCCCAGAACACCTGAAAATAGAATTATTTCTTAAACTTTTTATTCACATCATTTCGGCAAATTCAGAACCCAAGTTGATTCCTAACTAGCCCTCTGGCCAGGTGGCCATTACTGTGAAAACATCATGCAATAGTAGCTAATGGTTCCTTCGCCTGCACTGTCTGTTTGGCCCGCAGACATGAAAGCAGGCTACATAAGGAGTAACTGTTCCCATCATGCATGTTATTCCCTGGTCTGGGGCAACACAATGTAATAGCTCTGATGGTGGTTCATGGGGTCTGGATAGATGGACCAGTGGGCAAGAACACTTGCTGGGCCTGGTTCCTATTCCAGCAACCATGTATAAGGCTGTATCTTCGGCTCGAGACTCCACAGTGCCCTTTAGAGCAGAGTAGGAGGACCATTGGTGGTTGCCTGCCATTAGCCCAGCTGTGGGATAAGAGAGCGAGCATGTCTCAACAGGCAAAGCAGGACACCAAGTGTCCTCCCCTGGTCTCTGCATGCATGCACCCCCTCACATGAAGTACATATAATGGTGGGCTACGAAGTCAGGTTGGCTGGGTTCAAATCCAGGATCCACCCACTAAAGATCTGTACCATGACATGGGCTGAGCACATGCCTGAGATGATAAAACAAAACAAAGCAAACGATCAGTAGAAAGTTCCGGGCTATCCAGGCCCTAAGGGGCACAAACGCCACTTACAAACAAAACCTGCCTTCACAACAATCTATTCTAGGTGTACAGTGATGCCTGGCTCATGGTCGCTAATCTGCACTACAGCACAGACACTCAACAAGTGCTATAAAGCAGCACACGCGGCACCTTGCCATCAGCCACCTCAAATTACGCAAATGGGAAAGGTACCGTCCAAAACTTCCCTCTTTGGAGTGGCAGCAGCTGCGCGGTTCACGTCTTTCCAGGGCGTTAATGCCATATAAGCAGCTTGCCCTGGTAAAGCCGGGATCCACAGCTCTTGCAGTGTGCTTCCTCGCTATTAATTCAAAGCCTGTGCTGTCACCACTAGAGTAGTGAGGCCAAAATGGCACACTTTCCTCTTCCGGCATCTTTAAGACTGATTTTTTTCAACGCTGTTCTGACTCATTTGCAGTTGCTCTGAGCCACTGAAACAGATTGCAAGATCTGTAATATTTATCATGCACACCACTGGGTGCCGTTTGCTGAGGGAGACAAGCATTAACTTGGGTGTCCTTTCTGTGTCCTGCTCTATGACCCTGTCCTTTGTCCCAAACCACTTTGCACTGATGTCTACCTTCATTGTACTTTCTAGAGTGTTACAGATTTTGGGGTTTCCTTTATTGCAAGACCATTCAAGAGCAAACTGGAGCACCCTACTTGCAACACCTCTGCTAAAAGTATTACAAAGTATTTTCCTTTGCAGATCCACATCACCAGCCATTTTTACTCAATAGTCCCGGAGGCTCCTCAGTAGTTCTAAGTGGACTCTATCCAAGATCTCTCAGATATCTCAAGTCTGTGCCCCTACTTTTTGGTTTGAGCAGATCTGAAGTAATGAGGTGGTCCCTTATTGGACAGATATGCTGATATGATGGCTCTGATACTCAAGGACGTGCATGTGTGGAGGTACTTCATAAATGCAGGTGTCCTCAGGGGCTCGGTGATTTCTCATTTCTCATGCAGCAATTGCAGAAGGTTGGGCCACCATGGAGGAGAGCCTGACCCTGAGAAATTTCACGTGGGTGAGAAGTAAACCTGCCTCTGCCTGACAGGCGGACAGGCTGCTGTAGCTGCTATTAAAGCTTCTAGAAGACAACCAGCCCTGAGTAAGCAAGGATGGCTCTCAGGCTTCAGAGCTCTTTCCTGGAGGCTTGTGCCTCTCTTCACTCTGATCCTACTCAGGGATGCCCTCCTCTGGAAATGCCTTCGGGCCGGCCCATTAGAAGTATCATCCAAACCAATTTTATTAACTTTATAGTCACCCTTTCGTTTTGGCTCAAAGTAGTTCTGCTCAGTTGGTTAACCTACATTTATACTATACTTAGCTCTAAATTGATGACTGAGCTATTTCTAGGCTACTGTGCATAATGAGATCATTCCAAAGAATAAACTCTAGAAGGATATTCCTAACATTTTTTCAAATACTGTCTTATGCCACAGTGAGACTACTGGAAACTATGTACAGCTAGCTATCAAAATAAAAGGTATTTATTTTCATCTAGAGATTCCATTTTCTCACTTCCAAATACTTTAGGTATATGAGGACCCAGAATTATGTTTCTATTTTTCCTTAAAGTCAGATCTGGTATAACACCATGGCACATGTATACTTAGACCCCATCCACTACCCAGGGCAGATGTTTCTCACAACCTATATTGTCTGCCATATGCACTCAGTGGCATGTTTCTGAACTACTTTACAGGTAAGGAAATTGACACTGAAAGATGAATCTGCATTGAAGGTAGTACTTCTTTTTTTTCTTTTTTGGTTTTTTGAGACAGGGTTTCTCTGTGTAGCTTTGTGCCTTTCCTGGGACTCACTTGGTAGCCCAGGCTGGCCTCGAACTCACAGAGATCCGCCTGGCTCTGCCTCCCGAGTGCTGGGATTAAAGGCGTGCGCCACCACCGCCCGGCAAAGGTAGTACTTCTTAATGGCCTCTCCCTAGTATGTCCCTCAGCTTCCACTATAGACAGGCCTAGAATCTCCAAGCCCAATACAACTTTCATACCTGACACATGCTGAGTCTGCATCTCTCTCTCTCTCTCTCTCTCTCTCTCTCTCTCTCTCTCTCTCTCTCTCTCTCTCTCACTCTCACACACACACACACACACACACACACACACACACACACACATACACACACACACAGACAGAGTTTAATATACAAAAGAATTTTTCAGCTCCCCAGACCCACATTTCACCCTTTGGGAATGACAGCAACCTTTGGTAAGAATAGATGTGCACTGTCCACAGAGGCTATAGGTATGATGGAGTCCAGCTTCAAATCCAGGCTTTGACCTGTATTCCTACCTCACCGTTGTACAGTACTACCTCTCAGGGGCTGCCTCCTGCACCTGCAGCTCCTCCAGTGTCCTCCAGTTGTTCTTAGCACAATGGCATCCAGTACTTGTGGTGCCCCTGAGGTCTGTTCCCACGACACTTGAGTTAGCGTGTCTGCTTGCGGGAGGCCGTTCTCTCTCCAGGCTCGTCCCTCTCCAGCTTCCTCCTTGACTTTTTCCTTTTTTTTTTTTTTTTTTTTTTTTTTTGTTTGTTTGTTTTTTGTTTTTCAAGACAGGGTTTCTCTGTATAGCTTTTGGAGCCTGTCTTGGAACTCACTTTGTAAACCAGGCTGACCTGTCTCCCGAGTGCTGGGATTAAAGGTGTGAAGCCACCACCGCCCGGCCCTTCCCTGACTTCTAACTGTTCAGCTGTCAGCTTTCCAGGGAGCTTCTCCTGGACCCGACTTTCCTCCCAGGCTCTGCTGAAGCCCAAAGTACACTTAGCCTTCCATGGACATTCTCCATATTTCATGATGTCACACACCCAATTCTGTAATGAACCCTGAGGGTCAGAGGGCTTTGTGACTGAATCACCAAGCACACCACAATGCATGTCACAAACTCCATAAGCACTGTATAAATCACAAGAAGTTGCACACCACGCCCACGCAATGGCAGAAGCGGCTTCATAATTACATAAGTGACAGAAAGCTTGGCTGAACTTTCTACACTGGCTGTCTTGCTTACCTGGACAGTCTCCTGAGAAACTGCCCACAGCTACCTTTCACTTCATGTTTTTGAGGAGATGGGTAGAAAGGCTAATTTTGGGCTCCAGAGTTAAACCCAGGCATGAGGGGCATATTCCAGCCTTCAGGCACCAGAAGACTCTGGTGGTGGCCAGATGACCAAAGTCAGACATGAGAAGCAGCACTATGGGACCTCACTGGAACTGTTAGATGGAATGACACAAGTCTAGCATGGGCCAGAGGGCTCCCGTGAAGAACAAAGTGTGCCAGCCATGTCCTCACTCTATCTTCTGAGACGGTCACGCCTGATGGCCCTGGAACTTTCAGTGGAACGGGTCAATGCTAGTTTTTTGCCTTGGGCTTAAGGGAATTTGATTTGTGTGTCAAATACACCAGAAGGTGCTCTGATAACACTGTATTTTGCCTGGCTCACAGCCACTATTCAACAGATGTCAGCTCCCTTTCTCTCCCCAGGTCCCACCTACCACACAGATCTGTATAAACCGCAGGAGACAGTGCCACCCAAGGGTCTGGCACAGAGCCTGGCACTCACAGTGGACCTGTTGAGCATCACACTCTCCGACTGCACAACAGGAAACAGAGAGACTTCAGAGACCCTGGGGTCATCCTCACACTTTCTCACGAACCTGCCTCACCAGCTCCAGGTGAATGTACTAAATCCAGAACACTGGCTACAAAACCCTGGTCCTGTGGTTAGGCTGCCACCACTGTGGGCTGCCACTGTGGGCCACCCGAGGACATGATCACGGAGGTCTGGATGAGCCTCGCTGCTCTGCTTATGTGAGTTCCTTAGTCATTTCAGCCATCCTCTGTCTCCACGCCTGGAAAGGCAGAGACGTACTGCTACTGTAGCTTCAGCCACACCACCACGGAGACACAAGTCTCTGCACATTGCCAATTCTCTGTGTGAGCTGCCTGGTGCTGCTCCCTTTCATGTTAACCACAGGAAAAGAGCTGGACAGAAAAAAGGCCTTGTCCCCTCCAGGCTGCTCTCAGGCTTGCCAATGTGCCCATCTTAGCACGAATTCAATGTCATTTTTCTTGCTGTCAGGTTTTTTTTTCTTTTACATGTTTAGTGCACTTTACACCAAGCTTGAAGGGGAAAGTAACATACTTTAGCATGAACTATTAATCTGCTTTCCATTTGGACTAGCCAAGTTTTGCAGAAACATAGACAGTCATGATTTCTATCTTGGTAGGTGGTTTAGAGCTGTCCACCCTATGTACCAAGTCCATTCTGAATCAAAGTGCACGGGGATGTGGTTTTCAGCTGCCTGTTGTCTGTGTCTGTCCTGCCACCCTGTCCCCAGCCCCTCTCTGTCTCCGTGGTCTGTGAGAAGAAACAATATGGTCTAGTTGGGTTTTTTCTTTCCTAGAACTGCCTGGTACAAGGGCCGTGTCCCACCCTTTCCATGTAGCCCAGGCTGCTGCAAAATTGCTAACAATACAGATTGTTCCTGAGGTTGCAATCCTGCCTCCGTCTTCAAAATCAAAATGCTGGGATGATGTGTGTGTACCATCATACATGGCTCCACTAGATGCTGCTGCCGCTGCTTTTTTCCCCTGGTTTTTCAAGACAGTGTTTCTCTGTGCAGCCCTGGCTGTCCTGGAACTCACTGTATAGGCTGCCCTGCAACTCAGAAATTCACCTGCCTCTGCCTCCTGAGTGATGGTGGCGTGTGCCACCTCTGCCCGGCTCAGATACTTCTTTATGGCAGGATTAGAAGACATGGTCAGCAGAAGAACTGCTCCAGTGGTTCTCAACCTGTGGGTCGTGACCCCTTTGGAGAACACATATCAGATCTCCTGGAAATCAAATATTTACATTACAATTCATGACAGTAGCGAAATTACAGTTATGAAGTAGCAATGAAGTAATTTCGTGGTTGGATGTCAGCACAACATGAGGTTCTTTCTATATTAAGGGTTACCATGTTGTGAAGTCTGAGAACCACTGTGCTATGCCCCCGTGTGGGGAGTTATTGTCACATACGTGGGGGTCCTGAGATGAGCACAGTGTCTTGTCCTACTCAGTTGAGAACAGATGTGAGGACACACAGCTAACATGTGCACCCTCACTTTCTGCTAAGCCTTCCCTCCAAGGACCCCTGCAGTGATGGATGCTCACCACCCAAGTACCCCTGCAGTGATGGATGCTCACCACCCAAGTACCCCTGCAGTGATGGATGCTCACCACCCAAGTACCCCTGCAGTGATGGATGCTCACCACCCAAGTACCCCTGCAGTGATGGATGCTCACCACCCAAGTACCCCTGCAGTGATGGATGCTCACCACCCAAGTACCCCTGCAGTGATGGATGCTCACCACTCACTCAAGCACCCCTGCAGTGATGGATGCTCACCACCCACACTATTGTCTCCTCTGAGCTATTGACATACCTGCCCGGCCTCCAACTGCTCTTCCTCACACTCTGTGCTTAACACAGCAGCAAGTAATTCTAAAGTTAGACCACAACACTCACATTAGTGTCAAGGGCAAGGCGGTGGTGGTGCACACCTTTAAATCCAGCCTGCAGGAGGCAGAGGCTGGCGGATCTCTGACTTTGAGGACAGCCTGGCCTACAGAGTGAGTTCCACGACAGCCAGGACTACACTGAGAAACTCTGTCTCAAAAAACCAGAAAATAGAGGTCCAAAGGCTGAAAGGCTGTCTACAACCAATCCTTTCTGCTCTGGCCTGCCTCTTCCTGGCATTCTCTAGTACTCCAGCACTCCAATCATTCTCACTTCCTGGTTATTTCTGCAACATGTGAGGCATGCTCCTGCCTCAAGGGCTTTTACACTTGCTGCCTCCTATGCTAGAAAGGGCACTGGGTGGGGCTAAGATGGAGCCCATCATTTAGGTCTTTGCTCATATATGATTGCCCCAACCAGGATTTTCATGGCCACTCTGAACACTCAGAATGCTCAACTCTAGGTCCCAGCATGACCTGCTTCTTTCCAGATGTAGCTTTCTCCAGCTCACACATGGAACTCTCTTAGGAATGTCTTAGAGGTTGCTTTCTTGCCTGTCTCCACTACAGCAGAAGGCCACAAGTGCTGAGCCACTGACTCTCACTGTTGCTTTAAGGCCACAAGGACTGGACCACTGACTCTCACTGTTGCTTTAAGGCCACAAGGACTGGACCACTGACTCTCACTGTTGCTTTAAGACCACAAGGACTGGACCACTGACTCTCACTGTTGCTTTAAGGCCACAAGGACTGGACCACTGACTCTCATTGTTGCTTTAAGGCCACAAGGGCTGAGCCACTGATTCGCTACTGCTTTGCTTGTCTCAACAAGATGCTCTGACGCAAACGTAAGAGAACTGATGGGATGGAGACGAGGAAGAACTGAGCTATACTTGTGGCCATTGGCTCTTTTGCTCCCTTTCCTGTTGCCATGAGCAAATCCCTGAGCAGACTCAGCTCTGGGGAGGAAGGATTACTCAGGGTTTTGAGTGTACTCTTTCACTGCAGGGAAGATGTAGTGGCCGGGGCATAAAGTTACTTAATGTCTACCAGTCATCAGAGAAGAGGATTCTAGCACTCTGCCAGCTTCCTACTTCCGCTCTCTGTGTTCAGCCTGGATGCCATCCCGTGGGGCAGTGCTGCCCACTTTCAGGGTGGATCATTCCTAGGGATTTAATACAATCAAGTTGACAACTGAAATTAACCACCACCCTGGTCATCCTTGTTTGCTTTCGATGGCTGTGATGAATACCTGGACCAAAAGCAACTGGGTGGGGGAGGGGTTCGCTTGGTTTTCCCATCCCTACTGCAGGCACCAGTGAGGGAAATCAGGGCAGGAACTGAAGCAGGGCAAAGGCGGGAAGAACCAGGGGACAGCTGCACACTGGCCCACTCCTCTGGCCAGAGATGGCACTGCCCACAGTGGGCTAGGCCCACCTACATCAATCAGCAATCAAAAACACCCACAGGCCAGTCTCCTGGAGGCAACCCCTCACCTGAGGTGCCTTCTTCCCAGGTGACTCTAGTCTGTGTCAAGATGACAAAAGCCAAGGGCCACACTGCTAACTCCTTTTAGATGAAGGGAAGAAGACTGGGATGCTCCGGCGACGAAGGCTGCCTGGGCCGCCTTCTAGTTAGCCGACTTATTCCACTGAAGTAGCTGAGACTCTAGCTGAAAACTCTGGAACTTCCACAGAGAGGCTCTAGGCTGGCTCCCAGGGGACCCAGTGAGAACTCTCCAGAGGACAAGGATAACGGAAGGCTGGCCACAAGCCAACATACTTACCTCTCCAGTATGAAATGCCACATGATAGAGTAACTGTTTCGTGACCACCCAATTTAATCTTCACCAAAAGGCTATGAAATATTTTAAAGACAAAAGCTACTTAATGTACTGTGAGACTATTGCAAGGCAAAGGCATGGTCTGAAAAAGACCGGAAGCTCCATGGCACCTGCCTACTCCTTTGGTAGGTTTGGACAACTAAAATTCAAAACAGAAAAGGGATTTGCATCCAGCAAGCAGCCGAGCTGGGATGTGAGTATGGACCTCCCAGACTCTCTGGTGAAGTTTACCACGAGTGCTTGGACCTCAGAGGCAGTTCTGGCCTGTGCCTTCTTCCTGAGACAATCATGTCTCCAGGTCAGAGACACAAGGCTAGCAAATGCTCACTACTTCAGTGTTGGACATAGAGGCCACGTGTTCCACTCCCCAGGGGTCAGCACCGGGCTAGCCACCCTGCTCACTCACCTCCAGTACACGAGCACAGCAATGAGAAGAACGAGGCACAGGAAGGTCAAGGCTGAGACCACAATCAGGGGGATGATCCACTCCATCCGCCCCGGGGAGGGGCGGCTGATCATTCCAGAGGTGTTCTTCTCGGCTACAAGAGAAATCAACCAGTCAGTGGGCAGACGATACTGAGCGCCCCTCAGGGAGAACTGAGCCCTACCCACTCTGAAGCAGCACAGGGCAAGGGGGGCAAACGGCTGTCCTAACCCAAGCACCATCGTCTTCTGCAGGTGGCACTCCTCAGTGACCAGAAGGATGGATTCGCTTGTGAGAGTAAAGTCATTTCTAAGGAGAGCTCTGCAGAAGACAGACTTCAGCTTTACACCGAGGACGTTTCTCAACCCAGAGAGAACCTCGGGTGCACTCAGAAATCGCACTCAGGGCCCAGAAAGGAAGACAACTGAGAACAGGGAATCAGCTTCCCCCTGCTCACAGCACGCTCCTGCCTCTAGACTGCAGCCACAGGCCTGGGGTCAAGTGGCAAATCTACCAACTGGTGGAGTTCCTCCTGGCCACCCAATATTCTTACCCAGCATACCTTTCTTCCAGCATCTATTATCTCCAGAAGCCTTAGCAGGACAGCTGAGTCGGTCTTGAACTATGGGGCAGATGCCTGGGAATGGCTAGGGTTGTGAGTGAGACACAGACGTAGACCAGAGAGTCCACGTGCAGAGGCAGGCAGGGACAAGGTTAACACTAATCTCTGAGGCAAGACCCCAACACTCCAGGGCTGCTGAGCAGCTGTCTATGTACAGCAAGGATCCCACCTGCTCGGCAAAAAGAGGTCAGCACACTGCCAGCCCGGAAGTGTCCCTTGGCAGCATGGACTACATGCAGGATTAATCAGGCTGTTTCCAAGGGAGGGAAGATGGGCCCAGGAAGCAAGAGATAGCAGGCCTTAGGAGCAGATATCTGAAGAGGTAAGATCCTGGCCTCGAGGTGTGCTTCTGTGTGACGCAGTGCATTTTGCTGCGTTTCTGGTGTGTTTACTTTTAGACACAGGCTCCTGAAGTGGCCCGCCCAGGTGCTTCCCAACTCACTGAAGAAAAACCAGACAGGCAGCAAACCCCACTGATTAAAACCGCTAGAAGCCTCTCAGTGTTCGGGACTGCCTTGTGGACCACTGCACACACCCTTCCAGAGGGCAGGGATGCAGCAGGGGCCCACCCAGGCCTTTGCTGGGAGGATCGGTTTTGAAGAACTAATCACAGGCAACTAACGTGGTGCCAGGGGAAGCGCAAGGGCTCAGTGGAAAAAACAACACTGAAGGCTGTTCTCACACTGCCCGAGGGAAGCAAGGTTCAGAGCAAGATCAGCTAGGCGAGCGTGTTCTGAGCAGAGGCCATGCGACTGTGGGAGTGCAAGGATGGGGGACTAGGATGGAAAACCAGAAGTCAATGAACCCAGGCCTCAGAGGCTCAATGAAGGGCACGGACTTTAGTCCTAACAGTGCAAGCTACTGTCGTGTTTGAAGTGAAAGTGAACAGCTCCTCACCTTCACACTCTTCTCCACACACTGCCTTAAGTGCAAAGAGCGACAACCGTCCAGCGGGGCCAGGGGTGCACATGAGAATAATTTTGCAGGGCTCCTCAGGGGTCAGTTCAGCCAGGTAATTACCTGGCTGCTGGTGGGAGCATCTCAAAGACCCAGAGGTCCCACTAATGGAAGGAGTGTCAGGAGGCGGAGAGCAGAGGCCATGTGACCCATTAGCTCTGCTTTTACCCTGGGAAGCCCCCAGGTACGGGGGATGCCCAGTGTCTTGGTTCTCTCCCACCTGACAGAAAAGGATTCCTGCCTGCGGTCCACTTTCAATTCTAAACAGCCACTGGTATTGCTGCCATTCTAAAACCTGTAAGACCACTCCAGAACTGCTTTGGCTTTGGGGGACCATAGCAGTAGATGTGGCTGTGAGGCTCTGTGGCACTCTAGTTGTCCCTGAAACTGAGTCTGTATCTATGTTGGTGCTTCTGTCTGCCCCTTCCTCTTCCTTCACAAGATGACCAAGGTTTGTAGCCAATCTTCACAAAGGCCCAGGGCCAAACAGAGTGATGATGAGAGGCTCCTTGATGTCTGGCAGGTAAGTCCTCGATTTACAGCCAGCTTTGGTAGAGCTGGCCGAGTCACCTCTTCCTAGCACTGTGTGGTGCTGTGTGACACTGTCCCCAAGGCAATGCTGTACAGGAGACCTCAGCTGGCAGTCACTTGCGGGCTGACAGTGCGGATTTCAGTCGTTGCCTGTGGCTGGTCTTCCTTTAAACACCTGATACAGGGCTGGGACCAGATTCCCAAATGCGATGCAAGGCAGTTAGCCTCACTGCCAACTTCACAGCACTGTCCTGTCTTGTGCATCAGGGGCCTGGAAGTGGTTTCCACTTCCTGTTAAAATCCCGCAAGCTGTCACGCTACTGAACCCCGGGTTTCTGCCCAGAGAGAACAGGGGGAGTGCCCAACCAGCCAGCCCTGCAGCACTACAGAATGTCTACCTGACAGACCACATTTCAAGTGGGAAGACCCACCTTTTGTCTGGATCTTCCGAGGTGAAAAAATCCACCTTAGATCTGGGCTACACCTTCTGGTGGCAGCCTATATAAAGGCCCTGAAAGAAGGAAGTGCTTGCTCTTTGCCTGCCCTCCCTCTTGGTGGCAAGTTCAGCCCTTAGCTGGCATTAGAGGCTACTTCAGGAATCCAGTGCATACTGAAGACCAGCTGACACATGCAGCCTTGTGGACCTTTCATCAGGAGAGAGCCACTGCTGGGATTAGTCAGATCATAACCTGTAAGCCACTCTACCAGACCCAGTTTTCAAACACAGAGTCCTTCTGTCAGTTGTTTCTTTAGAGAACCGTGACCGATACAGCGTCCCTCAATGAGAAGATGTGTGTACAATGTCTGGAAGTGTCCCCACATCAGGCAAATGGAGAGCGCAATCCCCCACTGCCATCTGTGTGTAACCCTAGGTAAGTGAGCGACTGTTATAATCACCACTGCTAATTTCTCTATGCCTCAGTTTCGTCCTCCGTAAAAGGAGGTGACAAATCTGTCCCCTGCTTTGTGGAGTAAGTATAGATACGACATTTAGAATGTTGCCTGGTATGTGTCTGGATACCATTAGCTGTTGTGCCTGTCCCCATCACTATATGCTATCATCACTCCTGCCCTCTGAACTGTGAGCATCACCACATCAGTTCCATCACTCCTGCCCTCTGAACTGTGAGCATCACCACATCAGCTCCATCACTCCTGCCCTCTGAACTGTGAGCATCATCACATCAGCTCCATCACTCCTGAACTGTGAGCATCACCACATCAGCTCCATCACTCCTGCCCTCTGAACTGTGAGCATCACCACATCAGCTCCATCACTCCTGCCCTCTGAACTGTGAGCACCACCACATCGGCTCCATCACTCCTGAACTGTGAGCATCATCATATCAGCTCTATCACTCCTGCCCTCTGAACTGTGAGCATCACCACATCAGCTCCATCACTCCTGCCCTCTGAACTGTGAGCATCACCACATCAGCTCCATCACTCCTGCCCTCTGAACTGTGAGCATCACATCAGCTCCATCACTCCTGCCCTCTGAACTGTGAGCATCACATCAGCTCCATCACTCCTGCCCTCTGAACTGTGAGCATCATCATATCAGCTCTATCACTCCTGCCCTCTGAACTGTGAGCATCACATCAGCTCCATCACTCCTGAACTGTGAGCATCACTACATCAGCTCCATCACTCTTGCCATCTGAACTGTGAGCATCACCATATCAGCTCCATCACTCCTGAACTGTGAGCATCACCATATCAGCTCCATCACTCCTGAACTGTGAGCATCCTTACATCAGCTCCATCACTCCTGCCCTCTGAACTGTGAGCATCATCATATCAGCTCCATCACTCCTGCCCTCTGAACTGTGAGCATCATCACATCAGCTCTATCACTCCTGCCCTCTGAACTGTGAGCATCACCATATCAGCTCCATTACTGGTCTCTTCTTTATCAGTTGCCCAGCCCAGCCCCAAGGGGATTCGATGGCCACTGAATCTGACTCCTCCCTGTAAGACCTGAGCATGTGGTCACACAGCACTTTAGACACACAGGGCATAGCATAGGAGTCTGCCTGTCTGCACACCATAACGAGCTGCCTATAGGACACTGGAGCTTGAAAATTGGCCTCAAGGGGAGACCAACCACATTCTTTCTGCTTCAGAAAGACAGCTGTCCAGTTGTTGACTCACCTGTGACCCTAATGGAAGAACAAGCTGCTAGGAGCTACTAAGAACACATGGCATCCTCACAGGCTGTCACCTGCTCCCCAAAACCTTCCACATGCCTCTGAAGACAAGGAATCACTGGGAGTTCCCCAGTATCTGTAGAAGTCTGTTCAGGCCCCCAGTGGCTGCCTGAGGACACAGACAGTACAAGCTTATATATGCTGTGTTTTTCCTATACATAAAGTTTATGATACAGTTGAACCCATCAATTAGAGTAAGATTAATAACAGTAAAATAGGACAATTTAGAACATCCTGGAATGAAAACTTTTTCTCTCAAAATAAGAACCATGATAATAGGTAGTATCAATCTGATAACTATGCAACTAATGCAAGTGTAGGTGGTGAATACAGTAACAACAGAGAATTCACTTTCCAGGTAGCATGGAGTTAAGACAGTGTGACATTTTTTCAAGATTCTCATAACCACAGGGCATTTGGGAGGCAGAGACAGATAGATCACTGTGATTTTAAAGGCAGCCTGCTCTACATTATATAATTGCTAGATTCTAGAATTTCCCTTTAATTTTGTTTGGACAATAGTTGACTGCTGGTAACTTAAACACAGAAAACAAGCCTTGGGGACTCCTGTACACTTTCTTTTCAACTGAGGCAGTGTGTCTGACAGCAAGCTCCTGGGCCTCAGACCAGGTGGAGCTACAAATGGGCAGGTCTGTGTGTGGCTTTGCCTAAGTAACTGGCAGCCTCCGAGCCTCTGGACCCTTCCTCTATTAGAGGAAAGCAGGTGGTAACATTCACCTCTACTGGGCACATGAGGATTACACTGATGGCCTACCTAAGGCTGACTCTAAATTATGTCTGTATAATTCTCCAGTCAAATGCAAATGAAATCCTGGGGCTCCTTGTTCAAAGCTCACTGAGGAGTTTCCAGAAGGGACCTGGGTAACATGACTGCAGACATGAGCCGTTCTGAGACAGCGACTTTGAGTGTTCATCTCGCCCTCACAAAGCTGCTTTTAACCACTAGTGGCCAGCGCCATTAATCCTGCCTGACGCAGAGGAGGGTCTCGAGCTCAGAGGACGGACTTGCTTCAGAACCACCTCCCACACGAAACTGAGCAACTGGCCAACAGGCTCTGGGCATGTGAAGAAGGGAGACAGGGAACGCAGCACCTCCCTTCCTCTCAAGATTCATGTCTGCATCCAGCAGCAATTGAATACAGTGCCTTCATTCTGTTAAAAAAATTCAAAAAAAAAAAAAAAAAAAAGAAAAGAAAAACAGTTTTCAGTGGCATATGTCATCACTGAATTAATGCTGTTTGCCTTTTACTGGCTTGGCTCTCATCCCAGTAGAAGCAAATAAAAACGAGCACAATGTACTATAAATGCTACAGGCAGAGACGTCAGATGGACCCAGCTCAAGTACTTCCTGCCTTGAGGAAGGGCTCAGCTCCAGCCACAGGTCAAGAACTCCTGAGCTGTTACAACTGAGACCAGATCGGTCACAAGGCATTGCCTAGACAGAGAAAATGGCTCCCTTCTCCTTCAGAGAGACACGGAAGGAGGGTGCTCTCATCATGGTGACTTCACTGGAGTTGTTCTGAGTGACACCCTCATCAAAACCACCCACTGTGAATAAAGGTGGCTGCTGCTGCGTGTGTCTGTGAGCGCACATGATGTAAAAGTTACCATTTTAAGCATTTCTAAGTATACAGGAAGTATATAACTAGGGCTAGGCGTCACCACTGTTGGGAGGCTCATCTCCCCAACATTTTGATCTTACAAAGAGGAAACTGCACTTGGTAAATCACAGCTTTCTATCCCGCTCTCCCGGCCTCTAGTCCATATAAGAACTGAGGTCCAGGGTCTTACACAGGAATCCCATACGATCTGTAGTAGTGGCTGGCTTATTTCACTTAGCACACAGTACTCAAAGGCTTCTCCAGGGCACGTGTGTGGCAGGGGTCTGTTTCGCTCCCTCCTGCTCCCCCGCCCCCGCCTCCACCAGGGTTTCCTTTCCAAGGCTCAGCAATGTTGCATTTTGGTGTGCATTCCAGCTGCTTGCTTCCATGTGTTTGGTGTGCATTCCAGCTGCTTCCATGTGTCTGGCGTGCATTCCAGCTGCTTGTTTCCATGTGTTGACTACTGTGTGAACAATGGGACTGAAACCCACATGTGCAGATGCCTCCTCAAGCTGCTGCTGGGAACTCTGGGATTAGAGTCTTACGGTCATTCTATTTCCTTTTTTTTTTTTTTGGTTTTTTGAGACAGGGTTTCTTTGTGTAGCTTTGCACCTTTCCTGGAACTCATTTAAACATCTGCCTCTACTGTGTCTCCCAACAACTGTCCATATCTCCCCTCTAAGAGTGTTAAAAATGGTCCCCGTTTTTCCTGATATCTTATTGTTAGTATTAGCTTTAAAATACTGTGATATAGTAACCTCTTTTACAGGGCCATGAGATTTTTCTTTATCTTCCTGGAGTCCTGAGGATACAGTAGTTTCAGAGAACCAGTTGCTCATCAATTTTACACACAATTGACATGTGTAAACCACACTAGAGTACCATTTGTCTCTACTTGTACCTATGCCCAGAGTTCTTGTGAGCAAATCTCCTTCCCAACTCCACAAATGCCTGTTTACCAGACCAGACAATCAAAGGGTGAACTGTCACCTCTGAAAAAGCTTGGAATGTTAAGGGTGTCTAATCATTGCCAATCTAATTCAAAGCCTCACACATATAGCTAGTCCTAAACCACCAGATTGCTACAGAGATACTTGAACCATCATGTGGAGTATAGCTACATTGTTCACACAACAGCCAAGACTCGGAAGCAACTGGAATGCCCATCAGTGGCTGAAGGAAGGATACCAGAAGCACCATATGGTCCTGAAGTTGGCTGGAGAAAGAAGCCATATACAACCTTACATCAAATATCCCGCCCCTACTCCTACTCCAATTCCTAATTCCAACCTCCTTCTTTGGGTTTGGTTTTTTCACATTAATAATTACACAGATTTTCTTAGTTCAAAGATCACATGGAGTATGGGAAGAGAAACTTTTGAGGAGCCAATACTCTTTTGAGAGGAAACTAAACCATGTTTGGCATCCTGAACACTGCTTTGGGTTCCCGAGAGCTGGTACCATGATACTCGTGGAAATGGTAAAGACTCACACTAGATACAGCTCACAAAAGGAAGCAGACCAGTGTAGCTAGCCTCGGTTGAAAATTACCTATGACATTTCTCCAGTGTCTTCTGCCATGTATTTTAAATGAAGTGCACTATATTGGTCCCAACCCATGAACAGCTCAGTACTGTATTTGTGACTTCTTCTTTATCTTGGAGAACTTGCTCTGATGCTAATTTTTTGAAAATATTACGTTTATTTTGTGTGTGTGCATGCATGTGTATGTATGTTTGCTTGTGTAGAGTGTATGTGCACTCAAGTGTAAGTGTGAAGGTCAGAGGACAACTTGCAGGAGTTGGTTTTCTTCTAGCTCGTTTTCTGGGGATGGAACTGAAGTTGTCAGTCTTGACAGCAGGCACCTTTAGTGGCTGAGCCATATTACTGGCTTTTTGCCTTTAAATCGGTGACTCTCCTCTCCTCTCCTCTCTCCAAATAATCTTCCTTCAAAGTTTACTTGATAGGAATACCACAAGTCTGGTCTGTCAGCTTTGGCAGTGTTGACACTTTGGGACAGATAATCGCTCCCTGTGGGCTGTGTGTCACTAGTCCCTGGCCCTATCCTCGTAGATCCCAGGAGAACTCCCTGTCTAACAACCCGAACAGTCTCCACGGCTCTGCAGGGAGGGGCAGAACACCGGACTGAGAAGTTCTGCTGTAACGGAGCCCTGGCAGCTTCTGAAGGATGCCCTTTATGATGTTCATGTGCTACTTCTGAAGGATGCCCTTTATGATGTTCATGTGCTACTTCATCTGCAATCATCTCACGCTGCTCACTCTCCAACTAGTACCAGAGCCCAGAGGAGGCCCTGACGCATCATGCAGACTAGTCCTTGCACCTTGGATTGACAAAGCCTGTCTTGGGCCCTGCTGGACCACATGCTGAGAACTGGACACGCTCCTTTACCCTCCTAAACCTGGGTTTCCTCATAGGTATGGTGGTAACCATGACAGCAAAGCCCTCAAGGGGGTGCCTTAGGATAAGTGACAGGAAAGTGGCTTCAGCACGGGGAGGAAACTCGAACCCAGGCTGTTGTTTCAATAACTAGCTTTTTAACGTTGGGTCCCTTAGAGGTTTTCTACACTTCCTCAAAGGAGCAAGCTTTCTG